>NC_053389.1:369820474-370127578 GCF_905171765.1 Bufo bufo
GTCCCTAACTGTCCCTGCTCCAAAATGCAACCTCTCCCTACACTGGCAAAACACATAATGTAAAATGGCTGCCAGATAATTTTTTTTTATAGGTTTGGGGGTGTGTCCATGTTCTGAAACGTCTCATTTGGCTGTCCTGTCCCACCTGATGGATGTGTCATGGGTCAAAGTTTGGCGCTATGCAAAAATGCTAATATCGCCATATGTTCGCATGTTCAGCGAATCGCGAATGAGCAAAGTTCGCCGGGAAACGACCACTGGATGAACTGCAAGGCCATCTCTACCAACACTGATTGCTGGTTGTTCACCCTTCTCGACCCCCGCTACAAAGAGAACTTATCATCTCTCATTTTAATCTTTTTAAGACGCCGCTGTACTTCTTCCTGGGTCAGACAAGGCACTTTTAATGGGGAATTTACTTTTACATTCTGCATTTCATCTGACAGTTTATTTTCTTCAGTGAATACAGTGGAGAAAAAAATATTTAATAGCTTTGCTTTCTCCTCATCGCTCTCTGCAACTCCCCCCTCATTACTCTGTAAAGGGCCAACACCTTCAGATTTATACTTTTTACCATTTATATAATTGAAGAACATTTTAGGGTTTGTTTTGCTCTCTTTGGCAATTAATCTCTCTAGTTTGGCCGCTTTTATTTGTTTTTTACATATTCTATATTTTTTTTTATAGTTTTTTAGTGACTCCTCACAACCCTTCTGTTTTAGGCTACATTCACACTTGCAGCAGGACGGATCCGACAGGCTGTTCACCATGTCGGATCCGTCCTTCCGCTATTTCGCCGAGCCGCCGGACCGCCGCTCTGTCCCCATTGACTATAATGGGGACGGGGGCGGATCTCCGGCGCAGCACGGCGGTGCACGGCGAAAGCCGCCAGACTAAAAAGTCCTGCATGTCCGACTTTTTAGTCCGGCGGCTTTCACCGTGCTGCGCCGGAGCTCCGCCCCCGTCCCTATTATAGTCAATGGGGACAGAGCGGCGGTCCGGCGGCACGGCAAAATAGCTGAAGGACGGATCCGACATGGTGAACAGCCTGTCGGATCCGTCCTGTCGCAAGTGTGAAAGTAGCCTTAGTGATTTAAATGCTTTCTTTTTGTCATTTATTGCTTTCATTATAGTTCTATTTATCCACATTGGTTTATTCTTGTTCCTTAACCTTTTGTTCCTATAAGGTATGTACCTCTCACAATTAGATTTTAGGATCCTTTTAAAAATATCCAATTTTGTGGCTATATTTTTATTTTTGAGGACTTGTTAGTTAGCCCTATGGCCACTCTTAGTTGGCTAAATTTAGCTTTTTTGAAGTTTGGTATTTTTGTTCCTCCCTGAAGAAACACTCTTTTAGATTCAAACAATTTTTATTGTACATATTTGTCTCATAAGTACAGAAATATTGTAAATATCTTTACAGAAGTCAATGAAAATGATAATGACATCTTATACATTATAAGACAGCTTTTCCTCTTGATTTACAAACCAGAGATAAAGAGTTGATCACAGCATTAGAGTGGAGCACAAATTAAATATGAATAAAGGGAGGGAGGAGGGGGGGATAAAGGAAAGAAAAAAGGGGGGGGAGGGGAATTGGATGTTGCAGCACACGTTTCAGTCTTCTCACATAAACAGATCTCAGACCTCTTCAGCCCTATGATCAGAAGGTGATAAGAGTATTACTTTACAGAGATTGGAAGCCTCTGTATGTTACCCATGGACTCCACACTTTTTGGAAAACAAGAGTGGATCTGTTTTCCCATCCTGCTATTTGCTCCATCCTATATATATTGTCACATTTAATTTCCCAAGTATTCAATGAGGGAGGGGAGGTATTTCGCCATTTTACAGCAACGAAGACTCGTGCGGCAGCGAGCAGGTGGGAGATGAGACGTTTGGTCGACCCACAACACTTTAATTTGTCCAGTAAATTCAATAAGCAAATCTGTGGAGATGGTAGGACCAAGCATTTACTTATCTTTGTGATTGTTGAGCAGATTTGAATCCAATAATCCCCAATCACCTCGCATTTCCACCATATGTGAAAAAAGGTTCCAATCCCTTTATTACTTCTCCAGCAACTTTCACTAACATCTGGATACATTTTATGTAAGATTTCTGGTGTATGATACCATCTGGTGAGTATTTTAAAATAATTTTCTTGTAATCTCACACACGTTGAGATCTTTGGGGTCATAGAGAGACACCTGAGAAGTGATTTATCTTCCTTATCTAAACTTAAATCTAGTTCCCATTTTGCTAAATATGGGTTAGTCTCTGCGCTTGAAAAGGTAAGTATCATAGAATACAGTATAGAGATTTTTTTAATAGGTTCCTGTTTTTGGAGAGCTATTTTCTCAAATCCTGTGGGATCTATTTTATGTAATGGGGTCATTGGTTTTAGATAGTTTCTTAAATGCATTTTATGCAAAAATGATAAAGGAGAGATATTGGCCTCTTTATCCCAATCTTCTCTTAATGCACCCCAAGCATCTAACAGATCTACAGCTGGTGTGGTCAAAGTTTTTGCCTTTTCAGGTAGAGTTTGAATAAATTGTGGAGATGCATCTTGTAGGATATCTCTCAGTTGTATCAGAGGGGAAATTGTGGCAGTAAGAAAGTGAGAACACAATTTATGTTTCCAAAGCCGTATCGTATTCTTAGTAGTGGGGTTTTCAATATCTGTTTCAGTGGTATAGTTACTAAGTAAAAGTAACTGTCGGATAGCAGAGTGGCTTATGGCAAACTCAGATTGTATATCAAGTCTATCACCTTTATAACGCAGCCATTCTAAGCATCTCATTCCATGAACAGCTAAATAATAGCCATGGAAGTCCGGTACCCCCATAACTCCTTGTTTGATAGGTAAATAAGTGTAAGAAACACTCTTTTGAATGATAATTGGAAGGTTAATATTTTCCCTCTGGAGTTCTTTACTGGTTGTTTGTGGATCCTCTACTTCCTGCTCGTCTCAAGCTAAGTCCTCCTGTTTTCTCCTTTGTGCGTGTTGCTTCTAGGTCTCAGGGAGATGCTGGCCCCTTCACGGTGGAAGGTACTGTCTGTCTCATTCCCCGCTCCCTAAGTTAGGGTTTACTACAGTTTCAGCAGGGCTTGGATTCCAGAGCGTATGAGTTCGTTCACCATCAGGACTTGCTCATACTGTCAGCAGTCAGGGAGAGGCCCAGGGATTGTTAGGAGGTTACTATTCCCTCCTCCCTAGCTTTGGGGCCTTGTCTGCTTACCTGTTAATGTTTGTTTACTTGGTGTTCCTCTTATCCCCACTTGCCGTGACATTATCAACCGCCTCTACCATCATTATTTTCCTTGCTTTGTGCAGATATGCATACTGTCAATGCACTGGTGGATCGCATGCAGGGATCTTTGGAGGTAGCTGACCTCCGCAATTCAGTTGCACAGTTTCAGAATTCTCAGGCGTCTGGTTCCGTCACTGGGAACCAGGGCATCCTTGAAGTTTTCTGGGGGGAGTAATAATTTTGTTCGGTTCAGAGAATCTTGTAAACTGTATTTTCGACTGCGACTGCGTCCACTCTCCTCTGGGGATGAAAATCAAAGAGTGGGGAATATTATTTCTCTGCTGAAAGGTGATGCTCAGTCCTGGGCCTTTTCTCTTCCAATCGGTTCCCAATCCCTCCGATCAGTGGATGCATTTTTCAGAGCCCTGGGCTTTATTTATGATGGCCAAATCTAAGCTGCGTAGTTTGAGTCAGGGAGAACGTTCTGCAGAGTCATATTACTCTGAATTAAGGAGATGGGAGACTGATTCAGAGTGGAATGACCCAGCACTCCTTAGTCAATTCTGTCAAGGGACTAAAAGACGCCCTGGCATTCCACGAAAACCCTGATTCTTTGGAAGCAATCCCTGGCCGTACGGATTAATAGACGCCTGAGAGAGAGGGGCAAGGTTCCCCACTACCGTATGGGGAAACAGCCTCTTCTGTCCTGCAGGGTACAGAGACACTGGAGCTTGTATCTGGTGATAAGCCTATGCAATTGGGAAGGTCTCTTCATGCCCTGATAATAGGAACTTCAGGGTTCAGAGAAGATTTTGTTTCTTCTGTGGTAAAGAAGGACATTTTATTAAAGTATGTCCTTATATTAAACCTCAAGGTGAAAAAGGAAAAAAAAATATGTTGTAACTAATGGGTCTAGTTCTCTTACTCTTTGCAGTGTGGGTGGGGAGTCGGAGAAGGTATTTTTGTCTTTTACCAGTAGTACTCGATTTCTCCTGCCTGACATTGTGGTGCTAGACTCCGAAAATATTAATTTGAAAGTATTTGTTGATCAGTTCCTTCAGAGTCATGGTTTTAAAACAAGCGCATTAAACAAGGGGATATCTGTGTTTGCTATTGATTCCGCCCCTCTTTCGCAAAAGTGTCTGACTCATATGGTGCATGATATTCATTTGAGGGTGAGTGATTCCCATGTTGAGTCCATTTCTTGTTTTGTACTGAAGGGTTTGCCTGACCCTCTAGTGCTAGGTTTGCCATGGTACACCAGACATAATCCTACCATAGATTGGCAAACAATACAGATCAGTAATTGGAGTGATTTCTGGATAGACAACTGTCTGAGTGTGTCACTTTCTGTGGTATCCACTAAGGTATTACCTACATTTCTTTCAGATTTTTCTGATGTATTCTCTGAGGGTGGAGATCAGGAGTTACCCAATCACAGAGAGTATAATTGTCCAGTCAACCTTATTCCCGGAACTAAATTGCCAAAGTCTCGGTTGTATAATCTTTCCCAACCCAAAAGAGTAGCTATGCGAGAGTATATTATCGAGAGTTTGGCAAACTGACATATTAGACCATCTAAGTCACCGTTGGCTGCCGGCTTCTTTTTTGTGAAAAAAAAAAAAAGATGGTACCCTTAGACCGTGTTTACATTTCTGGGAGCTAAATCGGATCACTGTCCGTGATCCTTATCCCCTTCACTTGATCCTGGATTTATTCGATCAGATTGTCAGAGCCAAGGTGTTTTCCAAGTTGGATTTAGGAGGGGCTTATAATCTGATAAGAATCAGACAAGGGGACTAATGGAAGACAGCCTTTAATACCCCTGAGGGCCACTTCGAGAACTTGGTCATGCCCTTTGAGTTGACTAATGCCCCGGCGGTCTTTCAGCACTTTATCAATGAAATTTTAAATCATTTTGTGGGGAGGTTTGTTGTGATTTACTTTAATGACATACTAATTTACTCGCCCGATCAGGATCATTTAAAGATGACCTTTCTCTACTGTACAAACCAGGCTATGAGCTGTGCAAGGGACACGCCTCATACAAGAAATCAGTCAGAGGGAGCGCAGACACCGGAGCCTATACCGGGCGAACGGAGCGGCGCCCAGACATACTAGTAAGTGCAGGGGGACCCCTGGGTGCCGCTCTGCCCACTGATATAGTTGGTTTTTAGTTTGTACAGTAGTGAAAGGTCCTCTTTAAGACAAGTTATTACTGATCCCCCTGGAGAATAAAGTTAAATGCTAAGTTAGAAAAATGTGTGTTTGCTGTTCAGGATCTGCAGTTCCTGGGTTACCTGCTTTCTTCCTCAGGTTTACGTATGGATCCTGAAAAGGTCTGTGCAGTTTGGACTATGATTGACCTGAGAATTAGAAAGCGCTGATGCAGTTTTTAGGGTTTACTAATTACTACAGAAAATGTATCCTGCATTATTCTACGGTTGTCAAGCCTTTGACCCATAAAGAAAAGTGTGGATTTCTCAGTCTGGTCTGAAGAGGCATTACATGCTTTTTCTGCAATAAATAAATGTTTTGCTTCTGCTCACATTCTGGTGCAACCTGATGTGTCTCAGCCTTTCACTGTGGAAGTTGACGCGACAGAAGTGAGAGTCGGGGCAGTTTTGTCGCTGGGTCCTCCTGGCAAATAGCGCCCTTGTGCTTTTTTTTTTTTTTAAACTCTCTTCTGCCAAAAGAAATTATGATGTTGTTAATAGAGAGTTGCTGGCCATTAAATTGGCCTTTGATAAATGGCATCATTGGTTAGAAGGAGCGATTCATCCCATTACGGTAATTACTGATCATAAGAATCTGGCTTACACTGCAATCGGCGAAGCGTCTGAACCCATGGCAGGCCAGATGGTCATTGTTTTTTACCAGATTTAATTTTGTGGTCGCTTATCGCCCTGGGGTCAAAAACGTCAAGGTGGATGCTTTGTTGCATAGTTTTCCTGGGGTGGGGGGAGATTCGCAATGTTTCTGCTCTGATTTTGGCTGATGGGGTGGTGGTTTCCGCCCTTTATCCCGAACTTGAGGCTGAGGTGTTGGAAGCTCAAGGTGAGGCACCTGATTCCTGTCCTCCAGGGAGGTTGTTTGTTCCTTCTGGGCTTCGGCACAAGGTGTTCAAGGAACATTATGATACTGTCCTTGCGGGACACCCTGAGAGCAGATCCACTGTGGATCTTATTTCCTAGAGATTCTAGTGGCCAGTTTCATGTAAAGGTGTGGAGGGTTATGTGGCAGCCTGTGAGACCTGTGCATGTGCCAAGGTGACTCATACTCGGCCTTCAGGATCTCTTCTTCCTTTGTCCATGCCATCCCGTCCCTGGACACATTTGTCCATGGACTTCATCACTGATTTGCCTAGTTCCTCTGGGAAGATGGTGATTTTGGTGGTGGTGGACCGCTTCAGTAAGATGGCTCACTTTATACCATTATCAGGTTTGCCCAATGCCAAAACTCTCGCTCAAGTATTTATTGTTAACATTGTGAAATTACACGGCATTCCCTCTGATGTGGTGTCTGATAGGGGGATGCAATTTTTTTCCAGGTTCTGGAGGGCATTCTGTACTCGTCTGGGAGTTCAGTTGTCCTTCTTTTCGGCTTTCCAGCCTCAGTGGAATGGACAAACTGAACGCACTAACCAGAATCTGGAATCTTATTTGAGGTGTTTTGTCTCAGAGAATCAGGAAGAGTAGTCTTCATTTTTGTCTTTGGCTGAGTTTGCCTTAAATAACTGTAGACAGGAGTCCACTGATAAGTCACCATTTTTTGGTGCATATGGGTTTCACCCTCAGTTTGGTACCTTTTCTGGGACTGAGTCCTCTGGTATACCTGAAGATGAAAGATTATCTTCCTCATTGTCATCTATCTGGCGGAAGATTCAAATCAATTTGAAAAAAATGGTTGAAAGATATAAATGTATGGCTGACAAGAGATATATGACTTGTCTGGACCTGTGTGTGGGTGATTTGGTGTGGTTGTCCACTAAGAACATTAAGTTGAAGGTACCCTCTTGGAAGTTGGGCCCAAGAATTATTGGTCCTTACAAGATCTCTGCCATTATTAATTCGGTTGTGTTTCGTCTCGAACTTCTGCAGGTTTGGAAGATCCATAATGTGTTTCACAGGTATTTGTTGAAAAACTATGTGGAACCTGCTCAACCATCTCCCTTGCCACCTCCTCCTGTCTTGGTAGATGGTAATCTGGAGTTTGAGATCTCCAGAATAATTAACTTGTGTATTCTTCGTGGTTCCCTTCAGTACCTAGGAACATTGGAAGGGTTACGGTCCAGAAGAAAGAATGTGGGTTCCGGCAACTGATGTCAGTGCTAGTCACCTTATAAAGGGTTTTCACAGGGCGCACCTGGATAAGATCGGTCCTGGGTGCCCGGAGGTCACCCGTAGGGGGGGGGGGGGTACTGTCACTACCTGCCCTGTGAGAGATCTGAGAAGATCTTATAGACTTGCAGCACGTGAGTCTATCTGACAGGTCTTTCTGTGTTTCCTTTCTGTTTTTTGTTGTGGGCTGGATCCCACCTCTCCACGTGTTCTGCTAGTTAGCCGTTTAAGAGGGTCTATTTAAGTCCGCCTCTTACTGCTGACTTTGCGGTTGTTATTTTCCTTCTGGAGTTCTTTACTGGTTGTTTGTGGATCCTCTACTTCCCTCTTGTCTCAAGTTAAGTCCTACTGTTTTCTTCTTTGTGAGAGTGCTGCTTCTAGGTCTCAGGGAGACGCTAGTCCCTTCACGGTGGAAGATACCGGCAGTGGCGTCTCTAGCTTTCAAATTTTGGGGGGCACACTGGGGGCCAGGACACAAATAGGGGGGGCAGCTATAACTACAATACATTTCTAAGTATGCTTAGAAATGCTGCAATACTTTACCCAATACCTAAATCCGCAACAGGGAAGAAAAGTCTTGATGTCTGTGGTTTTAAAAAAAAAAACAATCACTCAGATTTCAACATGTCCTAGTTGGCTGTGGATGACACTGTTATAGGGAGAGGGATCTGTGGATGACACTGCTATGGGGGGATCTATGGATGACACTGTTATGGAGGGGGATCTGTGGATGACACTGTTATGGAGGGGGATCTGTGGATGACACTGTTATGGAGGGGGATCTGTGGATGACACTGTTATGGAGGGGGATCTGTGGATGACACATACCGTATATAGCATCTTATGCTATATGTGTCATCCACAGATCCACCCCATGACAGTGTCATGCACAGATCCCCCTCCCTATAACAGTTTCATCCACAGATCTCCCTCCCTGCTGCTCACAGGAGTGTACACTTGACATTTCTTAACTGTAACTCATATCCTACAGTAACTTTAAATCAGGATTCAGCGGCCGCTCATCTCTACTAGTACCTTAACCTTACACCACTCAGCTAGCTTCGGTAACAGGGCCAGGCTACAGCCTACAGGCACTGCATGTTAGTTGTGACCGAGCGAGCGCTGATTTCTGTAGGATACTGATTACAGTTTAGAAGAAATGTACACTCCTGTGAGCGGTCCAGTCTCGGGAGGGGCACTTCCAGATTATTTTCTGTCTTCTGCCACAAAACAATGGTGATTATAGAACAGTGTAGAGGTATACTGTATATTGTGTGGCACAGTGTATGCTATATGTGTATAACAAACATATTTCACATGAAAACTTACAATTACTTGGCTTGGCCCTTGGGGGATCTCCTTATAATGTGACAGTGCAAAAAATACCCCCTTGTAATGCCCTCAGTTGAGCTAATGTCCCCATAGTGCCCCCATAATGAGCCAGTATAAAATACCCCTATATAGTGCCCCCAGTAAATTCCCACATAGTGCTCCTCTCCCCCTACCTCCTAGTGCCCCCATAATGTACCAGTATAAAATGCCCCTATATAGTGCCCCAGTAGATGCCCTCAGTGTCCCCCTTAATTTGCAAGTATAAAATACCCCTTCTTAGTGCCCACCGTAGATGACCCCATAGTACTCTCCCCCTGTCCCATAGTACCCACCATAATGTGTCCCAGTATAAAATGCTACTGTACAGAGCCCCCCATATAAAATACCCTTTTTTTGAGGCCTTAGTAGATGCCCCTATAGTGACCACAAATAATGTGCCAGTAATAAGTGCCCCCAATAATGTGCCAGTAATAAGTGCCCCCAATAATGTGCCAGTAACAAGAGCCTCCCCATCACGTGCCAGTAATATGAGCCCCCATCACGTGCCAGTGACAAAAGCCCCCCCATGTGCCAGTAACAAGAGCCCGCCCAATGTGCCAGTAACAAGAGCAGCCCCCCTTGTGCCAGTAATAAGAGCCCCCATCACGTGCCAGTAATAAGAGCCCCCCACCACGTGCCAGTAATAAGAGCCCCCCATCATGTGCCAGTAACAAGAGCCCGCATCATGTGCCAGTAATAAGCCCCCCATCATGTGCCAGTAATAAAAGCCCCCCCATCATATGCCAGTAACAAGAGCCCCCCATCATGTGCCAGTAACAAGAGCCCCATGTGCCAGTAAGAGCCCCCCCATCATGTGCTAGCCCAGTAACAAGAGCTTAGAGCCCCCCCAATGTGCCAGTAACAAGAGCCCCCCCTAATGTGCCTGTAAAACTATTGTACATATAAAAACACTTATACTTACTGAAAGGATTTGGACCTTTCTGGACCTCTACGACAACCTTGGTTTGAGACACTGACATCAGGAGAGATGTTTCTCAGTTGGCAATAACAGACACACACACAGGTATCACTGAGAAACACTCTAACTTTATTATGCCATCACTTGGCCTTATATAGGCAGTAGAAAAGTTTTCATAACAACATCGTTAAACCAATAAAGATAAACATTGGTGCTCATACAGATACTACCGGAACATCCTTTTATGGTATGTGGACGTGCAGTAAGTAAAAAGAATAGGTTTTAATCACTCACATATAAGAATGTACGCAGTTGTGCCGAATGACCCTGAATAAGACAAGAACGTTTGTTCTAGTTCTAGGAGATTCACAGAATGTTGTCCTGGGACAGATAAGAAAACCTAACTCACAGCGGGGGAAGGTGAAACAGTGCGTGGGTGAGATGTTATAACAATTCTTTACATATTTAGAGAAGACAAGATGGAGACACATTTCTCTTCAATCCCCTCTTAGAACCAAATTTCTTAGATAATATGGTTCTTACCCTTGCCCTTTTCCCTGTATACCGCCAGATATTTTCTATATCCTTCATGTGAGTTGTCTTCAGGATTAGGCAGAAGAGTCTCATAAAATGACATATTTGATACTCCTTTCATTATCAGTTTCCGTACACATGGTATGATACATGTTGCAACTATTGCTATTATTATAATAATTATCAGGATAATGATTCCCAACTGTACAAGTGCCTGTTTCCAGTTAGTGAACCAGCCAAAATACTGATCCCAAGGGTTATCGATACCTGAGTTTCTTTTGAGCTTGATTGATAAATCCTCGAGTTTCTTTGTGGCCAGTGTGACCTTACCATTAGGGCCGGTGTTGTTGGGTATGAACGTGCAGCATGATGAGGGGTCCGTCAATACCTTACAGACACCACCTCTTTCTGCAAGTATCATATCGAGTACCATGCGGTTTTGAAATGTCATAATGGAATCTGCCTGTAACTGTTCTGCTACACCCTGTAAGGCATCCCTGGTGTAGTTTACAAACCTTTGTTGATTATAGTAAATATAGTTGATCCAGTCTACATTTTTGTTGATTGTTATGTGGGGAATTATGGATTCAAATCCTGCTGCCACCTGACCTCTGGCCTTGAATCATCAGGGACCCCTCTTGGGACACCTATTGCGTCTATATACACATAAGGATCAAAACTACCCATGGGGAGTGATCTTTTGGTCCTTGTCACTCTTCCTGCACTAGGGGTCTGTTGTTCACTAAATATGTGTATATTCATTATGGCTTTAGCAAGAGCACATTCACCTTTCCAGGAACCCTCTAGTCTAGATCTTATCTTTCCATTCCCACAGATCCAATATACATCTCCATCTTCTGTGTGAGGGAGGTATCTGTTTCACTGTAAGTTGGACAGTATCCTTCAGTGAAATTACCCAGGGAACTTCCTTGATCTCCCCCTCTGTGTCAGGTATAGTTAGCAGGATAGATATGTATACCTGCACCAGTGCGGGGAGTTTTTATGAGGAGTGGGTATTTTTGCTTCCATTTTTCACATGCAGACTGGTTACTAGATGAATTTGAGAATAATTGCAAAAAACATTTCTCAACACTAGAGGGCAATGTTAAGGGCACAGTACCTATGTGAGGCTTAGCGGTCCCACATATATAACAATTACTTTTATTTACTGAAGCTGCACTGTACTTCATCCATTCTAACCATAGGTTGTCATCAGAGAACCCAGTTTCTGCTGCCAGGGTTTCCTCATAGGTAGGGTCAGAAATAGCCAGTATGTTTCCTAGGGACTGTATATGGGTTTTTAGAGGGTATGTTTGTTTCTGAGGGTATGCCCATTCTGAGAATTGACAAAGTGTTTGGTGACCATTGAAATCCCCCCCCCCCCCCTTCATGTAGTGAAAGTACCATCCCAGCACGTAATCTCCTTCATCACCTTTGTTGGGGTTTTCTATGTTTATAATTATTTTCATCTCAGACACCAACTTAGGGCATGCCCACCCTGTAGGATATAGGCTAACATCTATGTGACAGTCCCCTCCGTTGATTATTGTCATTCTACTAATCAAGGATTTACCATTTTTAACCTTTCGATTAAGGGCATTCTGTGGTTTATACCCTCAGTATTCTCCTGTATTCCATCCTACTGACCCCCAGTATGCGCATCTATTACCCCAATAAGGGTCAGTAATGCAGATATAAGCCTGTCTATTCTTATAGTGGTTGCCACATCTCGTGGAAGGACTGCACTTCATTATGCTGCATAAACAGAAGGAGTAAGTTGCAACGTGAGTACTGGAGGAATTGTACCAGAAAGTAGTGATTACACCTTTCTGAGTTATAGCAACTTCAGCTTTGTTATCCTCCGGCAGAGTCATTAGGATCGTCCGTAATCCCACAGTCCAAGTGAACCGTCTGTGCCATCTTCCAGAATTGAGGGAGTGCATCCTGGTGGAGGTCAGAGCTGTCTGCTCCCGTTTGTACCTCACTTTGTCCTTTTTTGAGGTCAGGACTGTCTGTCCCCGTTATTACCTCCTTTTGGGGTGCCTCCCAGGTCGGTGCTTCTTCTGTAAGTACAGCTGTGCGGGTCACGGCTACCACTGTAGTCGGTGGTCCGTAGGTGAAGTCTCCTGCGAATTTTCCTTTCTTAAATTTCTTTATCAGCATGATATCTCCCACTTGGAATGGGTGAGTTGGTTCCTGTGGAAGACAAGGAGACTTACAAGCAACTTTTTCCTCAATTTCACTTAGGGCTTTAATCAATCTGGTTACATTGGTGTTTGAGTTGTTCCCCAAACATGTGATACACCTTCCCACATAATCTGACACTAACTGTTTAATGCCTGTAATATAGAAATTCTGTGCTAGCAGCATGTGTGTTTGAATTATGTTGTGTCCTACTCCATGAAAATGTGCAATGAACAGAGGGGAGCTGTGCTGTGGTATGCATGGTTTCCCCTCTTTGCAGATTAATCCTGTCCTAGGATTCTTCTGCAAGATTGGATAACACCAATCGGCCATTTCATCGTCAGTAGCTGAGGACTTGAGATCCACAAGCATCTGAGTTAACTCAAGTGAAGGAGGTACTAAATTCACCATTTGCAATGTGGTCGGGGCCATCAGTGCAGCCTTCTTGGCCTCCGCGTCTGCCAGGGCATTGCCTTGGGACACATGATCTTTACCACCAGTATGCGCCCTGCAGTGGACAATTGCAATCTGTGAGGGCAATCTTATGGCTTCTAAAAGTTGTATGACAAGTTGTGAATGTAAGATGTGCTTACCATGAGCTGCAATGAATCCTCTCCTTTACCAAATGACCCAGTGGTCCCAGACCACTCCATGTGCGTACCTGCTGTCAGTGTAAATGGTGACTGGCTTGCCTTCATGTAGTATGCATGCTCTCGTGAGTGCAATTTATTCTGCTGCTTGTGCGGATTGGTATGTGATGGGTCTGGCTTCCAGGACAACATCGGGTAGCATAACAATAGCATATCCTGCATGATAAGTGTTGTCATTTGGTCTGCTGCAGGATCCATCAACAAAAACATCAGGAGCCCCTTCTACTGGTACAGAATGGAAATCAGAGCGGGGTGATGTCTCATGTTTTATGGCATGTATACAATCATGTGCCTCTGTCAAGTGATCCTCAGGTCCTTTAAGTTCTAATAGGGCATTCAAGATAGGTGCTGGACCTGAGGTGTGTGTTGCGTATTTGATTTGGAGGGAGGGAGTGCTGAGGAGTAGAATCTCATATCCAGATAGTCTTTGTGTGTATGCCTTTAAGAAGGCCTAATACATCATGTGTGGTGTACAGGATAGTCTCATGTCCCATTGTGAGTGGCGTTGCAAGCTCAACCATCATAGCACAGGCTGCAAGAGATCTCAGACAGGCCGGAATTCCTTGGACGGATGCCGGAACCACCTTTGAGAAAAAGGCACAAGGATGTAACTTGCCTCCGTGATATTGTGTCAGCACACCCGCTATGGTTTTACAATTTTGTCGAGCATATACGTGGAATGTGAGTTTGTAGTCAGGGAGGCCCAAACCCGGACTTGTCATTAAAGAACATTTCAAATAATCAAATGCATTAAACATTTCCTCAGACCACCTGATGAGATCTGGAATGTCTGCCAGAGTGGCTTGTCTCATTACATTGTCATAGTAGGAGCAATCAGGAATCCATTGTCTGCAGTAGTTTATCATACCAAGGAAAGATAACATTTCTTTCTTGGTGTGCGGGCCCGCAACAGACTGGACTCTTTCTGTGCTGATTCTCCTTTCTCCCTTTGTGAGAACAAAGCACATATATTTAACTTGCTTTTTACACCATTGCATTTTCTTGCGTGACACCTTGTGTCCACATTCAGACAACCATTTCAACAAAGATAAACCATCTGTTACATTGGACTCCTCTGACACACTGCACAAATCAGCCACGTATTGCAAGAGTACAGAACCCTGGGGGGGTGCCTAGGTTTTAAACTGGCTTGGAGGACAATGCTGTACACTACAGGTGAATCAGCATATCTCTGGGGCATCCTGCACCAGGTGAGTTGACGACCCTCAAAGGAAAAAAAAGCAAAAATAGTCTGGTCTACTTATCAACCAGGATAGAGAAGAAAGCATTTTTCAAGTCTATCACGCTGAAACAGACAGCATCTGCAGTGATGGCTAACAGCAACTGAGAAATGTCTCAGCTGTCTCTGTTTACTGACGGTGTTGGCTCCTGAATTTTGTAACTATGTGTGGGGGTCTGTATCTTCCTGATCTCAAAGCATCCCGCTGCCTCCTTCTCATATAAATGTTTCTCAAAGTCTTGTATTTTGCTTGAGGTCCATGAGAAAACACTCTGCTTTACAGTCAGCATGAGATTGGGAAGGAGAACTAGGCTGTCACTATTTGCAGTCTGCAGTCCCTAGTTGGGAGGGGGAAACTTACACTTAGATTTTCCTCCACCCACAGTAAGAAAATTCACCAAATGACAGAGTGATAATATTACAGTGAGATATGTTCTTACACTTACCACCAAAACAATAGCTCTCACACAAACAGATGAATCTTAACACTCTATGTATCTTATACTCTAAATATTGGTATGCGTCAATTCAAGGTAAGTCAGGTCTCCCTGAGACTGTTCTCCTACATGTACCCCTGGTACTAAACAATCTCTGTCGACAGTTAGATAAAGTAAATAGATCTCCCTGAGACCCTATGGTGTGTCCCTGACACAAAACAACTTACGGATAGATCTCTCTGAGACTCTATGCCGTGCGTGGCACTCCAAGTGCCGGCCTTATTCATGAAAGTACTCCAAGTACTTATTATAAACTCTCAGAGTCTATTTGTAAAGCTTAACAATGTATCCCGGATACATAATAAAAACTCACGGGTAGAGATGTGGCCAGTGCCCTCGGACGGGGCAGTGGACAAAAGGGATGTCTCTCTTACAGGACACGAGGATGGCCTTCTCTATCCCGGACGGAGCCCCCAAACTGAAAGGATTTGGACCTTTCTGGACCTCTACGACAATCTTGGTTTGAGACACTGATGTCAGGAGAGATGTTTCTCAGTTGGCAATAACAGACACACGCAGGTATTACTGAGAAACACTCTAACTTTATTATGCTATCGCTTGGCCTTATATAGGCAGTTGAAAAGTTTGCATAACAACATCGTTAAACCAATGATAAAGATAAACATTGGTGCTCATACAGATAATACCGGAACATCCTTTTATGGTATGTGGATGTGCAGTAAGTAAAAAGAATAGGTTTTAATCACTCACATATAAGAATGTACGCAGTTGTGCCAAATGATCCTGAATAAGACAAGAACGTTTGTTCTAGGAGTTTCACAGAATGTTGTCCTGGGACAGATAAGAAAACCTAACTCACAGCGGTTAAAGGTGAAACAGTGCGTGGGTGAGATGTTATAACAATTCTTTACAAGACAAGATGGAGACACATTTCTCTTCACTTACGTCCATGTCAGCGATGCGATGCAGGCCTCTTTCGGCCTGCGTCCCGCGCTGTACGGCTCAAGCGGCGCAATGACGTCATCGTGCCGCCTGCGCCGGCCTCTGATAGGCTGCGGCCTAGTGCCTTCAACCTTTCAGAGGAAGGGGAAGGGACACGCCTCTTCCTCCCCTGCTCTGCCGCACTAGTTCAGGCATCTGTATCGCTGTCCTGAGGACGGCGATACAGATGACTATGGAGATCAGCACAATGGAAACGCTCATCTCCCTGTACCCTGCAGCCGCCGCCTTCCCCCCCGAGCTGCTCACTTGGGGGGCATTTCAGTTGGGGGGGCACATGGGGGGGCACAGCCTGATGTAGGGGGGGCCATGGCCCCCTCTGCCCCCCCCCCTTTGGCGACGCCACTGGGTACCGACTGTCTCATTTCCCGCTCCTTAAAGGGAACCACCTGTAACCTGGATTTTGGGTATAGAGCTGAGGACATGGGTTGCTAGATCGTCGCTAGCACATCTGCAATACTCAGTCCCCATAGCTCTGTGTGCTTTTATTGTGTAAAAAAACCGATTTGATACATATGCAAATTAACCTGAGATGAGTCAGAGCTTGAAAATATGACTCTTCTCTGGTCACACAAGTAAGATATGACTCTTTTATGTTAATTTGCATATGTATTAAATCTTTTTTTTTTTACACAATAATAGCACACAGAGCTATGGGGATTGGGTATTGCGGATGTGCTAGCGGCCATCTAGCAATCCATGTCCTCAGCTCTATACACAAAATCCCGGTGACAGGTTCCCTTTAAGTTAGGGTTTGCTACTACAGTGTCAGTAGGGCTTGGGTTACAGAGTATGAGTTTGTTCACCATCAGAACTTGCTCATACTGTCGGCAGTCAGGGAGAGGCTCAGGGATTGTTAGCATTCCCTCCTCCCTAGCTTTGGGGCCTAGTCTGTTTTCCTGTTGCTGTTTGTTTACTTGGTATTCCTCTTATCCCCACTTGCCGTGACACTTGATCGTGCAGCTGGTATCTTCTTATCTTCAGGACCTACAAATGGACCTGCGGTGATGTCACCGCAGGTCCTGCTGAATGAAGATAGAAGGACCATCTATCTTTATTCAGCAGGACCTGGGGTGGCGTCACCACGCTCATCACGTGGTGAGCGCAGTGACGTCACCACAGGTCCTTTTGCAGTTCCTGAAGAAAAGCAGATAGTAACATAGTAACGTAGTATATAAGGTCAAAAAAAGACATTTGTCCATCCAGTTCAGCCTGTTATCCTGCAAGTTGAACTAGAGGAAGGCAAAAAAATAAAAACTGTGAGGTAGAAGCCAATTTTCCGGACTTAAGGGTAAAAACTAAATTCCTTCCCGACTACAATCAGGAAATCAGAATAACTCCCAGTATCAACGACCCATCTCTAGTAGCTATAGCCTGTAATATTATTACACTCCAGAAATACATTGATGCCCCTCTTGAACTCTTTTAGTGAACTTACCATCACCACCTCCTCAGGCAGAAAGTTCCATAGTCTCACTGCTCTTACCATAAAGAATCCTCTTCTATGTTTGTGTACAAACCTTTTCTCCATGCGCAGAGGATGTCCTCTTGTCACAGTCACAGTCCTGGGGATAAATAGATGATGTGAGAGATCTCTGTACTGACCCCTGATATATTTATACATAGTTATTAAATCTCCCCTCAAACGTCTTTTTTCTAAAGTGAATAACCCTAATTTTGATAATCTTTCAGGGTACTGTAGTTCCCTGTCACAGACGGTGTTACAGAATACTAGAAGTCACAAATAAAGATCCAACTGACTTGATCCCAAACTAAGGAACATATGGGTGAGCCCTACAAAAGCCCTAGAGCTCTCCCTGACTGCTCAGCCCATGCATAGATCTTAATGATAGAAAGTTGCATGCCCCCGTACCTAGAGTGAGTAACACCTGAAAACCCTATAATAGTGAGGGGACACGACCAACGGCTCCCTGCACACAATACGGAGGGAGTCAGGGTCACCTAGAATCAAGCCAACAGAAAAACACAAATAAAGGAATAGACTTATCTGAGGAACCAGCAGTTGCAGCATCTAGCAGTGCGCACAATCCAGGAAGTGGTATAAACCGCAAAGTGAAGCAGTATGGGAGGGGATATAAAGGGAGGCGATCACTGCTAATAGATGACAGCTGGGAGAGGGAGGAGAGATGACAAAACGAAACCAAAACAAAAGAACATCATGCAAGAGGTACTGAAGAACATCTGTCAGAACTTCTCAGAGATCTGGCGGTGACATTCCCTCATTCCAGTTATTACTTTAGTTGCCCTCCTCTGAACTCTCTCCAGCTCTGCTATGTCTGCCTTGTTCGCAGGAGCCCAGAACTGTACACAGTACTCCATGTGTGGTCTGACCAGTGATTTGTAAAGTGGTAGGACTATGTTCTCTATGCCCCTTTTGATGCAAAAATAGAACAGAAGAAAAGCGGAAGTTAATTCAGACACTTAGGGATCACAGCGTATCCCAAAGGAATGAAAAAATCTGGGCGCCGACAGGGGTGGTTCAGATCGTGCAGAGGAGAAGGGGAAGGCAGCTCAAACAAAGTGTATCTACAGTGTTGAACAGAGTCCGTCACTTTTGATGCAACCCATTATCTTATTGGCCTTGGCAGCAGCTGCCTGACACTGTTTTTTACAGCTTAGTTTGCTGTTCACTAAAATTCCTTGGTCCTTTTCCATGTCAGTGTTACCCAGTGTTTTACCATTTAGCATGTACGGGTAACTTGCATTATTCCTACCCATGTGCATAACCATATTTTTGTCAGTGTTAAACCTTATCTGCCACTTCTCAGCCCAAGCCTCCACTCTATCTAGATCCATCTGTATACTGTCCTCTTCCGTGTCAATAACTTTACACAGTTTAGTGTCATCTGCAAAAATGTTTATTTTACTACTGTCAAGTCTAGAACTTACCTCCTTATAGAAACTGATTAAATTAGTTTGACGTGACCGATCCCTCATGAAGCCATGCTGATATGACGTTATTTACTTATTTTCATTGAGATACTCCAAGATAGCATCTCTTAGAAAACCTTCAAACAGTTTACCCACGATGGATGTAAACTTACCGGCTTATAGTTTCCAGGCTCTGTTTTTGGACCCTTTTTGAATATTTGCTCCACATTTGCTATGCGCCAATCCTGTGGAACACTCCCTGTCAGTATAGAGCTCTTAAATATCATAAATAAAAGTCTGGCTATGACATTAATTAATTCTCTTAGGATACGGGGGTGTATGCCATCTAGTCCTGGCGATTTGTCTATTTTAATCTTTTTAAGATGCCGTTGTACTTCTTCCTGGGTCAGACAGGGCACTTTTAATGGGGAATTTACTTTTACATTCTGCATTTCATCTGACAGTTTATTTTCTTCAGTGAATACAGTGGGGAAAAAAATATTTAATAGCTTTGTTTTATCCTCATCGCTCTCTGCAACTCCCCCCTCATCACTCTGTAAAGGGCCAACTCCTTCAGATTTATACTTTTTACCATTTATATAATTGAAGAACATTTTAGGGTTTGTATTGCTCTCTTTGGCAATTAATCTCTCTAGTTTGGTCGCTTTTATTTGTTTTTTACATATTCACTTTTTTTATTTATAGTTTTTAGTGATTCCTCATAACCCTCCTGTTTTAGTGATTTAAATGCTTTCTTTTTGTCATTTATTGCTTTCTTTATAGTTCTATTTATCCACATTGGTTTATTCTTGTTCCTTAACCTTTTATTCCCATAAGGTATGTACCTCTCACAATTAGATTTTAGGATGCTTTTAAAAATATAAAAAATTTTGGCTGTATTTTTATTTTTGAGGACTTTGTCCCAGTTAGTTAGGCCTATGGCCTCTCTTAGTTGGCTAAATTTAGCTTTTTTGAAGTTTGGTATTTTTGTTCCTCCCTGAAGAAACACTCTTTTGAATGATAATTGGAAGGTTATTACTTTATGGTCACTATCTCCCAGGTGTCCCCCAACCTGCTCGTCTGTTGTTCTGTCAGGTCTATTGGTTAATACTAAGTCCAGTATGGCAGTCCCTCTAGTCGGGTCCTGAACCAGTTGGGAAAGGTAATTGCCTTTGGTTATTGCCAAGAACCTATTACCTTTATGAGATGTACAGGTTTCAGTTTTCCAGACTGGGTAGTTGAAGTCCCACATAATAACAACCTCATTATGATTTGCCACCTCATCTATCTTGTTTAGTAGTAGATTTTCTGTGGACTGGTATATTAGGTGGTTCCGTGAATGCAGCCGCAGAAGAGGTATCTTTGGGATCAGATGCCCAATCCCCCAAAGGTTGCTTGTAGAAAAAGAGATTTCTGATCAGGCGCAAAATCACAGGCTCCAATACGTCTCTTAATGGTGAATCTTCTTTAATGGCATAAAAGATGAAGATGTATAGAACAACGCGTTTCGGGGCTCAAAATGTCCCCTTCATCAGGTTAACAGTTGTCACTAGGTGACTACTGTTAACCTGATGAAGGGGACATTTTGAGCCCCGAAACGCGTTGTTCTATACATCTTCATCTTTTATGCAATTAAAGAAGATTCACCATTAAGAAACGTATTGGAGCCTGTGATTTTGCGCCTGATCAGAAATCTCTTTTGCCCAGTTTTATTAGTCAGGCTTCTGGCATTAGTATACATACATTTGAGAAGTTTATGTATATGTTTCACCCTACACCTTTCCTTCTGAACTGTTCTAGTCCCTCCTACCATTCCTCCCCCAGTTCCATTACCTTGTCCCCGGTCTCTATCTTCCCCTGCTAGAACGTAATTACCCTCCCCAGTCCCTAGTTTAAACACTCCTCCAAACTTCTAGCCATCTTCTCCCCCAACACAGCTGCCCCTTCCCCATTGAGGTGCAGCCCATCCCTACGATAGAGCCTGTAGCAGAGAGAGAAGCCGAACCCCTCCTTCCTACACCAGTTCTTGAGCTACTTGTTAACCTCACTAATCTCCCGTTGCCTTTCTAGTGTGGCTCGTGGTACAGGCAGTATTTCGGAAAATACCTTTGAGGTCCTTGCACTAAGCTTTTGACCTAAATCTCTAAAATCATTTTTAAGGACGCTCCACCTACCTCTAACTTTGTCATTGGTTCCGATATGAACCATGACCGCTGGATCTTTTCCAGCCCCTCCCAGTAATCTGTTAACCCGATCCGCAATGTGTCAAACTCGAGCACCAGGAAGAAAACACACCGTTCAACGATCCCGGTCTTTGTGACAGATTGCCCTATCTGTACCCCTAATAATTCAGTCTCCCACTACCAGCACCTGTCTGGCCTGCCCTGCTCTGCTGGTCCCTTGCTTACTGGAGCCGACATTCCCCTGACTGGCAGAGGAAGTGACCGGCTGCAGCAGTGCTCTCTCTGAACGGACATCCCCCTCATCTGCCAACCGTGCAAACTTGTTGGGGTGTGTCAGATCAGGGCTAGCCTCCCTGGCACTCTTCCCTGTACCCCACTTTCTAACTGTTATCCAGCTAGCTACCTCACTTTCCTCAGCCTCCTCGCTACCACCCTCCCCACATCTACCCCAAAGAGTGCTTGCTCTGTGAGCAGCAAACTCTTTTACAAATTGTCAACGGCTCTCAGTGTAGATACTCGATGTGCAATTCCAAACGGGCAATTTGCTCACATTCTGAACAAAGATATGCACCCTCAAACGTCTGTTTCAGGACTGCATACATTAGACAAGATATGCACTGGACTGCGCTGTCAATAATGGAACACATACTAAATGGGGATTACGCAAGAAAAGAGAAAAATACAATATAATGCAGTGATAAGAAACCGATTTACTGCAGTACCCCACTAAAGTCCCTTAGGCCTCATGCACACGACCGTTGTTGTGGTCCGCATCTGAGCCGCAGTTTTTGTACTGTCTGCATCCGTTGCTCCGTTCCATAGCCCCACAAAAAAAATAGAACATGTCCTATTCTTGTCCGTTTTGCGGACAAGAATAGGCATTTCTACAATGGGCCGCCTGTTCCGTTCCGCAAATTGCGGAAGGTACATGGGTGGCTTCCGTATTTTGCGGACCCACAATTTGCGTACGGAACGGTCGTGTGCATGAGGCCTTAGTCTGAAGTCACTTAATCTAAAGTCACATACTTAATACAAACACACACTTAAAAATCAAATACGCGAACGCTCACAAACTCGCGTTATTTGCCTGCTTGTATAAATGAAGCTCTCAAAACAGACTGCTTTTTTCCTGAGATACCGAATGCGCAATCAAGTGGATGAGGTGAGTTTTTTTTTTTTTTAACCCCTCAATAGACATTTTATTTAGCATTCTGTTTAAAGTGAAGTTCGGGTCCCCATTGACTTAAATCCAAATCCGAACCCGAACTTTGACTTGAAGTTCGGCCGAACCCGAACTTCCACAGGTTCGCTCAACCCTAGTTGTTAGGAAAAAACGTGGATAGATCCAGCACCCAAATAAAAATTAATTCCTTTATTAACTCAGAACATAGTAGAAAAATATTAAAACCACTGTCTCTTACGCGTTTCGGGCATACAAGACCTTTCTCATAGCATACAAGACATAGAAAATGATAAAAAAATGCATATACTAACAGGCATGCTGAAAAAGCAGTAACACAGAAAATCTGGTATGGATAGAATAGGAGCTGGAATGGAAACATCTTAATAAAAGAGTAATATAATATATCAAGCCCAGTACAGACACATGCAGCCTGTTCCACGGACGTGTGAATGCAGCCTTAGGCTGAGTTCAAATCTGCATTGAGAATTCTGTGTTTTTAAATCATCAAAGGAACAGAAAAATAACAGGTTCGCACCTCCATTTATCTGATAAATGGAGGTATGTAAATGTTCTGCATTGTGGACAGTATCTTAAAGGGGTTCTCCGATTTGGACAATCCCTACAAGTTAAAAGGGTCCCCAGCTGTGATTTATGGGGAAACCTGACAAAACATGTTCTTTTTCCTTTTAGATCTCTCACTGGGGAAATAAAAACGTTACACAATGTCCATTAAAATTGATCGGTTGTTTGTATAATGCAGGACAGGTTCTTTAGAGCGAGGTATACTGTTTGCAACCACTCTTTACACTGGAAAGATAGGCGATCCAGTTCTCCATATATAATAAAACCAGATTTTTTATTTTCACATTAAAAATAGCTATTGTATATGATGCTTTTCCAAACCCTATAGGCTCTTAATCATAAGTTACATAGTTAATATGGTTGAAAAAAGACATGAGTCCATTAAGTCCAACAAAGGGATAGGTGGGGACATGAATCCCAGAAAGGAAGTGAGACTCAGATTTCTACACATTATCATAGGCATTAGTGTCATTTACTTTTAAGAAGTCATCTAAACGCTTTTTAACCACTTCCCATCTGGGCCATTTGCCCCCTTCCTGACCAGGCCAAATTTTGCAAAACTGACATATCTCACTTTATGTGGTAATAACTTTGGAACGCCTTTATTTATCCAAGTCATTCAGAGATTGTTTTCTCGTGACACATTGTACTTCATGATAGTCATAAATTTGAGTCAAAATATTTCACCTTTATTTATGAAAAAATCCCAAATTTACCCAAAAATTTGAAAAATTTGCAATTTTCTAAATTTCAATTTCTCTGCTTTTAAAACAGAAAGTGATACCTCATAAAATATTTATTATTTAACATTCCCCATATGTCTACTTTATGTTGGCATCATTTTGGAAATGTCATTTTATTTTTATAGGACGTTAGAAGGCTTAGAAGTTTAGAAGCAATTCTTCAAATTTTTAAGAAAATTGCCAAAATCCACTTTTTAAGGACCAGTTCAGGTATGAAGTCACTTTGTGGGGCCTACATAGTGGATACCCCCATAAATGACCCCATTGTAGAAACTACATCCCTCAAGGTATTCAAAACCGATTTTACAAACTTTGTTAACCCTTTAGGCGTTCCACAAGAATTAAAGGAAAATGGAGATCAAATTTTTAAATTTCACTTTTTTGGCAGATTTTCCATTTTAATCAATTTTTTTCTTTAACACATCGATGGTTAACAGCCAGACAAAACTCAATATTTATTACCCAGATTCTGCGGTTTACAGAAACACCCCACATGTGGTCATAAACTGCTGTATGGGCACACGGCAGGATGCAGAAGAAAAGGAACTCCACATGGTTTTTAGATGCCATGTCCCATTTGAAGCCCCCTGATGCACCCTTACAGTAGAAACTCCCAAGAAGTGACCCCATTTTGGAAACTAGGGGATAAGGTGCCAGTTTTATTAGTACTATTTTTGGGTACATATGATTTTTTGATCATTCATTATAACACTTTATGGGGCAAGGTGACCAAAAAATTGGTTGTTTTAGCACAGTTTCTATTTATTTATTTTTACAGCGTTCACCTGAGGGGTTCAGTCAAGTGACATTTTTATAGAGCAGATTGTTACGGACGTGGCGATACCTAATATGTATACTTTTTCTCATTTATTAAAGTTTTACACAATAATAGCATTTTTGAAACAAAAAAATTATGTTTTAATGTGTCCATGTTCTGAGAGCTATAGTTTTTTTTATTTTTTGAGAGATTTTCTTATGTAGGGGCTCATTTTTTGCGGGATGAGGTGACGGTTTTATTGGTACTATTTTGTGGGACATACGCATTTTTGATCACTTGGTGTTGCACCTTTTGTGATGCAAGGTGACAAAAATTGCTTGTTTTGACACAGTTTTTTTTTTTACGGTGTTCACCCGAGGGGTTAGGTCATGTGATATTTTTATATAGCTGGTTTTTACGGATGCGGCAATACCTAATATGTATACTTTTTTTTATTTGTTTCACTTTAACACAATAATAGCATTTTTGAAACCAAAAAAATGATGTTTTAGTGTCTCCATGTTCTAAGAGCTATATTTTTTTTTATTTTTTTAGAGATTTTCTTATGTAGGGGCTCATTTTTTGCGGGATGAGGTGACGGTTTTATTGGTACTATTTTGTGGGACATACGCCTTTTTTATCACTTGGTGTTGCACCTTTTGTGATGCAAGGTGACAAAAATTGCATGTTTTTTACAGTTTTTTTTTTTTTTTTTTACGGTGTTCACCCGAGGGGTTAGGTCATGTGATATTTTTATAGAGCTGGTTTTTACGGACGCGGCAATACCAAATATGTCTATTTTATTTTTTCTATTTTAAATTTTTTTTTTTTATTCCTTACTTGGGAACTTTTTTTTTTTTTACATGTGAAACTTTATTTTATTTTTTTTATTTTTTTTTACACTTTTCGTCCCCCATAAGGTCATACAAGACCTCTGGGGGACATTTGCTTCACTTTTTCTTTTCTTTTTTCACTGTTGATTTCTCCTGTAACTGGGGCTGACATAGTAGCCCCAGTTACAGGACAAATGCACCCCTAGAGAGGCTGTACAGCAGCAATCCAGCACTGTACAGCCTCAGAGCAGGGCTGATCGAGGTCTCTGAGGGACCTCACACAGCCCCTGCACACTCCGGTCACGGCGGTCACATGACCGCCGGGCCGGAACAGGAAGCGCACAGCGCTTCCTTCTCTGCAGACACAGCGCTCGGTGAGCGCTGTGTCTGCAGCGATCGTGAAGGCAGGGACACCTGGGAACTGTCCCTGCCTTGTCTTAGGGTTGCCCTGCTGTCACTGACAGCGGGCAACCCGATCAGCAGCTGCACGATTAGCGTGCAGCTGCTATTTCTGACAGGACGTTTTAAAACGTGCTGTCAGAAATAGACGTCCACCCATAGGACGTTTATAGTCTATGGGCGGACGTGAAGCGGTTAAAACTATCCATTGTTCCTATTTTGACCATGTCCAAAGGAAGTCTATTCCCAGGGACTTAGCTAGAAATGACTGGGCCCCATAGCAAAAAAAATTTATGGTCCCCCCCCCTCCCGGATCTCCCACCCCCACATACCTCTTGGACCTCGCCGCCACATCCACAGCTCCTCATGCACTTGCGATGGTTACGCGTAGGACTGAGCACAGACAAATTATGTCTGGTCACCGGCAACGCATTTGTGCCAGTGTAGGAAATGTATGAATCTAAATGTCTGTGTATTAAAGTAGGACTAGTCAGAACTGCCGCCCAGACTGCGGGACCACTCCAGGGGTCAAGTCCTCGGAAAAAAAGATCCACTGCCACCCCGAGCCCCCCCCAAAAAAATAAAAAATAAATAAATATATATATATATATATATATATATATATTTCGCAGAAAATTTAGTGCAACATAAAACGTAAACAAAAATTGGAATCTGCGCTATATGTCTGTTCAGACATAATTTGTCTCTTTCATTTTATAAGCTCCCCTTATATATCATTTACTTATAGTTCTGAAGACTCAAGGGTGCTGGCAGGCTTGGCCTCAGGGGTGCTGGCAGGCTTGGCCTCAGGGGTGCTGGCAAGCTTGGCCTCAGGGGTGCTGGCAGGCTTGGACTCAGGGGTGTGCTGATAGGCTTAGCCACAGGGGTGCTGACAGGCTTGGCTGGGCAGAAGGAGTGTGGGAGACTGTGAGGCCTTTTTTCTCCAAGCTGCTCCGGAATTTTTTTTTTTTACATTACACCTCAGGTCAGACCACCAATCAGACCCCCAATGTTAATCAGACCTCAGCTAACAGCCCCAATAAGATCCCCAATGTTAATAAGACCCCAAAAGGACCTCAGATAACACCTCAGCTCAGACCCCAATATGAATGACCCCCATGCCTCATAGCAGCCCCCAGTAGCCTTACAGCAACCCCCAGTAGCCTTATAGCAGCCCCCAATAGCCTGATA
The DNA here is from genome assembly GCF_905171765.1 of Bufo bufo. Classification (NCBI taxonomy): domain Eukaryota; kingdom Metazoa; phylum Chordata; class Amphibia; order Anura; family Bufonidae; genus Bufo; species Bufo bufo. The sequence continues at coordinate 369,847,193 of NC_053389.1, forward strand.
GCAGCCCCCAGTAGCCTCATAGCAGCCCACAGTAGCCTCATAGCAGCCTCCAGTGCCTCTCACCAGACACCAGTGCCTCTCCATTAGCCCCCAGTGCCTCTCACCAGCCCTCAGTGCCTCTCCATCAGCCCCCAGTGCCTCTCACCAGTGCCCCCCCAGTGCCTCTCCATCAGCCCCCAGTCAGTGCATCTCCATCAGCCCCCAGTCAGTGCATCTCCATCAGCCCCAAGTGCCTCTCACCAGCCCCCAGTACCCTCTCCATCAGCCCCCAGAGCCTCTCCATCAGTCCCCAGTGCACCCTCCCCGGTATTAAAATCATTGGTGGGCAGTGCGCCCTCCCCCTGGTATTAAAATCATTGGTGGGCAGTGCATCCTCCCCCCCCTCCCCTGTACTAAAATCATTGGTGGGCAGTGCGCCCTCCCCCCCTCCCCTGTATTAAAATCATTGGTGGGCAGTGCACCTCCCCTGTATTAAAATCATTGGTGGGCAGTGCGCCCTCCCCCCCTCCCCTGTATTAAAATCATTGGTGGGCAGTGTTCCCTCCCCAGTATTAAAATCATTAGTGGGCAGTGCACCCTCCCCAGTGTTAAAATCATTGGTGGGCAGTGCGCCCTCCGCCTCCCTGATCCCCCCTCTCCCCCCCTTTATCATTGGTGGCTGCGGCAGTTCCGATTGGAGTCCCAGCAGTGTAATGCTGGGGCTCCGATCGGTTACCATGGCAGCCAGGACGCTACTGAAGTCCTGTCTGCCATGGTCAGTTAGTCAGCAGCATACTTACATGCGCTGGGCCGCCCGACGCTCCTTCTTCTTGTAACTCACAGGTCTGTGCGGCGCATTGCTTATGCTTATAGCAATGCGCCGCACAGACCTGTGACGAGTTGCAAGAAGAATGAGCGCCGGGCGGCCACAGCGCATGTAAGTATATTGCTGCAGAGTAACTGACCATGGCAGTCAGGACTTCAGTAGCGTCCTGGCTGTCATGGTAACCGATCGGAGCCCCAGCATTACACTGCTGGGACTCCGATCGGAACTGCCACCGCCACTCGCCACATAAATGTATTTATTTTTTAATCCTCAGCCGGCGGCCCGGGCCCCCAGCAGCGTAGGGCCCCTTAGCCATTGCTATGGCGATCCCTACGCCACTGTCTATTCCATAGAGTCACAGTTATTAGAGTAAATATGCTTTGACGCTTCTGGAGACTAAAAGGGTAACTGTCATATTTTCTTTAAAAAATAAATAAATGTTGCATATGTTACTGCTGCAGCAGCATTATGCATTAAGCAATCTTCATAGCAGCCCCCGGTAGCCTTATAGCAACCCCCAGTAGCCATATAGCAGCCCCCAGTAGCCTCATAGCAGCCCCCAGTAACCTTATAACAGCCTCCAGTGCCTCTCCATCAGCCCCCAGTGCCTCTCCATCAGCTCCCAGTGCCTCTCACCAGCGTCTCCCCAGTGCCTCTCCATCAGCCCCCAGTCAGTGCATCTACATCAGCCCCAAGTGCCTCTCACCAGCCCCCAGTACCCTCTCCATCAGCCCCCAGTGCCTCTTCATCAGCCCCCAGTGCGCCCTCCCCGGCATTCAAATCATTAGTGGTTACTGCACCCTCCCCCCCTCCCCTGTATTAAAATCATTGGTGGGCAGTGCACCCTCCCTCCCCTGTATTAAAATCATTGGTGGGCAGTGCGCCCTTCCCCCGGTATTAAAATCATTGGTGGGCAGTGCATCCCCCCTCCTCCCCTGTATTAAAATCATTGGTGGGCAGTGCGCCCTCCCCTGTATTAAAATCATTGGTGGGCAGTGCACCCTCCTCCCCTCCCCCCATCCTGTATTAAAATCATTGGTGGGCAGTGAATCCTCCCCCCCTTTATTAAAATCATTGGTGGGCAGTGCGCCCTCCCCCACTCTTCTTTGTACCTTTTCCAGATGAGGCCTTACCAAAGCTTTGTAAAGTGGTAATGTTATATCCCTATCCCTTAGGCCCATGCCTCGCTTAATACGCGACAATATCCTGGTAGCCGGAATCTATGATCTACAAGGACACTCAAATTCTAGAAGTGTTACATCCTGTAGAACATATGATGCATGGAGATTATTACTACACAGATACATAACTTTACATTTATTCAAATTGAACCTCATTTGCCAAATTGATGCCAGAGTCAGCTTGTAATTTTTGGATATCTTCCTTAGACTGCACAGAACTACATAGCTCAGTGTGATCTGCAGGAATAGAAATGGTGCTATTAATCCCATCCTCAATATCATAAATACCTTGGGGTGCACCACTTATAACCCGGGACCATTCTGAATAGGAATAATTGACCATGAATCTCTGGACACTGTCCTTCAGTCAGTTTTCAATCCAATTACAGACTATACTTTCTAAGCCTATATACCTTATTTTACCTATTAAATGTTTATGAGGGAAAGTATTAAATGCCTTTGCAAAATCCAGAAACACTACATCCATAGCTGTCTCAATGTCCAGGTTTCTACTCACATCCTCATAAAAACCAATCAGGTTATTCTGACAACTTCTGTCCTTGGTAAACTCATGTTGGTTATCACTTATGATTAGTGTTGAGCGAACCTAAACTTTTTAGTAAATGTTCGGGTTCGTTGTTCGGCGAGTTAATGACGCTTTTTGAAAGGCTGCAGAGCAGCCAATCAACAGGCGTTTAACTCTGTGCCCTTAGAAGCCATCACAGCCATGCCTACTAATGGCATGGCTGTTATTGGCCAGTGCAGCATGCGACCCAGCCTCTATATAAGCTGGAGTCACGAAGTGCTGCACGTCACTCTGCTGTTACTAGTGTAGGGAGAGGATGCTGCTGCTGTGAGGGAGAGAATAGGAAAGAATCTTTAATCAGAAGTGCTTGTTAACTCAGCGACATACCTAGATTTACCGAATTTTTCGCCCTATAAGACGCACCGGCCCATAAGACGCACCTAGGTTTTTGGGGAGGAAAATAATAAAAAAAATATTTTTAACCAAAAGGTGTGCTTTTGGTGGGTTTGGAACTAATGGTGGTCTGTGGATGGCACTATTACTGGGTGTCATGGTCTTACCTGCTTGCTGCTCTCCTTCGTTTGACATGTGCTGGCGGCCATCTTGGGTCCTGGGTTTCTTGTAGCCTTCCACCCTGCGGCTCCTCCTTCCCCTGGGAGGAGCTGGATGCCTAGCTCATATATATAGGAGGTCTGTGGCTTCAGTTCCTTGCTTGGTCCTCTTGTGTTCACATGCTTCTAAGACTGCTGCTGCTTCTGGTTCCTGATCCTGGCTTCGTCTGACTACCCTGCTGGTTCCTGATCCTGGCTTCGTCTGACTACCCTGCTGGTTCCTGATCCTGGCTTCGTCTGACTACCCTGCTGGTTCCTGATCCTGGCTTCGTCTGACTACCCTTCTGGTTCCTGACCTCTGGCTTCGCAAAGACTCTGCTCGGTTTCACCATCCGTTTGGACTTTTGCTTTACAGCTTTATTTTCAATAAAGCCTTCTATTTTCACTTATCTCTTGTTGTACGTCTGGTTCATGGTTCCGTGACATTAGGACCAAGCCATGAATTCTGACGGTACAGGGCCATCCTCGCTACCCACGCTGGTTGCCAGACTTGATCAGCAGGATCACCTGTTGGGTCGGTTCGCTGTGGCGTTGCAAACCCTGCTTGAACGCACGGCTCATTTCGCTCCCGTTGCCGATGGGTCGGTTGTCGCTCCTGGGCTCGCTCCTACTGCCGCTCCGGTTGTTGCGCCAGAGTCTACCCCGACACCTGTTGTTGCGCCTGCGGTGTTTCGGGGTATGACTGGTTCTGCCCCTCTTCCACAGCACTTTGGGGGAGAGCCAACTCAGTGCCGAGGTTTCCTTAACCAGGTGGGCATTTATTTCGAGTTGCTGCCACATGCCTTTCCTACTGAGAGATCAAAGGTGGGCTTCTTGATCTCGCTGCTCTCGGACAAGGCCTTGGCCTGGGCCAGCCCTTTATGGGAGAACAACAATCCGGTGGTTGCCGAGTTTTCCGGTTTTGTTGCTTCTCTTCGGAAGGTATTCGATGTGCCGGCTCGTGCTGCCTCTGCTGCGAAGCTCCTTATGTCCATCAGACAGGGTTCACGATCCGTAGCTGAATACGCCATTGAGTTTCGTACCCTGGCAGCAGAGGTGGGCTGGAATAATGAGGCTCTGGTCGCTGCTTTCTCTCATGGTCTCTCGGATGCCTTGAAGGATGAGGTTGCAGCTAAGGACCTACCAGTTGAGCTCGAGTCTCTTATTTCTTTCCTGATTTTGATTGACACCAGACTCAGGGAGAGACCTTCCTTTAAGGAGAACCTGCGGAGGTCTTCTAACAGATTGGTGCCTACGTTTGCTGTCCCACCCGTGCCTCCCTCTCCTCCCACGCCTCCTGGGGATGACTTGTCTGGGGGTGAACCCATGCAGCTGGGGTTTGCTCGCCTGTCCGAGGGGGAGAGGGCACTCCGGAGACGCGAGGGCCGATGCATGTACTGTGGTCTCGGTGGGCATTTTCGGTTGGCATGTCCGAACCGTCCGGGAAACGCTCGTACCCTGAGATCCTGTCGGGGGCAGATCTTGGGTGGAGTCTCCTCGTCCCCGGTTTCCCGTGTTGACAAACCACTGATCACTGTTGTCCTCTCCTGGGTCGGGGGCTCGGTGACGACCCAGGCGTTGGTGGACTCTGGTGCTGGTGGTTTGTTCATTGATAGTGTGTTCGCTGCCGCCAATTCCATTCCTCTGCAGGCTCGAGGTTCCCCACTGGCTCTTGAGGCGATAGACGGCAGACCCCTTCTGCCGCCACACGTGACTCATGAGACCCTTCCAGTGGGGATAGCCATTGGTGCCGTTCACAGAGAGTCGGTCTGCCTCCAGGTTATTTCGTCTCCACACTACTCGGTGGTCTTGGGGTACCCCTGGCTCCAGAAGCATAATCCGACTTTCGATTGGAGATCGGTCGAGATCCTCTCGTGGTCACCGCAGTGTGGGGCTAGTTGCATCCATGGGTCTGTCAAGTTGCTGTGTACTTCCTCGGACTCTCTGTTGCCTCCTAAATACGAGGAGTACCGGGATGTATTCGATAAGGTGCGCGCGGTTGCCCTACCTCCGCACCGCCCATACGATTGTGCCATAGAGTTACAATCTGGTGCCGTTCCCCCTCGTGGCAAAGTCTATCCACTGTCGGTAGCGGAGAATGAGGCCATGGAGGAGTACGTGAGGGAGGCGCTTTCACGCGGACACATTCGCAAATCTTCGTCCCCGGCAGGGGCTGGATTTTTCTTTGAGAAAAAGAAGGGCGGTGAGTTGAGGCCTTGCATCGATTACAGGGGTCTCAATCGCATCACGATCAAGAACGCTTACCCGATACCCTTGATTTCCGAGCTGTTCGATCGCCTTAAAGGGGCCACGGTCTTTACCAAACTCGACCTGAGGGCGGCATATAACCTGGTAAGGATCAAGGCGGGCGATGAGTGGAAGACCGCGTTTAACACCAGGACCGGTCATTACGAATCCTTGGTTATGCCCTTTGGGTTGTGCAATGCGCCCGCAGTCTTTCAGGAATTCATCAACGATGTTTTCCGTGACCTGTTGCAGCAGTGTGTGGTAGTCTATTTGGATGACATCTTGGTATATTCTGAATCCATGGAGGCCCACATTCTGGATGTCAGACGAGTGTTGCAACGGTTACGAGAGAACAAGCTGTTCGGTAAGCTTGAGAAATGCGAATTTCACCGATCCCAGGTAACCTTCTTAGGTTACATCATTTCCGCTGAGGGGTTCTCCATGGATCCTGAGAAGGTTTCGGCTGTCTTACAGTGGCCCCAGCCCAGTGGTCTTCGTTCCCTGCAGCGCTTTTTGGGCTTCGCCAATTATTATCGGAAGTTCATCAGGGACTTTTCCATGCTGGCCAAGCCTCTCACGGATCTGACCAGGAAGGGCAGTAATTCCCAGGTCTGGCCGCTCGAGGCCATCCGAGCTTTTGAGGCCCTAAAGTCCGCCTTTGTGTCGGCTCCGATTCTGTCGCATCCCAACCCTGGGTTGCCCTTTGTCCTCGAGGTGGACGCGTCTGAGACGGGAGTAGGCGCCCTTCTGTCTCAGCGTAGAACACCAGAGGGTCCTCTGCTTCCTTGTGGGTTTTACTCCCGGAAACTGTCTTCCGCGGAGTGCAACTATCAGATTGGTGACAGGGAGTTATTGGCCATCGTGCAGGCCCTTAAAGAATGGAGGCACTTGCTCGAGGGTTCGGTGGTTCCGGTTCTCATCCTGACGGACCACAAGAATCTGACCTACCTTTCTGAGGCCAAGAGATTGACACCACGTCAGGCCAGATGGGCTCTGTTCTTGTCACGTTTTAATTACGTGGTCTCCTACCTACCCGGTTCCAAGAACATCAGGGCGGATGCCTTATCACGGCAGTACTCCGAGCTGTCCAGGGAGGAGTCGATTCCGACTTCGGTCATACCTCCGAATCAGATCCTGGCCGCCATTCGCACCAGCCTGACCTCTCCCCTGGGTGAGCAGATTTTGGCGGCTCAATCTGGTGCTCCCTCTGGGAGACCCAACGGCAGATGTTTTGTGCCTGAGGAGTTGCGCACTCGGTTGTTGCGAACCTACCATAACTCCAAGACCGCGGGGCATCCTGGAAAGAATCAGCTGTCCTGGGCTGTTTCACGTCTGTTCTGGTGGCCTTCCCTACGTTCCGACATCGCCGCATATGTAGCGGCATGCTCCGTTTGTGCCCAGAGTAAGTCCCCTCGGCACCTTCCGTTGGGCCTTCTGCAACCCATAGCCACCGGGGAGCGTCCATGGTCACACCTGGGGATGGATTTCATTGTGGACCTCCCTGCATCCCGAGGCCATACGGTCATTCTCATGATTGTGGATCGGTTTTCCAAAATGTGCCACTGTGTTCCTCTCAAGAAGTTACCCTCTGCACAAGAGTTGGCCACGATTTTTGCCAGGGAGGTCTTCCGGTTGCACGGTTTGCCTAAGGAGATTGTGTCGGATCGGGGGAGTCAGTTTGTGTCCAGGTTCTGGCGCGCCTTTTGCTCCCAGTTGGGGATTCATCTCTCCTTCTCCTCGGCCTACCACCCTCAGTCCAATGGGGCCGCAGAACGATCCAATCAGGCCTTGGAGCAATTCCTTCGTTGCTATGTCTCCGATCACCAAGACAATTGGGTTGACCTCCTGCCTTGGGCTGAGTTTGCCAGGAACACGGCGGTGAACTCTTCCTCTGGGACGTCTCCCTTCATGGCCAATTATGGGTTCCAACCTGCCGTGTTACCGGAGGTATTCTCTCCCCAGGATATTCCGGCTGTGGAGGATCACCTTTCCGTCCTACGTGCTTCTTGGGTACAGATCCAGAAGTCCCTTGAGGTCTCTGCGCAGCGCCAGAGATTCCAGGCTGATCGCAGACGAGCGCCTGCTCCTTCCTACCAGGTCGGAGACCGTGTATGGTTGTCCACCCGCAACCTCAAGCTTCGAGTGCCCACTCCCAAGCTGGCGCCTCGCTTTGTTGGTCCCTTCCGAGTGCTTCGCAGGGTAAACCCGGTAGCCTATGCCCTTGCGCTTCCTCCTGGCATGCGGATCTCCAACGTGTTTCATGTCTCCCTGTTGAAGCCACTGGTGTGTAATCGTTTCACTTCCTCGGTTCCTCGGCCTCGTCCGGTCCAAGTGGGCAATCGTGAGGAATATGAGGTGAGCAATATCCTGGACTCACGCCTGGTCCGCGGTCGGTTGCAGTTTTTGGTCCATTGGCGTGGTTATGGTCCAGAGGAGCGTTCCTGGGTTCCCTCCGCAGATGTCCATGCTCCTGCCTTGCTCCGAGCCTTCCACGCACGCTTCCCTCAGAAACCGTTTTGTGCTCCGCGGAGGAGGGGCCCTTGAGGGGGAGGTACTGTCATGGTCTTACCTGCTTGCTGCTCTCCTTCGTTTGACATGTGCTGGCGGCCATCTTGGGTCCTGGGTTTCTTGTAGCCTTCCACCCTGCGGCTCCTCCTTCCCCTGGGAGGAGCTGGATGCCTAGCTCATATATATAGGAGGTCTGTGGCTTCAGTTCCTTGCTTGGTCCTCTTGTGTTCACATGCTTCTAAGACTGCTGCTGCTTCTGGTTCCTGATCCTGGCTTCGTCTGACTACCCTGCTGGTTCCTGATCCTGGCTTCGTCTGACTACCCTGCTGGTTCCTGATCCTGGCTTCGTCTGACTACCCTGCTGGTTCCTGATCCTGGCTTCGTCTGACTACCCTTCTGGTTCCTGACCTCTGGCTTCGCAAAGACTCTGCTCGGTTTCACCATCCGTTTGGACTTTTGCTTTACAGCTTTATTTTCAATAAAGCCTTCTATTTTCACTTATCTCTTGTTGTACGTCTGGTTCATGGTTCCGTGACACTGGGGATCTGTGGATGGCACTGTTATGGGGGGATCTGTGAAGGACACTTATGGGGGGATCTGTGGATGACGCACTGTTACAGGGGGGATCTGTGGCTGGCACTGTTACAGGGGGGATCTATGGTTGGCACTGTTACAGGGGGGATCTGTGGATGGCACTGTTAGAGGGGGGATCTGTGGGTGGCACTGTTAGGGGGGATCTGTGGGTGGCACTGTTATATATGTGCCATCCACAGACCCCCCAGCTCATAACAGTGCCATCCTTATCTTATTCAAATAAAAGTGATTAAACATGCCCCCTCACTCCTAATATTACCGTACATCCTAACAGCTTCTGTACAATACAGGCAGGCCGGACGGCCGGCGCGTCACTCACTGACGTCACTTGCCTGCGCCGCCTGCTTCATTCATAAAGTAGGCGGCGCAGGGACGTGACATCAGGTAGTTATGCTGCCGCCCGGCCTGCCTGCATTCTACAGAAGCGGTTAGGATGTACGGTAATATTAGGAGTGAGGGGGCATGTTTAATCACTTTTAATTGAATAAGACATTTTATATTTGCATAATGCAGCACTAAAGCGGTGGGGCTATAGTACAGTGACTGCACCGCCCCGCCGCTATTGCCGGCCCCCAGCTCCTCCTCCCAGTCCCTCCCCGCTCGATCGTACATCGCAGCCTGCAATGTAAAACTGTCAGCATTCGCCCCATAAGACACAGGGGCATTTTCCCCTCATTTTGGGGTGCGTCTTATGGGACGAAAAATACGGTAGTTTTGTGGGTGCAGTGCACAATCTTTTTACCCTGCCCTGAGCCCAGAGACACAGAAAAATAACTTTTATCCGTCTGTTAGTTAGGTGGGCGGCGGCGGACATTTTATGCAAGCTCAGTGCACCAGCACAGCATATGTGCATTTGTGAGATTCAAATCCAAGCTTGCAATACTTCAAAAATGTTCTTTGTTTAAAAAAATCACCCATTTTTTTGCAAGACCCTACATCTGGGGCCTTTGCAGCATTTCTCAGTGTGAAATCCAATCTTGAAATGCTGCAATAATTTTCTGGGTTTAAAAAAAAAAACATTTTTGGCAATACCCTACATCTGGGGCCTATGCTGCATTTTTTTGTGTGAAATACAAGCTTGAAATATTGCAATAATAATCTGGGTTTAAAAAAAACACCCATTTTTGGCAATATCCTACATCTGGTGCCTTTGCAGCATTTGTCAGTGTGTAAGACGAGCTTGAAATACTTCAATAATTTTCTGGGTTTAACCCCTTAAGGACTCAGCCCTATTTCACCTTAAGGACTTGGCCATCTTTTGCAAATCTGACCAGTGTCACTTTAAGTGCTCATAACTTTAAAACGCATTGACTTATCCAGGCCGTTCTGAGATTGTTTTTTCGTCACATATTGTACTTCATGACACTGCTAAAATTGGGTCAAAAAAGTTAATTTTTTTTGCATAAAAAAATACCATATTTACCAAATATTTAGAAAAATTAGCAAATTTCAAACTTTCAGTTTCTCTACTTCAGTAATACATAGTAATACCCCCAAAAATTGTGATTACTTTACATTCCCCATATGTCTACTTCATGTTTGTAGCATTTTGGGATTGATATTTTATTTTTTGGGGATGTTATAAGGCTTAGAAGTTTAGAAGCAAATCTTGAAATTTTTCAGAAATTTACAAAAACCCAATTTTTAGGGACCACTACAGGTCTGAAGTCACTTTGCGAGGCTTACATAATAGAAACCGCCCAAAAATGACCCCATTCTATAAACTACACCCCTCAAGGTATTCAAAACTGATTTTACAAACTTCGTTAACACTTTAGGTGTTGCACAAGAGTTATTGGCAAATGGGGATGAAATTTGCGAATTTCTTTTTTTTGCCTAATTTTCCATTTTAACCCATTTTTTCCACTAACAAAGCAAGGGTTAACAGCCAAACAAGACTGTATCTTTATTGCCCTGACTCTGCCGTTTACAGAAACACCCCATATGTGACCGTAAACTACTGTACGGGCACACAGCGGGGCGCAGAGTGAAAGGTGCGCCGTATGGTTTTTGGAAGCCAGATTTTGCTGGACTGTTTTTTTGACACCATGTCCCATTTGAAGCCCCCCTGATGCACCCCTAGAGTAGAAACTCCATAAAAGTGACCCCATCTAAGAAACTACACCCCTCAAGGTATTCAAAACAGATTTTACAAACTTTGTTAACCCTTTAGGTGTTGCACAAGATTTAATGGAAAATAGAGATACAATTTCAAAATTTTACTTTTTTGGCAGATTTTCCATTTTAATATTTTTTTTCCAGTTACAAAGCAAGGGTTAACAGCCAAACAAAACTCATTATTTATGGCCCTGATTCTGTAGTTTACAGAAACACCCCATATGTGGTCGTAAACCGCTGTACGGGCACACAGTAGGGCGCAGAGTGAAAGGTGCGCCGTATGGTTTTTGGAAGCCAGATTTTGCTGGACTGGTTTTTTGACACCATGTCCCATTTGAAGCCCCCCTGATGCACCCCTAGAGTAGAAACTCCATAAAAGTGACCCCATCTAAGAAACTACACCCCTCAAGGTATTCAAAACAGATTTTACAAACTTTGTTAACCCTTTAGGTGTTGCACAAGATTTAATGGAAAATAGAGATACAATTTCAAAATTTCACTTTTTTGGCAGATTTTCCATTTTAATATTTTTTTTCCAGTTACAAAGCAAGGGTTAACAGCCAAACAAAACTCATTATTTATGGCCCTGATTCTGTAGTTTACAGAAACACCCCATATGTGGTCGTAAACCGCTGTACGGGCACACGGCAGGGTGCAGAAGGAAAGGAATGCCATACGGTTTTTGGAAGGCAGATTTTGCTGGACTGGTTTTTTTGACACCATGTCCCATTTGAAGCCCCCCTGATGCACCCCTAGAGTAGAAACTCCAAAAAAGTGACCCCATTTTAGAAACTACGGGATAGGGTGGCAGTTTTGTTGGTACTAGTTTAGGGTACATATGATTTTTGGTTGCTCTATATTACACTTTTTTGTGCGGCAAGGTAACAAGAAATAGATTTTTTGGCACGTTTTTTTTTTTGTTATTTACAACATTCATCTGACAGGTTAGATCATGTGGTAATTTTATAGAGCAGGTTGTCACGGACGCGGCGATACCTAATATGTATACAATTTTTTTTATTTATGTAAGTTTTACACAATGATTTCATTTTTAAAACAAAAAAAATGTTTTAGTGTCTCCATAGTCTAAGAGCCATAGTTTTTTCAGTTTTTGGGCGATTATCTTAAGTAGGGTCTCATTTTTTGCGGGATGAGATGACGGTTTGAGTGGCACTATTTTGGGGTGCATATGACTTTTTGATCACTTGCTATTACACTTTTTGTGACGTAAGATGACAAAAAATAGCTTTTTTTACACCGTTTTTATTTTTATTTTTTTACGGTGGTCACCTGAGGGGTTAGGTCATGTGATATTTTTATAGAGCCGGTCGATACGGACGCGGAAATACCTAATATGTATACTTTTTATTTATTTATTTAAGTTTTACACAATGATTTCATTTTTGAAACCAAAAGAATCATGTTTTAGTGTTTCCATAGTCTAAGAGCCATAGTTTTTTCAGTTTTTGGGCGATTATCTTGGGTAGGGTATGATTTTTGCGGGATGAGATGACGGTTTGATTGGTACTATTTTGGCGTACATGCGACTTTTTTGATCACTTTTATTACCTTTTTTGGGAAGTAAGGTGGGCAAAATTTCAATTTCCTAATAGTTTTTATTTTTTTATTTTTATGGCGTTCACCATGCGGGGAAAGTAACATGACCGTTTTATAGATCAGGTCGTTACGGACGCGGCGATACCAAACATGTGTAGGGAATTTTATTTTTTTCATTTTTAATCAGTGATAAATGTGTTTTTGGATTTTTACTTTTTTTTCACTTTTTTTCACTTTTTTTTTGACCCAGACCCACTTGGTTCTTGAAGATCCAGTGGGTCTGATGTCTGTATAATACAGTACAGAACAATATATATTGTACAGTACTGTATTTTACTTACACTTTGTCTGAACAGATCTCTGCCTTTAGCACAGATCTGTTCAGCACCATGGACAGCAGGATGCCTGAGAGGCGTCCTGTTGCCATGGGAACCTTCCCCGTCTGCTCAGAACTTCGCAGACGGGGAAGGGTAAGGAGGGGATCTCTCGGGGGGCTGTCTGGGGGCTCTCTCCCTCTCCATCGGGGGGCTGCAAAGGCACAGCAGCCCCCCGATGGGAGAGGGAGGGAGCTCCCTCTTACTGTTAACTTTTTCCATACAGCGGTCTGTACGGACCGCTGTATGGAAAGGGTTAAACGGCTGACATCGCATCATCGATGTCAGCCGTTTATACCAGGGTGCCAGCAATGTGCTGGCACCCTGGTATACCCACTAGAGACCAACGATTATACAAAGGGAGGCGGGCGGGGGATCGCGATCCCGCCTGCCGCACCGCCCGCCTCCCGCACCGCCCCCACCGCCCACAACTCCCCCCCTGCACCACCCGCCGGCAAAAAATCATGCAGGGGTGCAGGGGGGGGTGTAAAATATATATTTTAGGGACACTAAAGCTTCTGATCCCCGCGGTCAGGGCCCGCGGGGATCAGAAACTGCACAAAGCGCAGCAAACCGCAGGTCTGAATTGACCTGCGGTTTTCTGCGATCGCCGATGCGGGGGGGTCAAATGACCCCCCCCTGCATTGTTACGGGATGCCGGCTGAATGATTTCAGCCGAAATCCCGTTCCGATTAACCCCTCGGGCGCCGGAATACAGATTTCAAGTTATGACGTACCGGTACGTCATGGGTCCTTAAGGACTCGGGATCCATGCCGTACCGATACGTCCTAAGTCCTTAAGGGGTTAAAAAAACACTCATTTTGAGCAAAAAACTAAATTTGCAGCCTTTGCTGCATCTGTCAGGGTGAGATACACGCATTAGATACTGGTGTTCTATTCTGTTATTAAAAAAACACCAATTTTGGGCAAAATACTTTAATTTTGCAGCCTATGTTGCATCTGTCAGTGTAAGATACAAGCTTGCAATACTGCAATAATATTCTGGGTTTAAAAAAAAAAAAACATTTTTGGCAATCCCCTACATCTGGGGCCTATGCTGCATTTGTTAGTGTGACATACAAGCTTGAAATACTGCAATAATATTCTGGGTTTAACAAAACACCAATTTTTGGCAATAACCGACAACAGGGGCCTATGCTTCATCTGTCAGTGTGAGATACACGCAATAGATACTGGTGTTCTATTCTGTTATTTAAAAAACACCCATTTTGGCCAAAAAACTAAATTTGGAGCCTTTGCTGCATCTGTCAGTGTGAGAAGCAGTACAGACCAAAAATTTGGACACACCTTCTCATTCAAAGAGTTTTCTTTATTTTCATGACTATGAAGGCATCAAAACTATGAATTAACACATGTGGAATTATATACATAACAAACAAGTGTGAAACAACTGAAAATATGTCATATTCTAGGTTCTTCAAAGTAGCCACCTTTTGCTTTGATTACTGCTTTGCACACTCTTGGCATTCTCTTGATGAGCTTCAAGAGGTAGTCCCCTGAAATGGTCTTCCAACAGTCTTGAAGGAGTTCCCAGAGATGCTTAACACTTGTTGGCCCTTTTGCCTTCACTCTGCGGTTCAGCTCACCCCAAACCATCTCGATTGGGTTCAGGTCCGATGACTGTGGAGGCCAGGTCATCTGGCGCAGCACCCCATCACTCTCCTTCATGGTCAAATAGCCCTTGTTTGTTATGTATATAATTCCAAATGTGTTAATTCATAGTTTTGATGCCTTCAGTGTGAATCTACAATTTTCATAGTCATGAAAATAAAGAAAACTCTTTGAATGAGAGGATGTGTCCAAACTTTTGGTCTGTACTGTACATCCATTACATACTGCTGTTATATTCTGTTATTAAAAAAAACACCCATTTTGGGCAAGATCCTAAATTTAAGAAATATGAGGAGAGCGTCAAATAAGGGACGTGGCCCCGATCGTGGTGCTGCTGGTGGAGCTTCTGTTGAAGTTAGAGGACGTGGTTGATCTGTGCTAGCTACACGCACAAGTGAAACATCTTCATCAGGTGCGAGTAGGCGACATAACCTTCAGCGTTATTTGGTAGGGCCGAATGCGGCTCTACGAATGGTGAGGCCAGAACGAGTACAGGTGATAGTAGATTGGGTGGCTGACAGTGCCTCCAGTTTCTTTACATTGTCTCCCACCCAGTCTCCGTCTGAAAGATCAGAGTTGGCACCTGCAGCCGATGTCCATCAGTCTTTCACCTCACCCCCTTGCAAATCAGCCAAGCAGTCTGATCCCCAAGACGTGCAGCAGTCTCTTCTGCTTTTTGATGACTCTGCTAGCAGGGTTTGCCAGGGCCATCCACCTAGCCCTGCCCCAGAAGTGGAAGAGATTGAGTGCACCGATGCCCAACCACTTATGTTTCAGGATGAGTACATGGGAGGACCACCGCAGCATGATGGATGATGACAAAACATAGATGCCAACTGCTGGGGCTTTCGAAAGTGTGCAGACCGACAAGGAGGGCAGGGGTGAAGACTGGGTGGAAGATGATGTGGATGACGATGAGGTTCTCGACCACACATGGACTTAAGGTCATGCGAGTGACCTGTGTAGTTCGGAGGATGAGGCGGTGGTCGCACAGAGCCACCAGCATAGAAGAAGAGGGAGCAGGGTGCAAAAGCAGAGCGGCCGTCCCCTAGACAGTATGCCTGCTACAGCCCACTGCAGCAAGGGACCGAGAACACCAAAGCCAGCTCCAAGGAGTTCCCTGGCGTGTCAGTTCTTCAGACAATGTGCTGACGACAAGACACGAGTGGTTTGCACGCTGTGCAATCAGAGCCTGAAGCGAGGCATAAACGTTCTAAACCTGAGCACAACCTGCATGACCAGGAATCTAAGTGTAAAGCACGAGCTGCAGTGGAGTAGACACCTTAAAAACCAAGAAAGGTCTCTGGCTCCTTCTGCTTTCTCTTCAGCTGCAGTCTCAGCCTCTTCATCCACCTCTGGAGTGACAGTGCCACCTGCCACCCCGCAAACAGAGGATCTGCCAGCAACACCACCACATGGGTCACCAAGCATCTCCACAATGTCCCACGGAAGCGTTCAGCTCTCCATCTCCCAAACACTGGAGCAGAAGAGGAAGTACCCCCCTACCCACCCGCAATCCCTGGCCCTAAATGCCAGTATTTCAAAATTACTGTCCTTTGAAATGCTGTCTTTCCGTCTGGTGGAGACGGAGAGTTTTAAGAAACCTTATGGCGGTGGCTGTCCCACAGTACGTCGTGCCCAGCCACCACTACTTTTCCAGGCTAGCCATCCCTTCCCTGCACAACCAAGTGGGGGACAAAATCAGGTGTGTACTGCGCAACACCATCTGTGGCAAGGTCCACCTAACTAAGGATACGTGGACCAGTAAGCACGGTCAGGGACGTTATATCTCTCTAACAGCACACTGGGTAAATGCAGTTGCGGCTGGGCCTGAGGCGGGTAGCAGTTTTTGCGCATGTCCTTCCACCACCGAGGATTGCAGGGCGCTTCAGTTTTCCTCCTGTTGCTTCCTCCTCCTACACCGCCTCCTCATCCGGTCAGCTTAACACCTTGACCACCAACTTAAGCACAGCCAGGGGTAAATGACAGCAGGCTTATCTGTTTGGGGGACAAACCCCACACCGCACAGGAGCTATGGACGGGCCTTGAACAACAGACCGATGAGTGGTTGGTGCCAGTGAGCTTCAAGCCCGGCTTGGTGGTGTGTGATAATGGGTAAAATCTCGTAGCAGCTCTGGGACTAGCCGGTTTGACGCACATCCCTTGATTGGCGCATGTGCTGAATTTGGTGGTGCAGAGGTTCCTTAAAAATTACCCAGATATGTCAGAGCTGCTGCATAAAGTGCGGGCCGTCTGTGTGCACTTTCGGCGTTCTCACCCTGCTGCTGCTCGGCTGTCAGCGCTGCAGCGTAACTTCGTCCTTCCAGCTCACCGCCTCATATGCGACCTGCCCACAAGGTGGAACTCTACTGGCCAGACTGTGCGAGCAGCAGCAGGTGATAGTGGAGTTTCAGTTTCAGCACGCACGGGTGAGTCACTCTGTGGAACAGCACCACTTCACCACCAATGGCTGGGTTTCCATGCGAGACCTATGTTCCTTGTTGCGCTATTCCGAGTACTCCACCAACATGGCCAGTGCTGATAACGCCGTTCTCAGTGTTACTATCCCACTTTTATGCCTCCTTGAAAAAACGCTTCTGGCGGTGATGGAAGAGGATGTGGCACAGGAGGAGGAATAGGTATCATTTCATAGGATTTCCGACAAGTCATTCACAAGTGGCTCCAAGGGTAGGTTCCTGCACCCACAAAAGCCAGGTACACAATTGTACAGCCAGGGCACAATTCTGGTGGATGACGAGTTGGAGGATAAGGAGATGGAGGAGGAGGAGGAACCATGTTCACAGCAGGGTGGCACCCAAACCAGCTCATGGCCATCCCTGGTGCGTGGCTGGGGGGATACATAGAACACAGACGATACACCTCCCACAGAGGACAACTTTTCATTGCATCTGGGCAGCCTGGCACACATGATCGATTACATGCTGCAGTGTCTCCGCAACGACCGCCGAGTTGCCCACATTCTAACTTGTGCTGATTACTGGGTGGCCACGGTACTGGATCCCCACTACAAGGACAACATATCGTCCTTAATTCCATCACTGGAGCATGATCGTAAGATGCGCAAGTACAAGCGTCCCCTAGTAGACGCACTGCTGGTGGCATTCCCACCTAACAGCGGGGGCACAATGGAAGCACAAGGCAAAGGCAGAGGAGGAGTAAGAGGTCGCCAACGCAGCTGGGGAATGTTGTAGAAATATTAATAGTTGTAATCTGCTCTCCAATGTCTTTGTGTAAGGAAAGGTAAAAATCTCAACCTCAGTCAGCCAAAGGTGTTTTCATGTTGATTTCTTGCTGAGCAACTCCTCTCCTCCCTGCCCAGTCTGTTTCTTTTATTTACTCACCAAAGGTGTAAAAGGGGCTGGCCCATAACAAGGATGCAGGAAGTGATGACATACAGGAAGTGATGACATAGGAAGACAAGACACCATCATTTAGAATACCCTAGCCAACAAACACATGTATGCAATAATCTACCATTACCACTGGAGCGAACCTTATCTAGCCTTGCTCAGTGATCAATGCCAGATAAAGTTACTATGATCCTCATGCATGTTTATTTACAGGACAATGTCTTTAGAGACAACAAACGCACGTTCCTTTCGTTATATTGTTGTCTTAAAAAAAAGAATTCACGCCAAGCCAATAAATCCGCATCTTGCGCGGGGGCCCTAGCCGGCATCCATACATCAGCCAACAAAACACTGCTCTGCTGAACACATCAGTCTCCCACAGCCCAGTGCTTAGCACATGGACCATTCGCCGACGGAGACCTCTGCTCCCGGCAGCTGTGACAGGACATATACGGGAAGATATCCACTCCAATGGTTTACCCTGACACTGAGAGACATAATGACAATACGCAATATATTAAATATATTAAATACACATCCTAATAAAATTTCCACAACAGTCCCTCCTCTTTGTCATATGCTCCCCAGCGTCCCTCGACAAATCTCGATCTTCTTCTTTGAAAAAAACAGTCTTGTCTACGAAAAGTCCTGACTCCATTAAACAAAACATGATGGAAAACAGAATGTCAATCTTGACACGTAGCTTAAAACAAATCTTGACTCGGAGATTCTTTTCTTCGGGAGCTGACTCAGGAGGTGGTGTTTAGCGCTGGTCGCCGGCTGGTTTGGAATCCTCTGCATCTGGTCCATGGTTTGGTCTTCAGGGCATCTTGTCTGTTCGGGCTTCGGTAACTCAGTCGATTAGACATCAGGAACATCTCACTCCGGCGTATAGAAGGAATGGAAACAAAAAACATAAGTACATGTCCTATTTCCTTTCGCCTGGATCCAATGGAAAACCAGTGAGCCCCAAGACCTCCCAAAGCTTTAAAAAGGATTCCGACCCTCACTAGTCATAGCCCGCCTCTGCCCTGCTCCTGTCAGTATTGGCCTGACCCTTGTCAATGGTGTCTGCTAGCCAGACATAACCGTCATCTAATTCACAGAAACCCTCCTCTGGACACTCTACTGATGTTTCTCGGTGATCTCTCTCACTGCCTCAACGGTTTCTTTGAACATCTCATCCACTATGGACGAGAAATTGTTCAATTGCTTCATAAGTCCAACTCCCCATTCTGTCCAGCCACAAAACAAATCCCTTCCAGCTCTCCCTGCCCTTCTTACCTCCTTCCACACCATCAGTTTCTCCCAATCGGCTGCAACGTAAGATGCAGGGACAAACTTCCCCAGGACACATGAACCTCTGGCATTAGGGGGAATTACCTTATAAGCAGCTACACAATAGGAAATAATATAGACCCGTCAACTCCACACAAGAACTTCTGACAGTCACGGGCTTCCAGTAATAACTGAATAGACTAAGGGATCGCTCCCTGAGTCTGAACGTCACATCCTTCTTTTCAGCAGATATAATCTGGTCTATGGGTGTTATTAAAAAGATTGGGGATTTCATTAGTAAGGTTGACCTTCCTCACAACTGGAGGATCCCACAAACTTATGCCCTTTACCACATCTACGGGCCGCCTAGCTGCCTGGACGCCCATACAGGATTAACAAGCGAGGAGCAGGAGCCAGTGCTATTATTAAACCTATTGCTGATATTACCCTATAGGAATGTAAAACCAGTGCTATCAAAAAATGTCTCCTTGTGGCTCTTGCTAGTTTGAGGTGCGTTTCCCTCCCTAAACATTAAACTAAACAAATAAACAAAAGTGATACTCTTCATTCTTTGACATAGTTGAGCAGCTTCTTGCAGTGACCCGTGTGGATCCAGTTGTCTCTTCCCTCTAACTTCAGAGAGGTTGGCGTCATCAGCAGCACCTGGAATGGCCCAAGATATCTCGGCTCTAGTCCCATCCTCGGATGTTTCTTTAGCACGACCTAATCACCTGGTTGACTAGAATGAACACTGGTTATTGAGTCTGGGTCCGGGAGAGACTCCCGAACCGAACTCGGTGGTGGACATCGGGTGATAACCCGTGTGGCTGCCTGTGGGCATAGCTGATGGAATAAAGGGTTACAGCAGAACATTCAGGCCATGGATCGGCCGTGATTTTTACCTTCTTTGCAAAAATCTGACCCAAGTACCATCAAAGAAAAGGCAGTTGTGATGGTTCTCAACGTAATTCTCTACTAGGTTATAAAAATGATTGACATTTGAGAGGTTAGAATGGTTAGTAAAAAGTTTGAAGATCGTTGTTTTCTGCACCACTTTTCCCCCCTTCTCATCGTCCTTAAAACCAGGACGAAGAGAAGCTGGATTAAACATGGTGCATTGTCTCAAGGTTAGATAGAGGGATGAGGGAGGGATGAGAGAGAGAGAGAGATAGAGAAAGAGAAAAGTGACCCTGTCAGTAGTGGAGGTGGAAGTGACAGTTAGGGACTCACTTACCTCGTGTACAATTTGTTTCAGTAGGCCCGGGTTTAGTGGATCCGGCCTGTTTCAGCAAAGTCAGCCCAGATAGAGACTCCTCTGCCTCCTGCATCGGATCCCTAAACTCAGTTTACCCCTCAGGCCAGGCGTACATCGCTCGGTTCTTCCGGATTAAAACTGGGTTCTGTACGCCCTGCTTAATTACCATGATTGACGTTTGCAGCCACAATTGCGCTACCTAACTTCCAGAGGGATACTCCAATTAGTTCCCTTGGACCACCTACTCCATTCTTTAAGGGGCTTTGTGGCCTTCACCCCATAACTAGATCTCATGTACTGAGCAGCCTTCTGACCCCACGAGGGGAACTATGTTTTTCCCCCCGAAAATGGATCTGCCACAACCCATCCTTGGTTAACCAAGCCTTACCAGTCTTGCCTGCGTCCAGGGACACGCTTTTGACTTTGACCGTACATGGAGGGTACCGCCCGGCTCATTCTTACGGTACGTCTGTCCAACCCCGACTTTTACACAGCCTATGTCGGACAGCTAGAAATCTCTTGCACTGAGGGCGGCCTATTGCTACTCTCAATGCTATTTCCACTCCCACAGGGCATTTAAGCCAGAGCTTCTTTTGCTGGATTCCCAGTATGCCTCCTAAAGGGCTATATACACAGCTGAGCTACGCCTGTGTTTGGCCAGGAACGACTAGCCAATAATTGAGACCCGCTTTTCTCCAGCTCAATGTGGCTCCTTCAGTAAATCTCCTGCTGATAAAGTAAAAATAAATACGCGGTTAACCTCTGGTTGTTAAAGAGAGGAGTCCTGGAGTGTAGAACCGTCACTTGGAAAAGAGTAATAGAAGGAAAAAAAAGTATGCTAAGATTGAATATAGAACTGCAGAAAAATGTAAATATAAATTAATCAAAGACAAAAATAACTGAAAATAAAACCGAAAAAGATGACCTGTAAAAAGGAAAGAAAAAAACAACATAGAAAACTTCAGTTACAGAAAGTCTTGCTATATACATTGAGATTCAGTAAAAATAAAATTTTAACTTAAAACCCAAAACTCAAATACAAAAACTAAAACCTTAGGAACACATACAATTGTATAGGACTGAATTAACAAATCAATGTCTTGGAGGGTTCACCTTAAACCGTAAACATTGACAGGGGAATTTCTACCAACCTAGTCATTGAAATGTTAATTTGCCCAGCCCCAAACCAAGAAGCAGGATTTAACATTACAAGGTCCCAAAACCATTTTTTTTTTTTAGGGGAAAGGAAAAATCAATTTAAATTAGGTCTTAGATAAAGACCTTAATTTCAAATTTTCACATTTTAACCGTTCATATTGTGATTTAAAATCTGCTTCATTGATCAAAGACCTTGGCTGTCCCTGGGTTCTCTGCCTTTGCAAAGAACCATGTCTGGGACCATTACCCCACCTTGCTGAATAAACCACTTCACTTCTAGGTGTGGTTCTGGGGTACTTAACATACCTGTGTCTGTTGCCATTAGCAACGTTACAATATCGTGTAATGTGCCCGTATTCCCTGCATGCAAAACAATGAATAGCTTGTCTCCCTGCACAATACCTTGTCTGGGCACATGGTGATTTGACTTGGTGCATAACATTAACCATCCTAGCATGACTAGATCCCACACTACTATCTGTATTGAGTCCACTTACCACGGACTCATCTGAGGAATCTTCTGGCCTTGTGTTAATACTTCCAACTCCAGGGTCAGACACATTGTCAATCTCCATCCCTGAGTCGGTTCCACTATCTGAACCACAGTCCTCGGACTTATCCATGCTTACAGCCCATACATTTCCTATAATCCCAGACACATTACTCTCCAACGGTTGTTTCAATAACTCTGGCAATTCCCTTATAGCACCCTGTGCATGCGTCAGGCTTTCAGATAAACATTCATTTTCCTTGCGCAGCTCAGTATTACACCTTACAGTACATTCATAATTAGTGCTAGCTTCAGCTGCCTTCTGGACAAGAGTTCTCAATTTAACAATTTCCACTTTTAAATCTTCCACTTCTCCTTCCAAACTCAGCTTCAGCCTACAAGACTCCTGATATTTATCCGCTATCCACCCAGCAGCAAAAATCAGAGCATACTTGCCTTTCCTTTTGTGCCATTTTTTGGTACCGATCAGGTTTGCTACACAATTCTGAGCCTGCAGCCATGGATCAGTAGATCCCTGCCTAGCTTGAAGAATGGCCGCCGTGTCCTTCAACTTTGCAACTTCTTTAAAAATACTTTCCATTGCACAAGAAAACAAAACACTGGTACCAAGCACCTCCTTTCTTCACTGTAGTACCCGTATTAATTATGCCAAACAAGTCTACAATTCAGTGTAACAGCCACATATATACAAACATTAAGCAGAATCATCAACTATAGGACGATTTCACCACTAAACTGCCACTAATGTTCACACAATGATTCCTGTATCAGACTGGTCACTGCGCTATACCATAACCGAACACTCAACTGATATCCAGCACAAAAATTATCAAAACAAAATCAAACTGTACATAGAAAGATCCAAAAATACAAGATAATTATTCTGGACAAAACAAACATTTAAGGCAAAAACAACCAAATTGCTTTCCATAGCAAACTAACCAAGATGGCCGACAAAGCACATGGCCCTAAAGATGGCCGACAAAGCACATGGACTTAAAGATGGCCGACAAGCCACATGGTCATCACACAAAGGAAATCAAGATAGTGTCTACAAAATCCAGCAATAGAAACAGTTTCTATATTCCCTGTTCCCTACCCCCGAAACCAGAGCAAAACCTCCCCTCTGTGGGTGATTTACAGCTTAACAATATAAAAATACTCTCTAAATGCTGTCTCTAATGTACAAACACTAAAACCAATTGCTGCCTCTATAAACCTCTATAAAATCGCTTCTTACAAAATCACAGTATTATAAGAGTTAAGAAGTTACAAAAAAAACACAATACCCTGCACTGCTCAGCACATACATCACAATCTCTGTACAATCAACTCAGATCCACCAAAAACTACACAACGGAAAAACTCTTACCTTATCCTTACACAAATAGAGCGAAAAAATGTTCTTTTAACAAGCAGAAATTTTCTCTGACGCAGCAGACAAAACTATAGTTTACTATCCTCTCCCTTTTACCTGATGTGCAGAGAAAAAAATCTGTTGAATCCTTCCTAGCTCGCCAAACTGTTGTAGAAATATTAATAGTTATAATCTGCTCTCCAATGTCTTTGTGTAAGGAAAGGTAAAAATCTCATCCGCAGTCAGCCAAAGGTGTTTTCATGTTGAATTCTTGCTGAGCAACTCCTCTCCTCCCTGCCCAGTCTGTTTCTTTTATTTACTCACCAAAGGTGTAAAAGGGGCTGGCCCATAACAAGGATGCAGGAAGTGATGACATACAGGAAGTGACGACATAGGAAGACAAGACACCATCATTTAGAATACCCTAGCCAACAAACACATGTATACTATAACCTACCATTACCACTGGAGCGAACCTTATCTAGTCTTGCTCAGTGAGCAATGCCCGATAAAATTACTATGATCCTCATGCATGTTTATTTACAGAACAACGTCATTATCTCCAGCGGCTGATCAGGCGCACTAGTGACAACAAACGCACGTTCCTTTCATTATATTGTTCTCTTAGCAAATGCATCCACGCCAAGCCAATAAATCTGCGTCTTGCGTGTAGGCCCTAGCCGGCGTCCATACATCAGCCAACAAAACACTGCTCTGCTGAACACATCAGTCTCCCCCGGCCCACAGCCCAGTGCTTAGCACATGGACCATTCGCCGACGGAGACCTCTGCGCCCGGCAGCTGTGACAGGACATACACGGGAAGATATCCACTTCAATGGTTTACCCTGACACTGAAAGACATGATGACAATACACAATATATTAAATACACATCCTAATAAAATTTTCACAACAGGCACCACCAGCACCACAGAAGGCAGGGTTAGCATGGCTGAAATGTGGAAAAGCTTTGTCAGCACGCCACAACAACCGGCACCACCAGCTGATATGGAACGTCTTTGCAGGAGACAGCATTTCAGCAACATGGTGGAGCAGTATGTGTGCACACGCCTACACGTACTGAATGATGGGTCTGCCCCCTTCAACTTCCAAATTGGGCACATGACCTGAGCTTGCTCTTTACGCCTTGGAGGTGGTAAAAAAATTTCACTAATTTGTCTGTTACATTTTCGGGTGAAATTCAACAATTTTTGGGTGTGATATACCCCTGCTATACCTAGTAGACAGGTAAACAAATTTCATTAATTTGTCTGTTACATTCTTGGGTGAAATTCACAAATTTTTGGCTGTGATATACCCCTGTTATACCTAGTAGACAGGTAAACAATTTTCACTAATTTGTCTGTTACATTCTTGGGTGAAATTCACAAATTTTTGGCTGTGATATACCCCTGCTATACCTAGTAGACAGGTAAAAACAATTCACTAATTTGTCTCTTAGATTCTTGGGTGACATTTGACCATTTTTGCCGTGATTAAACCCCTGCTCTGCATAGGTGACAGGGACATAAATTTCAAAAAATCGTCTGTTACATTGTCAGGTGACATTTTACTAATTTTGCCGTATAAGGACCCCTGCTCTGCATATGTAATAGGGAATTAAATTTCTAAAATTCTTCTTTAATTGACGTGTGCCCCTTCCTTTCATTCAATGCTTAAACAACTTATCCCACATTTGTGCTTCAATAATTTGTCCCACTTTTCCGCTCAATCACATTTAATTTGAAACAATTAACCTCCCTTGTATGTGGTATCCCTTTCTCACGCTCCCTCTCCGGCGTTGAACCCTGATTCGCCGCTAACCATGATCAACATGGTAGGCGCAGAAAAGAACATTGAAAGTTGATAGATAAGATATCCAATTGGATCGTGAACATCACGGGGACGTGCGACATGGTGGGGCAGTATGTGTGCACACGCCTACACATACTGACTGATGGGTCTGCCCCCTTCAACTTCTGAGTCTCCAAATTGGGCACATGGCCTGAGCTTGCCCTTTATGCCTTGGAGGTGCTGGCCTGCCCTTCAGCCAGTGTATTGTGTGAACGTTTGTTTAGCACGGCTGGAGGGGGTTATCACAGGTTATATGTCCCAATGGTTTGGGGTGTACCCTAATAAAAAAAAAACAAAAAAAAAAAACATTAAAACCAAAAAACAGTGTAGGCTACCTCCTACTCCATATAGACCTCGTCCTCCTAGATCAAGATTATTATTTTTTATTTCTATGTATTTTATGTTAATTGAAGTCATTTCCCTATCCACATTTGTTTGCAGAGCACTTGCAGGCATTTGCAGCCCTCTAGCCCTTTCCATAATATTTTTAGAGCCATTTTAGTGCTCAAAAGTTTGGGTCCCCATTGACTTCAATAGGGTTCGGGTTCTGGGTCAATTTCGGGTCCCAAACGCAAACTTTTTTTTGAAGTTCGGCCGAACTCGTCAAAACCGAACATCCAGGTGTCCACTCAACTCCACTTAAGATATTATTTAAAGTCACATACTCTTGTATATAGTCCCTTAAGATCCCTTCAAACATTTTTCCCACAACGGAAGTTAAATTAACTGGTCTATAATTACCTATGGAGGACCTAGACCTATGACTGAAGTGAGCTCTTTGGGAACTCTTGGTTGTATTTCATCTGAACCTGGAGCCTTGTTCACATTTACCTTATTTAACTTAGCTTGGGCCATATCTACAGTTAGCCAGTTGAGAATATTACCGGGTGTACTAACATCCCTTGAACCATACTAATAGCCCTGGCACCAGTTTCTATTATAAAGGGCTCTTAGGGGCTAGAAACTTGTCAGAGGAGTGCATTTATTATTATATTATAAGTTGTGTGCTGGATTACCTACCTTCTAGTGCATTTCTAATTGAATTATTTTCATTCATTCTTCACTGTGACCAAGAGAGGAGGATCCAATTCACTGAAATGGCAAAATAGTCAATTGCAAAAGAGTTTTGCTCTCCACTTAATCTACAGCACATAGTAACAGAGATGAGGATCTTGAACAGAAGACCACCCATTTTTTAACTCAGAATTCTCTAATAGGATACATGAAAATGGTACCACAAGAAAAATACAAATTAATACCATTCTTGCTATTTTATTGAATATATATTGTGGTCCACTTGTGTTTGACATATGCATTAGGGGTTTTGAATAGGTCCTATTGTATACTGTATACTAATGTTGGTCGAGCACCAAAGTGCTTGAGTAGAACACCTTGGGATGCTCGGTTGCTCTACCGAGCACAATGGAAGTCGATGGGAGAACCCCAGCATTAAACCAGGCACCCCCTGCCCTGAAGAGGGGAGGGTGTCTGGTTCATAGTACAAAGTCAGAAATTAATGGAAAAACCACCGAAATGGTTTGGGAACAGCATAGGTAGGATGTCTGGATGCATCTTGGACTCCCAGGTCACTGCTGGGAACGATGTTGTCCGAGTAGTACAGCACTTTTACAGACTGACAATAATACACACCAAAGCGAAGATAAAATCGATTTTAGAGGAAAAATTGTTAGAAATATTTTTTCCTGAATATTTACTTGTATATAAAGTGCTGCCAAAAACTACAAGGAAGAGGAACTCCGGTACAACCTGTATATCACATAAAGGAGAGCCTCATTCACATTGTGGTACAATTGTTCAGGTAGTGGGACTCCTACACTCATAAAGCCTATGCACTAAGTGAAAGGGCTGCCAAAAATTACAAGGAACTGGCACTCCAATACACCCTTTATTACACATAAAGGAGGGCGTCATACATACCCTTAAAAAATTATGATTGATGGCCTGCTGGTGACCCTCAAAAACATTAGGAGCAAGAGCCTGCTGGTGACCCTCTAAAACATTAGGGGCGAGGGCCTGCTGCTGATCTGACCATCTAAAACATTAGGGGTGAGGTTCTGCTGCTGATCTGACCATCTAAAACATTAGGGGTGAGGGCCTGCTGCCAAGCTGACCATCTAAAAAATTTTGTGGGCGAGGGCCTGCTGCCGAGCTAACCAGCTAAAAAAAATTGGTGAGCGAGGGCCTGCTGCCGAGCTGACCATCTAAAAAATGTTGTGGGCGAGGGCCTGCTGCCGAGGTGACCATTAGTGATGAGCGTCATAGGCAATATTAGAATTCGCAATATTTTGCAAATTTTTGGCCGAATATTCCCCATAAATTCACAAATTCGAGAAATTATGATCTCAATTCATTATTTACTTGATTGCGAAAATCGGCAATGTAATATATTTGCGATAAAAATTTGCGATTAGAATATTTGCGATCAACACTAAGGGGTGGGCAACTTTCCTATTGTTTTATAGGAATGTTGATAAGTGTAATTAGTATATTCGTGAATACGCATATATAGCACTATATTCTAAATATTGGCAAGTTCTCGAAGTGGCGATATTCGTGATTCGAATATTTGCGCTCAACACTACTGACCATCTAAAAATTTGTGGTTGAGGGTCTGCTGGTGGCCCTCAAAAAGATTATGGGTGAGGGCCTGCTGCTGACCCTCTAAAATATTAGGAGCGAGAGCAGCCTAATAAGCATGTTGATATGATGGAGGAGGAGGAGGAGGACGACGAGCAAAGGGAGATTGAACCATATACTCTTTTTTGTGGTGGAAGGGGTGCATGGGTATGCAGTGTATTCAATACACCATAAAAGCCACATTTAAAGTGCCATTATGTTCAGCCGCTTTCCTCTGGTGGAGTAGAGAAGTCAGTGGCAATCCAGGCCTTGTTCATTTTTATAAGAGTCAAACGGTCAGCATTTTCAGTTGACAGGCGGATGCACTTATCAGTTATTATGCCCTAGCAGCACTAAATACACACTCTGGCAAAACGCTGGTGGCGGAGCAGGCCAGCACCTCCAAGGCGTAGAGCTCCAGTTCGTGCCACGTGTCCAGCTTGGACACCCAATAGTTGTAAGGCACAAAAGAATCACTGAGGACGCGGACACGGTCTGCTACATACTCGTTCACCATCTTCCAAAATCTTTTCCTCCTTGTGACACTAGGCCGCGCATCAGGTTGAGGGTGCAGGCAGGGTGTCATAAAACTGTCCCAGGCCTTGGAGAGTGTTGCCCTGCCTCTGTTGGAACTGCTGTGTGTTCCCCTCATCTCCCCTCCTTGATTGGCCAAGGAACTACGTACTCTGCAGCCAGCGTTGTCAGCTGGAAATTTTTGGACTCATTTTTCCACAAGGACCTTATGGTATTGCACCATTTTGCTCGTCCTCTCCACCACAGGAATGAGAGATGAGTGGGGGTCAAGAAGGGTGAACAAACAGTAATCGTTGTTGGCCAAAATGCGTACAACGAGAGGGTCATGGGAAAGGCAGCCTAACATAAAGTCAGCCATGTGTGCCAGAGTCCCAACAGACAAGACTTTGATGTCCTCATCAGTAGGATGACTATCATTCTCCTCATCCTCTTCCTCCTCTTCTACCCATCCACGCTGGACAGGTAGAATAAAACTTCCATGGGTACTACCCTCCTGCCCTCCTCCTCTTCATCCAATTTGCACTGAGAAGACGAACTGAGGGTGGTCTGACATGCAAAGCATCCACCGAAATTATGAGCAGCGAGCGTTTGTGTAGACTCAGAAGTGGGATGATTAAGCTGATAATAGCGTTATCGCTGCTCACCATCTGTGTTAAATTACGTAAAACCTCACAGAGGTCAGACATCGATGCCCACTCATCGCTTGTGCAGAGGGGAAGCTGACTGGAAATGCAACGACCATGTTGCAGCTGGTATTCCACTACTGCCCTCTGCTGCTCACAAAACCTGGCCAACATGTAGAACGTGGAGTTCCAGCACATGCTCACGTCGCACAACAGCCAGTGAGCTGGCAATTGCAAGCGCTTCTGCAGCGTTGCCAGACCGGCAGAAGCTGTGGATGACTTGTGGAAAAAGGTTCACACCCGCGGCGCACCTTCACCAGTAGATCAGTCAAATTGGGGTCGGTTTTGAGAAGCCGCTGAACCACTAAGTTGAACACGTGGGCTAGGCATGGTATGTGTGTGAGCTTGCCAAGCTCCAAAGCCACCACCAAGTTACAGCCATTATCAGACACAACCATGCCTGGTTATAGGTGGAGTGGCAAGAGCCACAGCTTAGTCTGGCCCCTTATCCTCTGCCACAGCTCTGCGGCGGTGTGCAGTTTGTCACCTAATCAGATCAGTTTAAGCACGGCCTGTTGCCGCTTCTCCACTGCAGTGCTACACTGCTTCCAGCTAATGACTGATGTCTGACTGGTGCTGCAAGATGATAATTCATAGATGGAAGTGGAGGAGGAGGCGGAAGAGGAGAAGGGAGGGTTGCAGTCACTAACGTTGGTAATTGCGGAAACCCTGATGGAAGTAGGGCCCGCAATCCTTGGCGTCGGTAGCACCTGTGCCATCCCAGGGTATGACTCGCTCCCAGCCTCCACAATGTTTACCCAGTGTGCCATCAGGGAAATGTAGCATCACTGGCCAAAAGCACTTGTCCATGTGTCAGTCGTTAAGTGGACCTTCCCAATAACTGCGTTGGTCAGGGCAAGTGTGATGTTACGGGACAGATGTTGGTGTAAGACTGGGACTGCACACTGTGAAAAATATTGGCGGCTGGGGACAGAGTATCGTGGGACAGCTGGCGGCAAAAAGCCTTAGTGTCCACAAGCCTAAATGGCAACATTTCCAGGGCCAGAAATTTTGAAAGGTGCGCATTTACTGCTATGGTCTGTGGGTAGGTGGCTGGGTATTTGCGCTTTCGTTCTAAGGCTTGGGATATAGACATCTGTACGCTGCGCTGGGACAAAGAAGGGGATGTGCTAGCTGATGGTGCTTGCGATGGTCTAGGTGCATGGCGGGAGGCATCCGGGCCTGCGTTTTGGACAGGGGATTGGCCAGCACGTAACACAGGGGAAGAGGAGGCAGTGGTGTAACCCACAGACAGTAGTTGTGGACCCAGGCGTTCAGCCCACCTATTAGGGTGCTTTGATGCCATGTGGTGGATCATGCTGGTGGTGGTGAGGCTGCTAGTTTTCACGCCCCTGCTCATTTTGGTACAGCACAGGTTGCAAATGACAATTCTTTTATCAACCGCACTTTCCTAAAGAAAAGCGCCAGACTGCAGAACACCTACCCCTTGGCAAGGGAGATTTCCCGCAATGGGGTGCTCTGGGGAACAGCTGCGGGCCTGTCTGGTGTGGCCCGCCTTCTCCCTTTTGCCACCCCACTGCCTCTTCCAGCCTGTTGGGGTGTTGTGGATCCCTCCACCTTTGTTCTGCTGTCCTCGCTCGGCTTGCCACCTTCCCAGGTTGGGTCAGTGACTTCATCGTCCAGCACCTCCTCTTCCACTTCCTCACTCTGGTCATCCTCCTGACTTGTTGACCTAACAACAACCTCAGTTATTGACAACTGTGTCTCATGCTCATCATGAACCTCTTGAAACACTAATTGCGGGTGACTTATTGGCAACTATGTCTCATCATCATCATCCACCTCGTGAAACACTAATTGCCATTCCCCACTGTCATCTTCTTCTGACTGGATGCAGAGTTTGGGAATCAGGGCACAAGATCTCCTCATGTCCCTCTTCAAGCGGGCTTGGCGAGAGGCCTAAATTAAGAAATGGCAATAAAAACAGCTCCTCGGAATATCCGAGTGTGGGATCACTTGTTTGCCAAGACTCTCCATGGTGGGTGGAAGGAGTATCAGGGTGAGGATTCTGTTGACCAGACTCTGGGCTACTGAGACTGGACTTTGTGGAAGACAGGGTGGTGCTTAACTGACTTGAAGCATTATCTGCTGCAATCCAACCGACCACCTGGTCACACTGGTCTGACTTCGAGAGTGGTGTCCTGGGCCGCCCTGCAAACCGGGACATGAAGCTAGGTATCGTGGATGAGTGTGTTTCTTGTGCTCTGGCAGCAGGCACAGTTTCACTACGCCCAGGCCATGGCCTCTGTGTGCACCATCAGCGGCACGGCCACTTCCCTGTCCCTTATTGCTCGCCTTGCGCATATTAAATGGTATATATGCCTGCAAGTATGTCACACGTACAGTAGCACAGGTTTTGTAAGTGTATGCGCAAATAAAGTACACAGAATGTCACAGATATTTTTAGGATGCGTATACGTTAAACAGGAGGTATAGCGCAAGTAATGTCGCTGTCACTAGTGATAAGCGGCAGGGGTCATATTCGAATTCGCGATATTTTGTAGAATATTCGTTGAATATTTTCAAATTCGAAATTTCACGATTTTTTTACTCGAAAAATCGGCAAGGTAATGATTGTGTAATATGCGAATTTTCGTAATTCGAATTTTCGTATTCGAATTTTTTATTGCAAATTTTTCAACTTACAACTATTAGACAAAGAAAATTATAGCACTATATTAGCTAAATTGCTCTATATTCGATTTTTTTTTTCGAATATTCGCTATATTGCTATAACTTCATTTTTTCGAATATTCGTAATATTCTAAAAGAATATATAGCAATATAGCGAATATTTGAAAAAACAAATATAGAGCAATTTAGCTAATATAGTGCTATAATCTTCTTTGTCTAATAGATGTAATTTTTTTCTCATCTGAAGTTCAGATTGGAAAAAAATTACAACTATAAAAAAAAAGATTATAGCACTATATTAGCTAAATTATAGTGCAAAATTCGCAAACACTACTACTCCTAAAGTCAAGTATATTGCAGCCTTCTTATTGGCCCACAAGCTAGAAGCAGGGAGGTTTCATCATGTGTACTGATTAAAAAAAAATTATAATAAAAAAAAAAAAGGGAAAAAAAAATGTGAATATTCAAAATTACGAATATATATAACTATATTCTAAATATTCGCGAATTTTCAAAGTACCTATATTCGCGATAAAAATGCAAAATTTGAATATTCGTGATCAAAACTAGCTGTCACTGCCACCTAATAAAAAATTACACTGAATGAATGTCACTGATAGTTAGGATGCAGAAACTTTATACAGGAGGTATTGCGCAAATGATGTCGCTGTCACCAGCGGCTAATAAAAAATTACACTAGAATTGTAAGTTATAGTGGCTCACTCCACTTATCACCGTGGTAATGGTGCCCTGCTGCAAGTGATTCACCTACTCTCTTAATTTAAACAAATGTAAAATAATCAGCAGGCAGTTATATCAATGGGTGACTTTCGAATTAATAATACGATGTATCTTGCATAAGATCAGGTAGTCAATTGTTCGTATAAAATTCGATAGCGCTTACTGTAGAGGCGTCCCTCTCACAGTTCAGCTACTCACCCAGACCCAGAACTTTTGTCTTTTCTTTTCGTATAGTGTGGTTATGGCGCTCAGCTGTCGGCGTCCCACGTTGTAGTAGATAGATACGTTTTAAGAAAAAGACGAAGTTGTCAAAGTTATATTGAATGATTCCAGCTTTTTCGGATCTGTACTTCTTAATCCTGAGGGATAATTTAATTTGTAGTTTGGTTCCTTTAGTCCGCCAAAAGGAACCAAACTACCAATTAAATTATCCTGATTTTTATCCGATTTTTTTTCCGATTTTTTTATTTGATTTTTTAATTGATTCTATCACATCTGATATCTTTTTTCATTTGTAATTGGTTATATGGTTATTAATTCTTTTCATATATTGTATGTAAAGTTTAAGATATATTGTAGTATTATCCATAATATTTTATCCATAATATTTTATTTGATCATTATATTAAATGTGTTATATATGTGAAATTCAGATGGTGAGTGCCTGCTAAAAAAAAATTACACTGAATTAATGTCACTGATATTTCGGATACGCAAACGTTATACAGGAGATGTAGCGCAGGTAATGTAACTGTACGCAGAAAAAGTACTCTGGATGTCAAAGATATTTTTAGGCTGTGCACACGTTACACAAGAGATGTAGCTAGCGCAGATAATGTCGCTGTCTGCAGCGGGCAAACAATTGAAAGCTATTTAGTGCAGGTTGCGCTAAAAATATATATTGCTGCCACACAATAGTTCTTAAAAGGACTTTTGGGTCTATAACAAGTATAACAACTAAAATATTGCTATTTCAATCCCTACACTATCTCTCCCTTCTGCTCTCCAGCTCTCCCTGATTAAGGCCTCTTTTATACTACCGTTTTTTTTTCCGTTTTGCGGGCCGTTTTTTGCGTTCCGTATACGGAACCATTCATTTCAATAGTTCCGCAAAAAAACTGAATGTACTCCGTATGCATTCCATTTCCGTATTTCCGTTAAAATATAGAACATGTCCTATTATTGCTCTCAAATCACGTTCATTCAAGTCAATGAGTCCGCAAAAAAACTGAACACATACTGAAATGCATCCATATGTCTTCCGTATCCGTTCCGTTTTTTCAGAACCATCTATTGAAAATGTTATGCCCAGCCCAATTTTTTCTATGTAATTACTGTATACTGTATATAGAAGCTTTAATAATCCGCAGCACTCGCCAGTAGTTGATGTAAAATGGTGAGTTATTCACTCAGACAGCAAGATAATAGCAACGTTTCGGCCATGGTTGGTCTTTATCAAGCAATGAAGTCCCATATCCCAGAGTGCCTTAAATAGTGTACAGAAGTGGGTACATTGGTGGGTGTGTACAGTCCCTCCTCCCAAGTGGAAGTATACTTATGTCTGCACATAACATGATTCAAGTAAAGAAAAGCTCAGAATAACATCAATGACATCAAGGTGATATACCTTAGAACACAAGTGGTGATTAAAACAATACATTCCATTATACCTTACTAGAGATGATGATCCCTGCGAAGGCCACGCAATCCACGCTAGTCTCATCAAGGGCCAAATACCGGCGTTCCCGTCTCCTCATCGCGCATTCGTCAGCGCCCTATCACAGCTAATAGGCAGCGGAGGCATTACATGACGTCGGCCAATAAGAAAAAAGGCCATCCGTGGTGTCAGCGGTTGCCAACGCCGGAGCCAATAGAAAAAAGGAGGCCTATTAAAGTAAAATAGTAGCCATAGAATATTTTACTGATCCATTTTAGAATGTATTCATTGTGAAATCTAATGCACAGTTAGAAATGCATTGACTTCCATTCACTTGAATTGAAGCTAATGTATTGTTATCAGCACAATACCCTCCTCCTAGTACTACTGAATGAGGAACTAAGGCATATTACTAATGTGAATTTTCTAATAGATCCATCATTCAGGCATGGCAATGTGATATAGCTTTCCTGCTTTAAAGCTCATACCAAAGCAATATTAATAGCAATTTTGCTCTGTTTAACCACCTCCGGACTGCTGTACGCACAGACGCGTCCTGGAGGTGGTTGATTCATTCCGAGTGGACGCGCCGGCGCGTCCTCTCGCGATGGCCGAGATTTCCTGTGAACGCGCGCACACAGGCGCGCGCGCTCACAGGAACGGAAGGTAAGAAAGTGGATCTCCAGCCTGCCAGCGGCGATCGTTCGCTGGCAGGCTGGAGATGTGATTTTTTTAACCCCTAACAGGTATATTAGACGCTGTTATGATAACAGCGTCTAATATACCTGCTACCTGGTCCTCTGGTGGTCCCCTTTGTTTGGATCGACCACCGGAGGACACAGGTAGCTCAGTAATATGTTGCACCAAGCACCACACTACACTACACCCCCCCGTCACTTATTAACCCCTTATTCACCCTTGATCACCCCATATAGACTCCCTGATCAGCCCCCTGTCATTGATTACCCCCCTGTCATTGATCACACCCCTGTAAAGCTCCATTCAGATGTCCGCATGATTTTTACGGATCCACTGATAGATGGATCGGATCCGCAAAACGCACACGGACGTCTGAATGGAGCCTTACAGGGGCATGATCAATGACTGTGGTGATCACCCCATATAGACTCCCTGATCACCCCCCTGTCATTGATCACCCCCCTGTAAAGCTCCATTCAGACGTCCGCATGATTTTTACGGATCCACTGATAGATGGATTGGATCCGCAAAACGCACACGGACGTCTGAATGGAGCCTTACAGGGGCATGATCAATGACTGTGGTGATCACCCCATATAGACTCCCTGATCACCCCCCTGTCATTGATTACACCCCTGTCATTGATCACCCCCCTGTAAAGCTCCATTCAGACGTCCGCATGATTTTTACGGATCCACTGATAGATGGATCGGACCTGCAAAACGCACACGGACGTCTGAATGGAGCCTTACAGGGGCATGATCAATGACTGTGGTGATCACCCCATATAGACTCCCTGATCACCCCCCTGTCATTGATTACCCACCTGTCATTGATCACCCCCCTGTAAAGCTCCATTCAGACGTCAGCATGATTTTTACAGATCCACTGATAGATGGATCAGATCCGCAAAACGCATACGGACGTCTGAATGGAACCTTACAGGGGAGTGATCAATGACTGTGGTGATCACCCCATATAGACTCCCTGATCACCCCCCTGTCATTGATTACCCCCCTGTCATTGATCAACCCCCTGTAAAGCTCCATTGAGACATCCGCATGATTTTTACGGATCCACTGATAGATGGATCGGATCCGCAAAACGCACACGGACGTCTGAATGGAGCCTTACAGGGGCATGATCAATGACTGTGGTGATCACCCCATATAGACTCCCTGATCACCCCCCTGTCATTGATTACCCCCCTGTCATTGATCAACCCCCTGTAAAGCTCCATTCAGATGTCCGCATGATTATAACGGATCCACTGATAGATGGATCGGATCCGCAAAACGCACACGGACGTCTGAATGTAGCCTTACAGGGGCGTGATCAATGACTGTGGTGATCACCCCATATAGACTCCCTGATCACCCCCCTGTCATTGATCACCCCCCTGTCATTGATCACCCCCCTGTCATTGATCACCCCCCCTGTCATTGATCACCCCTCTGTAAGGCTCCATTCAGACATTGTTTTGGCCCAAGTTAGCAGAATTTTTTTTTTTTTTTCTTACAAAGTCTCATATTCCACTAACTTGTGTCAAAAAATTAAATCTCACATGAACTCACCATACCCCTCACGGAATCCAAATGCGTAAAATTTTTTAGACATTTATATTCCAGACTTCTTCTCACGCTTTAGGGCCCCTAGAATGCCAGGGCAGTATAAATACCCCACATGTGACCCCATTTCGGAAAGAAGACACCCCCAGGTATTCCGTGAGGGGCATATTGAGTCCAAGAAAGATTGAAATTTTTGTCCCAAGTTAGCGGAAAGGGAGACTTTGTGAGAAAAAAATAAATAAAATCAATTTCCGCTAACTTGTGCCAAAAAAAAAAAAATTCTATGAACTCGCCATGCCCCTCATTGAATACCTTGGGGGGTCTTCTTTCCAAAATGGGGTCACATGTGGGGTATTTATACTGCCCTGGCTTTCTAGGGGCCCTAAAGCGTGAGAAGAAGTCTGGGATCCAAATGTCTAAAAATGCCCTCATAAAAGGAATGTGGGCCCCTTTGCGCATTTAGGCTGCAAAAAAGTGTCACACATCTGGTATCGCCGTACTCAGGAGAAGTTGGGGAATGTGTTTTGGGGTGTCATTTTACATATACCCATGCTGGGTGAGAGAAATATCTTGGCAAAAGACAACTTTTCCCATTTTTTTGGCATTTGACCAAGATATTTATCTCACCCAGCATGGGTATATGTAAAATGACACCCCAAAACACATTCCCCAACTTCTCCCGAGTACGGAGATACCACATGTGTGACACTTTTTTGCAGCCTAGGTGGGCAAAGGGGCCCACATTCCAAAGAGCACCTTTCGGATTTCACAGGTCATTTACCTACTTACCACACATTAGGGCCCCTGGAAAATGCCAGGGCAGTATAACTACCCCACAAGTGACCCCATTTTGGAAAGAAGACACCCCAAGGTATTCCGTAAGGGGCATGGCGAGTTCCTAGAATTTTTTATTTTTTGTCACAAGTTAGTGGAAAATGATGATTTTTTTTTTATTTATTTTTTTCTTACAAAGTCTCATATTCCACTAACTTGTGACAAAAAATAAAAACTTCCATGAACTCACTATGCCCATCAGCGAATACCTTGGGGTGTCTTCTTTCCAAAATGGGGTCACTTGTGGGGTAGTTATACTGCCCTGGCATTCTAGGGGCCCAAATGTGTGGTAAGGAGTTTGAAATCAAATTCTGTAAAAAATGACCAGTGAAATCCGAAAGGTGCTCTTTGGAATATGGGCCCCTTTGCCCACCTAGGCTGCAAAAAAGTGTCACACATCTGGTATCTCTGTATTCAGGAGAAGTTGAGGAATGTGTTTTGGGGTGTCTTTTTACATATACCCATGCTGGGTGAGATAAATATCTTGGTCAAATGCCAACTTTGTATAAAAAAATGGGAAAAGTTGTCTTTTGCCAAGATATTTCTCTCACCCAGCATGGGTATATGTAAAATGACACCCCAAAACACATTCCCCAACTTCTCCTGAGTATGGAGATACCAGATGTGTGACACTTTTTTGCAGCCTAGGTGGGCAAAGGGGCCCATATTCCAAAGAGCACCTTTCGGATTTCACTGGTCATTTTTTACAGAATTTGATTTCAAACTCCTTACCACACATTTGGGCCCCTAGAATGCCAGGGCAGTTTGTAAACGCTATAACTTTTACCCAAACCATTTTTTTTACCCAAACATTTTTTTTATCAAAGACATGTAGAACAATAAATTTAGAGCAAAATTTATATATGGATCTCGTTTTTTTTTGCAAAATTTTACAACTGAAAGTGAAAAATGTCATTTTTTTGCAAAAAAATCGTTAAATTTCGATTAATAACAAAAAAAGTAAAAATGTCAGCAGCAATGAAATACCACCAAATGAAAGCTCTATTAGTGAGAAGAAAAGGAGGTAAAATTCATTTGGGTGGTAAGTTGCATGACCGATCAATAAACGGTGAAAGTAGTGTAGGTCAGAAGTGTAAAAAGTGGCCTGGTCTTTCAGGGTGTTTAAGCACTGGGGGCTGAGGTGGTTAACAATGAAATTTGCAAACCTGTGAAACAGCTTACACAAATAAGTAAATAGTATGAAAGCTGGAAAGGAACAAGCAAAAGACACTGAAAACCTATTATATGTTATTGTACAAAGCACTTCTATTTAAAATATTACACAAATTACACTAAATAGGAGAGCACCTAAACAAGAGTTTAGCTGTCTGAAAAAAAATATATATATATATATATATATATTTATAATTATTTTCAAGATTACAGTACTTATGGCCTTGGAAATAGAGGTAAGTGGTTCACATTCGCCAAATTTTTTGAAAACTTTGGTTCGGACCCAAAGTGGTTCAGGCCAAACCAGATTGGCTCCAGCTGGCCTGGAAATTGGTATATAACACCCTCTAGTCTGCTAGGATTCAATTTTCAGGAAAACATGTTATCTCTTTTTGTAAATTTTTTATGAATTTTTGTTTTCATCCCCCTTCCAAAGCTCTAGAATACAATGACAGCAATAGTAAATCATGTCAAAGGGACACTGACATACATAGGTATGGGTAAATGCACGTTTTATGGCCTTAAAGAACTAAGTGTTTAAAAACACACTGCACCATCCAAAACTTTCTTATCAGGAGCAGATTGTGTTTAAACACAGACTGTTTTATGGGATAAAAAAAAAGTGGCTTGTTGTGGTAACGAGTGTTCACAAATTATGCTTTGACGGGGTAAGAATGTCTATCCATATGACACCCAAGTATTAATTATCAGAAAAAAAATTGGCTCGTTGTGAACCAGCCTATAAAAATTATATCTTAATTGGGAGCAGCAGAAGCACAGTGGGGATGTAGAAAGGGTAGTGTACTAGAGGCATGTGGCCGATATACTAGCAGCAGCAGAAGCAGCTTAACATCGAACATGCAAAGCAGTAGTTCAGCTATCTATGGGTAGCAGTAGTGCTAGTACTGGTATTAGTGGTAGTAATAGTAGATGTGTAGCATTAGTAGTGGTTTCAGTAGGGGATTAGCAATCAGGAATAGCAGCTGAGGTGGTGCTGGCAGCATCAACCATCTGTTACTGTACAGGTTCTTCTAAAAAAAATTGCATATTGTGATAAAGTTCATTATTTTCTGTAATGTACTGATAAACATTAGACTTTTATATATTTTAGATTCATTACACACAACTGAAGGAGTTCAAGCCTTTTCTTGTTTTAATATTGATGATTTTGGCATACAGCTCATGAAAACCCAAAATTCCTATCTCCAAAAATTTGCATATTTCATCCAACCAATAAAAGAAAAGTGTTTTTAATACAAAAAAAAGTCAACCTTCAAATAATTAAGTGCAGTTATGCACTCAATACTGGGTCGGGAATCCTTTTGCAGAAATGACTGCTTCAATGCGGCGTGGCATGGAGGCAATCAGCCTGTGGCACTGCTGAGGTGTTATGGAGGCCCAGGATGCTTTGATAGCGGCCTTAAGCTCATCCAGAGTGTTGGGTCTTGCGTCTCTCAACTTTCTCTTCCCAATATCCCACAGATTCTCTATGGGGTTCCGGTCAGGAGAGTTGGAAGGCTAATTGAGCACAGTAATACCATGGTCAGTAAACCATTTACCAGTTGTTTTGGCACTGTGAGCAGGTGCCAGGTCGTGCTGAAAAATCTTAATTAATATGCCGACTGTGTCGGTGGTTACTTTACCCCCTCCTGTTTTAGGATTGAGTCTTCTCGTTGCTTGCTTGAATTGGTGCTAGGTTCTCTGTTGCTCCTTCCCGGTTGTACAGACCAGCCACAGCGTGTGGTTTCCTCAGCGAAGCACGTTACCAGAAGGTGATGCAGGCTACTCACGTGATCTAAAATCAGAGGATGCTCTGGCTTCTACTGGGTCCTAAAGCGGGTCAGAGAGCGATGGCACAGGTTCCTTAATGTTAAATGTGTCCTTGGTAATTCGAATATATCCTTATCAATTATGAAAGTAAGAATTAGTCTTACCGGTAATGATATTTCCAGGAGTCCGACATGACAGCACTACATGGAGGTTGTCTCCCCCGCCCACTATTGGGACAGGAAACAGAGAGAGGTTAAAAGCTCCCCCCCCCACCCACCTTCACCAGTGTTTTATAGATTATCACACAATAATGGGTATCGTAATACAAAAGAAAAAATACTCTAAACATTAGGGAGGGAACTACCAGTGCTGTCAGGTCGGACTCCTGGAAATATCATTACCGGTAAGACTAATTCTTACTTTCCACGTCCTCCATGACAGCACTACATGGAGTAGGAATACCAAATTAATCCAAAACTAGGGAGGGACCGCAGCCTGAAGAACTTTACGTCCAAATGACTGGCCATTATTCCCGGACACATTTAATCTGTAATGTTTACAAAAGGTCTGGGAACTTGCCCAGGTGGCTGCCTTACATATCTGGTGTCACAGCCAGACAGCTGAGAAGCGCTCACAGGAGCTTCTCAGATCCTCCTCCTTGAATTTCTTTGTTTTGGTTTAGTTTCTCATCTCGTTAGTCTATCTCAGCTGTCATGCAGTCAGACTGATCGCTACCCTTTAAGTTCCTCCCCATAATGCAGTAGTGTGCGGCTGATACAACTTCCTGGAGTGTGTGTGCATGCTGTTCCCAGTTCCCAGTTCCCAGTTCCCAGTTCCCAGTCCTCAGTCGTCAGTCGTCTGCAGATAAGTGCTGTTTATGTATTTATGTTTTTGTCTTTTCTGGATCCAGGTGACCCTGACTCCCTCCGTGTCAGTGTAGAGAGCCGGTGGTCGTGTCCCTTCACTATTGTAGGGTCTTCAGGTAATAGATAGCCGAGGAACGTGGATATGCGGCCATCCACCTTTGGGGTGTTCGCATAGGCTGAGCAGTGAGGGAGAGCGGCAGCTCTATTGCAGGGGTCTCCCTTTGTTCCTTAGTTGTGGATCCAGAGAGACATTGTTTATATGGTATTGTTTTGTTTCCTGTACACCATCCATGACATTATCAGCCGCCAAAACCGTCTCAAGCATGGATCCGGTTTCACTTTTGGCTGAACGCCTCCAGGGTCTTTCATTGGAGGTAGCTGATCTCCGTAGGAATTTTTCTCAGTTTCAAGTGACCGGTTCAGCTTGCGTTCATGGAGTTTGTGCTGAGCCCAAGATCTCGCTCCCGGATACGTTCTCTGGGGGTAGTGAGAATTTCGTGCGTTTTAAAGAGGCTTGCAAACTCCATTTTCGCCTTCTTCCCCATTCTTCTGGTGATGAAGAACGGAGGGTGGGGATCATTGTATCGTTGCTCAGGGGTAACGCTCAGTCTTGGGCCTTTTCGCTACCGGAGGGGGCACGGCCCCTCTGCTCAGTGGATGAATTCTTTTTAGCCCTGGGTCAGATATATGATGATCCGGATCGTATTGCTCTGGCTGAGTCTAGACTACGTCTGTTATGCCAGGGTAAACAATCCGCAGAGATATACTGCTCCGAATTTCGGAGATGGGCAGCTGATACTGGTTGGAATGATGCTGCACTCCGAAGTCAATTTTGCCATGGTCTTTCAGAGGGATTGAAAGATGCATTTTCCTTTCATGAGAGGCCTATCTCCTTGGACTCTGCTATGTCTCAGGCCGTTCGTATTGACAGGCGTCTTAGAGAGAGACGAGAGATCTCTCCTTCCTGTCCTACTCAGTCTCGGAACAGTGCAGCCGTCTCATTCTGTGCGCAGGAGTCTCAGTCGCTGTCAGCCCCTTCTGAGCAGGAGCCCATGCAGCTGGGGTTGATTGCCTCTGACAGTAGAAGATTCAGCCCGCATGGGAGGGTTTGTTTTTGTTGTGGAGGTATAAATCATTTGGCAAATGTTTGTCCCTCAAGGAGATTCAGGCATTTTCTGGGAGTAATAAAGAGACAAAAAGGAAAAAATCTTTTAAAAATGTTCCGTCTGTTACTATTGGCAGGGTTGAGGCGGAAATTGAAGGTTTTCCGTTTGCTTGTAGTTCCCGTTTTGTCCTGCCTGCTAGGGTGGCGCTAGAGAGCAAGAGCATTTTTTGTGAGATTTTTGTGGATAGTGGAGCAGCTGTCAACCTCATTGATAATCAATTTGCAATAACTCATGGTTTCCAGGTATGCACTTTGGGAAGGGATATTCCTGT
Organism: Bufo bufo; assembly: GCF_905171765.1. Taxonomy (NCBI): domain Eukaryota; kingdom Metazoa; phylum Chordata; class Amphibia; order Anura; family Bufonidae; genus Bufo; species Bufo bufo. Next base: position 369,889,364 of record NC_053389.1, read on the forward strand.
TTTTGCTATTGATTCAGCTCCACTTTCTCAGAAATCATTAAAGGGCATAGTTCACAATATCCGTTTAATTGTGAGTGATGCTCATGTTGAGGATGTGTCATGTTTCGTCCTTAGCGGTTTGCCTACTCCTCTAGTGTTGGGGCTACCCTGGCTCACTAAACATAACCCCACAATTGATTGGCAAGCGAGGCAAATAAATGGTTGGAGTAACTTTTTGCAGAGAGAATTGCCTCATAACATCTGTTTCTGAGGTTTCTACTAAGACTGTACCACCTTTCCTCTCTGAATTTTTGGATGTCTTCTCTGAGAGTGGAGTTCAGGGTTTGCCTCCGCACAGGGAGTATGATTGCCCTATTAATCTCATCCCAGGCGCCAAGCTGCCTAAATCTCGTTTATACAATCTCTCCCAACCTGAGAGGGTCGCTATGCGGGCTTATATCTCTGAGAGTTTGAGAAAAGGACACATACGACCCTCGAAGTCACCTGTTGCCGCTGGTTTTTTCTTTGTTAAGAAAAAAGATGGTTCTTTAAGACCTTGTCTGGATTTCAGGGAGCTGAACAGTATCACTATTCGTGATCCTTATCCGCTTCCTCTGATCCCGGACCTGTTTAACCAGGTTGTTGGGGCTAAAGTCTTTTCCAAATTAGACCTAAGAGGGGCATACAACCTGGTTAGGGTCAGAGAAGGAGACGAATGGAAGACGGCTTTCAATACCCCTGTGGGCCATTTTGAGAATTTGGTTATGCCTTTTGGTTTGATGAATGCCCCAGCCGTTTTTCAGCATTTCGTCAACAGCATTTTTTATCATTTAATGGGAAAATTTGTATTAGTGTATTTGGATGACATTTTGATTTTTTCTCCTGATTTCAAGACTCATAAGGAACACTTACGTCAGGTCTTGCTCATTCTGCGGGAGAATAAATTATATGCGAAACTGGAAAAATGTGTGTTTGCGGTTCCAGAAATCCAATTTCTGGGGTTTCTTGTCTCCGCTTCTGGTTTTCGCATGGACCCCGAGAAGGTCCGCGCTGTGCTTGAGTGGGAGCTTCCTGAGAACCAGAAGGCGCTGATGCCTATTTTGGGCTTTGCCAATTATTACAGGAAATTTATTTTGAATTATTCCTCTGTTGTTAAACCACTCACTGATATGACCAGAAAGGGGGTAGATTTTTCTTCCTGGTCGGTAGAGGCGCGTAAGGCCTTTTCTAATATCAAGGAGAGTTTTGCTTCCGCTCCCATCCTAGTACAACCTGATATTTCGTTACCCTTCATAGTTGAGGTTGATGCTTCTGAGGTAGGGGTGGGTGCGGTCTTGTCTCAGGGTTCCTCTCCTGCCAAATGGCAACCGTGTGCCTTTTTCTCAAAGAAACTCTCCTTCGCAGAGAGAAATCATGATGTGGGAGATAGGGAATTGTTGGCCATCAAGTTGGCTTTTGAGGAATGGCGCCATTGGCTAGAGGGAGCCAGACACCCTATTACCGTGTTTACTGACCATAAAAATCTGGCCTATTTGGAGTCAGCCAAGCGTCTGAACCCGAGACAGGCCAGATGGTCTTTGTTCTTTTCAAGGTTTAATTTTGTTGTTACGTTCCGCCCTGGGGTTAAGAATGTGAAGGCAGATGCCCTGTCACGTTGTTTTCCAGGAGGTGGGAATTTTGAAGACCCGGGTCCCATTTTGGCTGAAGGTGTGGTGGTCTCTGCTCTTTTTCCTGAATTGGAGGCAGAGGTGCAGGCAGCCCAGTCAGAAGCTCCTGATCTTTGTCCTCCTGGGAGGTTGTTTGTGCCTCTCGCTTTGAGACACAAGATTTTTAAAGAACACCACGACACGGTCCTTGCTGGGCACCCGGGGGCAAGAGCCACACTGGATCTCATCGCTCGGAGATTCTGGTGGCCTGCGCTTCGTAAGTCGGTTGAGGGTTTTGTGGCAGCTTGCGAGACTTGCGCTCGTGCCAAGGTCCCTCATTCACGGCCATCAGGTCCTCTCCTTCCTTTGCCCATTCCTTCCCGTCCTTGGACACATCTGTCCATGGACTTCATAACGGACTTGCCTCGTTCCTCGGGGAAGTCTGTGATTCTGGTGGTGGTGGACCGTTTTAGCAAAATGGTGCATTTTATCCCTTTCCCTGGTTTGCCCAATGCAATGGCGCAGGCATTTATTGACCACATTGTCAAATTGCATGGGATTCCTTCAGACATAGTCTCTGATAGGGGCACGCAGTTTGTTTCCAGATTCTGGAAGGCTTTCTGTTCTCGCTTGGGGGTTCGGTTGTCATTCTCTACTGCTTTCCATCCGCAGTCGAATGGCCAGACAGAGCGCGTCAATCAGAATCTGGAGACATATCTGCGCTGTTTTGTGGCGGAGAATCAGGAGGATTAGTGTTCTTTTTTGTCCCTTGCTGAGTTTGCTTTAAATAACCGTCGTCAGGAGTCCTCTGATAAGTCACCATTTTTTGGTGCATATGGGTTCCATCCGCAGTTTGGGACTTTCTCGGGAGAGGGCTCTTCTGGTTTGCCTGATGAGGACAGATTCTCCTCGTCTTTGTCATCTATTTGGCAAAAGATTCAGGATAATCTAAAGAGCATGAGTGAGAGATATAAGCGTGTGGCGGATAAGAGACGTGTGCCTGGTCCGGACCTGAATGTTGGTGATCTGGTGTGGTTGTCTACCAAGAATATCAAATTGAAGGTTCCCTCCTGGAAGTTGGGTCCTAGGTTTATTGGGCCTTACAAGATCCTGTCTGTCATCAATCCTGTTGCCTACCGTCTTGATCTTCCTCAGACTTGGAAGATCCATAATGTTTTTCATAAGTCCTTATTGAAACCTTATGTTCAACCTATTGTACCCTCGCCTTTGCCTCCTCCTCCGATTATGGTTGATGGAAATCTTGAATTTCAGGTCTCTAGGATTGTGGATTCTCGTCTTGTCCGCGGTTCCCTCCAGTACCTCGTTCATTGGGAGGGTTATGGTCCTGAGGAGAGGATGTGGGTCCCAGTGACGGACATTAAGGCCTCTCGTCTCATCAGGGCTTTCCATAGGTCCCATCCTGAGAAGGTGGGCCCTGAGTGTCCGGAGTCCACTCCTAGAGGGAGGGGTACTGTCACAGCCAGACAGCTGAGAAGCGCTCACAGGAGCTTCTCAGATCCTCCTCCTTGAATTTCTTTGTTTTGGTTTAGTTTCTCATCTCGTTAGTCTATCTCAGCTGTCATGCAGTCAGACTGATCGCTACCCTTTTAAGTTCCTCCCCATAATGCAGTAGTGTGCGGCTGATACAACTTCCTGGAGTGTGTGTGCATGCTGTTCCCAGTTCCCAGTTCTCAGTCCTCAGTCGTCAGTCGTCTGCAGATAAGTGCTGTTTATGTATTTATGTTTTTGTCTTTTCTGGATCCAGGTGACCCTGACTCCCTCCGTGTCAGTGTAGAGAGCCGGTGGTCGTGTCCCTTCACTATTGTAGGGTCTTCAGGTAATAGATAGCCGAGGAACGTGGATATGCGGCCATCCACCTTTGGGGTGTTCGCATAGGCTGAGCAGTGAGGGAGAGTGGCAGCTCTATTGCAGGGGTCTCCCTTTGTTCCTTAGTTGTGGATCCAGAGAGACATTGTTTATATGGTATTGTCTTGTTTCCTGTACACCATCCGTGACATCTGGTCAATAGAAGCATTTGCATGTTCGGCCCATGAAGCCGTTGAATGATCCCTAACGTCTTGAGGACAGGGAAGTCCCTGGCCCTGATATGCCTCTTTAATGACCATTTTAATCCATCTTGCTAATGTCGCTTTAGAAGCCTTCTTGCCCTTGTTGCGGCCTGAAAACTAAATAAACAGATTTGAGTCCAATCTGAAGGTACTGGTTACTTCTAGGTAGGAAAGGATAGAACGTCTAACTTCTAGAAGATGGAACTCCTTCTCCCTTTCGGTCTTCGGATCTGTATAGAAGGTTGGTAGTACTATTTCCTGATTACGGTGAAAGGAAGAAACCACCTTAGGTATAAAGGATGGGTCTAACCTTAGTATGACTCTATCCTCGCAAATTGTAAGGTATGGCTCACGGATAGTAAGGGCTTGGATTTCTCCTAGTCTACGAGCTGATGTGATAGCTACTAGAAACATCATTTTTAAGGTTAAGTTTCTTAAGCTGCTTTCATGTAAGGGTTCAAAGGGTGGTTTTGTTAGGGCATTAAGAACTAGCGACAGATCCCAAGGTGGGACCGGGGATCTTAATGTTGGTCTAATCCGCGTGGTTGCCTTTAAAAACCTGTTTACCCATCGGTTTTCTGAAAGGGAGTAATTAAAAAACCAACTTAAGGCTGCAGTCTGAACCTTAAGGGTACTGGGTTTAAGGCCCATGTTGAACCGTTCCTGGAGGAAATCAAGAATATCTCCCAGACTCGGGAGTAGAGGGTTCTTCTCTCTGTGTCATCCAGGAGCAGAATTTTTTCCAGATTTTATTATAAATTGCTGATGTCACCTGTTTATGGCCTCTCTGAATGGTGGATATTACTCCGTCTGAGAATCCCTGTAATTTTAACAAGTCCCTTTCAGAAGCCACGCTGTTAATTTCAGCCTGGTTACTTCCGGATTCCAGATTGGACCCTGATGCAACAGGTCTGGCCTGAGAGGGAGAGGGATCGGTTTCTCCTGACTTAGCGAGGACAGAACCGGGAACCAGGCTTGTTTTGGCCAAAAGGGAGCTATGAAGATCACTCTGGATGATTCCCTGCTGATCTTCCTCAGAGCTATTGAGATCAGAGGGAAAGGAGGAAAAGCATAGGCTAGCTTCATGTCCCAGGGCTGGGATAAGGCGTCTACTGCTGTGGGATGATCGGCTGGATTTCGGGAGAAGAAGGAGGCTGTTTGAGCATTCTCCCTTGATGCAAAGAGATCTATCTCTGGGTACCCCCAAGTTGATGTCAGCTCTAGAAACACCTGTCTGTTTAGAGTCCATTCATTTGGATCTATAAAATGTCTGCTGAGGAAATCAGCCGACTGGTTTCTTGAACCCTGTAGGTGTACCGCTGAGATTGACAGCACATTCTCCTCTGCCCAGGAGAAGATCTTGTTTGTCAGATTCTGAAGGAGAGGATATTTTGTTCCCCCTTGATGTTTGAGGAAGGAGACCGCTGTCATATTGTCTGATAGGATTCTTATATTCTGTCCGCTCAGAAGATCTTGACTTTGCCTGATTGTCTCCCACACGGCCTGAACCTCTCTGAAATTTGAAGATCTGTTTTTTATGGTCTGGTTCCAGGTTCCCTGGAAGTAGTAGATTCCAACCTTTGCACCCCATCCTTGTTGGCTGGCATCTGTTGTCACTACAGTGTATGGGCTTAGATTCCAGGCGACTCCTTTTGATAGGTTGCTAGAAATCTGCCACCAACCCAGAGATCTCCGCGCATTCTCTTTTATAGGGATTTTCCGGTCTATGGAACGATGGTCTCCATCCTAGATTGCTAGAATCATTTTCTGTAGGATTCTTGTGTGATGTTGACTCCACGGCACCATGAATATACAAGATGTCATTAGGCCCAGAATGCTCATGGCCTCTCTGATGGTGCACACAGATTTCTTCTGAAACGCTTTCAATTTTTTGACAAGGTTTTGTTGTTTCTGAACTGGAATAAAAGACCTCTGTAGATTCGAATCTAGCATCATTCCAAGGAAAATCTTTCTGGTTTCTGGTACTAGGTCTGATTTTTCCCAATTTATGATCCAGCCGATTTCCTGTAGGAGGGAAATTGTCGTCTGTGTTTGCTCCGTTAGTACTATCGCGGAATCCGCGGTTAGGGGAAGATCGTCTAAATAAGGTACAATCTTTATTCCCTTTAGTCTGAGGAAGGCTACTATCTCTATTACCAGCTTTGTAAATACCCGAGGGGCTGTTGATATCCCAAAGGGCAGGCATTGAAACTGATAATGATTTATTTTCCCCGCTTCTCTTACTGCGAACCTTAGGAATTTTTGGTGGTCTGGATGTATTGGCACATGGTAGTAAGCATCTTTTAAGTAAAAGGTGCACATTACCGCTCCCTGAGAAATGAGAGGTGTCGTTGATCTTAATGATTCCATCTTGAAGCGGCGATACTTTATAAAGACGTTTAGGGGTTTTAGGTTGATTATGGTTCTGAATGAACCATCTGGCTTTTTGACCAGGAATAATCTTGAATAGTAGCCCCTGCCTTCCTGATCTACATGGACGCGTGTTACTGCTCCTAGGTTCCTTAATTTCGCAACGTCTTTTAAGAGGTTTTCTTGTGACGTACCTTCTCCGTACCCTGTCAGCACAAATTTTTGTTGCGGAGCTGATATAAATTCTATCTTGTATCCTTCTTGAATAATCTGGAGCACCCATGGGTTTTGAGTTATTTGGCTCCATGCTGGGAAAAAAGATTTTAATCTCCCCCCGACTGGCCTGGCGTCATTGTTTGTCTTGGGAAGCGTTGGGGTTAAGCAGAAATCCTCTGCCCTTACCCTCTTTTGGATAGGACCATCTCCCCGACTTTCCCTTATCTTTATACGTTTGGTTCTTTGGCTGGAATTTTTTGCGAAAAAAATGTGCCTTTCTAGTTTTGGTCTCTGGAAACCCTATTTTTTTATCTGAGGCTTTCTCAAGGATTTTATCCAGGCTAGGCCCAAACACATATGATCCTGAAAATGGAATTGCACATAATTTATTCTTTGAAGTAAGATCGCCAGACCAGTTCTTCAACCACAGAGCTCTCCTTGCGGTGTTCAGAAGGGCCACACTTTTGAGTGCGAACCTGACTGACTCAGCCGAGGCGTCCGCTGTAAAGGCAGTTGCCATCTTTAGGAGCGGGATAGTCTCCAAAATGTCTTCCCTGGGGGTTCCTATTGACAGATGATTCTCCAGCTGAGATAACCACATTAATAGGGATCTAGCCACTGATGTGGCTGCCACGTTGGTTGAAATTAGCGCCGCAGAAGCCTCCCAAGATTTTCTCAGGAGACCATCAGCCTTGCGGTCCATGTGGTCTTTCAGCTGGGAAGAGTCCTCAAATGGGATTGCTGTTTTTTTTAGCTACCCTGGCGACTGGGGCGTCTATTTTAGGGATTTCTTCCCATAATTTAGTATCTTCCTTGTTAAAGGATAGGCGACTTTTAAATTCCCTAGGAATAAAAAGCCTCTTCTCTACATCTTTCACTCATCCAAGATCATTTGCTTTAAACTGGAATTCAAGGGAAAAACTTTTCTCTTCTTTGTTATTAGGCCAGCAAACATTTCCTCCTGAATGGATCTCTTTGTCGGTTCATCCGAGATATCCATGGTCTGCCTAACAGCAGTCAGGAAGGAATCCATGTCCTCAGTTGAGAAACAATATTTACGTTTCTCCTCGTGAGATGAGGAAGGCAAGGACTCTTCTTCCGAATATTCCACCTCTATAACCTCTGGGTCTGAATCTAAGACTTCTCTAGGTCTTTTTATCCCGGTGGTTTGCTCAGCCACCTTAGGCGTTATCAGAGAGGAAACTGAAGCTTTAACTTCTTCTTTAATGATGGCCCTAAGGTCTGTTAATAGGGACGACTGTTCCTCTTTCATCATTCTATTAATACAGTCTGCACAAAGCTTTTTTGTATATGAGTCCTGAAGCCTCTTGCTGCAGATAGCACATCTTTTAGGCTTCTTTTTACTCTCCACTTTGAGGGTAGAATCTTTCTCCCTAAGAGACATGATGATAGAAAGGCAGGCTATAATGCTTTGCTACACCTATCCTTATACCCCCATTGTAGTGCTGGGTACTCACATGTCCTTGGGCAGGAGGGTCTGGGGACTGCTCTCTCATACTGGATGAATCCATAACTGAGGGACTCCCTCTTAGCCCAGCCAGAATTTAAATGCCACTGGCACTTATTCCTCCTGTCGTGGATGCTCCTCCCATTCCCGTTCCGGTCATTCCTAGGAAATCCGGATGGGACGCGAGGCCGGAATGCCAGGCCTCCAGCGTCCCTCGCCGTGGGGATTGATCGCAGGGCGCCGCCATACTGGATCCGGTGTCGGAGGTTATGCGCATGCGCACTCCTTACCCGGCGTCTCTACATCACTTCCGGCTCAGCGCAGAAGGCAGGAAGTGACAGAAGACGCTCCGACTCCCGCGCGATCTCCCCTGGAGGAAGCATCCTGCAGCCCAGAGCCCCAGCGGGGTTGCGGCTACCGTTCCCCAGCCCCTAAGATCTTCGTTCCCAGCAGTGAGCCGCATGATCCACAGGTACTGGAGGGGCTGGGAGGCTAAGGGACCCCAGCTTAAGGGTTTTAGCCCGGCAAAATAAGTAAGAAAAAATTAAAAGGTCCAAAGAGAGACCTTCTCTCTGGCCCGTCCATTATTGGGACAGGAAAAAACACTGGTGAAGGGGGGGGGGGGGGGGGGAGCTTTTAACCTCTCTCTGTTTCCTGTCCCAATAGTGGGCGGGGGAGACAACCTCCATGTAGTGCTGTCATGGAGGACGTCCTGGAAATGTCCTTGTTGATTATTCCAGTGTACTGCACATTGATATTGTCCAAACGTGTTTCAGAGACTCTGTCTCCTTCCTCAGTGGTGGTAAGTGATCACCGACACAGTCGGCATATTAATTTACATACTTGCTAACCCCTAATACCTGTGTAGCTTCATTAACGGTGTGTAAGTCTCTCTTCAACCACGGACTGCTATAAAATCATATGTGGAAGCTATTAACTCAAATAACACTCTAATAGTTCAAAACATCTGAGGACGTTTACTCTTTGTCCTATTTACCAAGGAACATTCATCTATGGTACCATAGCGACATCTAGTGGTGATAATTCATCACCACACCATATGGTCTTTTTTTGCTGCTTTCCTCGCTTCTTTCACTATTTTTAACGAACTTTTAACAATTTTTAACTACGTTTAGGGATTTTAGTATACACTGTTTTGCTTTTTTAGGAATCTTAAGGTTTTTATATCGTAATAAATCATATATTTGTATCTACACAAGTGATTCCATATATTTTGAGTGCCAATCAGTTCTTTTCTACAAATTATCAATTGCCAGACAATGAAGGTGTGTCTACTGAAGTGAGCACCATCATTGTGTCTAGTTGCAGTAGAGCCACTGGATTACAGATATTTTCTCACCCAGATGGGAATTAAGCTTGCGTATCAGCGGATTGCGTGGAGTGCAGAGTTGTTTCCTCGCCACGCATTCCTTTATCAATGGCTCACGATGGAGCGGAGGAGGAGTCTGAGTGGGAGAGCAGAAAGCAAGAATGACGATGTGAAGGACACTGTACTGCCCATGAATACTACCTGGCTGCTGTAAGAGAGACAAGGAGAAGGATGGAACTCTTGTTGCGGCAGCTGGCTGCCACCTTTGTTGACCCACGAGATGGGGTGATACTGCTTCATGTGCTTCAATATTGCTGTGATGGCTATGTTTGTTTCTGGCTGCCCACGGCATATTTTATTTATGCAGAACTTACAAAGAGCGATTCTTCTTGCAGCACGGAGAACAATTGCCAGATGGGAGATGGTTTTGCAGAGCTAGATGCAGCTGAGCTTGGCTAAGTTCTGGCATGTTATGGGCCTAATGCACCCACAGTATCGGCGGCATCACCAGATCTTGAAGCAAACTTTTATCAGACTGTGAGATATCATGCTGGGCTCCATGCCCCCCCTTTCCTGCTCTGCATTTGAGCTGACTTCACCTGTCGCTACCCCCACCACCAATACTGTGGTTATAGGTGCCACTATTACCACCAACACAGCTACGCATAGGGTCCTCAGCCTCCTTAGGGCAGTACAAATGGTGATTGCTCTCACACAAGTCAACAGACAGACTCTCTTGGCTATTCGCTCTAGCGTGTGGTGGGGCTTTCTTACCACTTCTTAGGGAAACGCAAAGTGCTCCACTAAAAGGGGACAGTGAAGACAGAGAGGACTCCACTGAAATACTTCTCTGGGGCTGAAGAAGCAGGATGAATGCTGTGAACCCTAGCTCCACACCATGGTGTCAGACTCAGAAGTCACCTCCACATCATCCTGCTGCAACTGAGAGGAGGAATAAGCCATCAAATCCACAATCTCATCCTCTTTCTCCTCAGGGCCCTTGCACATAACCGTATGCCCTCCGAGATAGGAGAGGCATTGATCGTGCACACGGGAGCACATAGCATCATAGATTACAATGATGCTATGGACATCGGGCTGCCCGCGGACTATTGTCCCGCAATCATATCATCATCCACAGCATCATTGTAATCTATGATGCTGTGTGCTCCCGTACACACGATCAATGCCACTCCGGGACATATGGAGGGCATATGGTTGTGTGCAAGGGCCCTCAATGATAATGTTGTACCTTTCCGAGGCCAGGTAGAACTGCGGCCTACCACTACTACCACCTCTGGCTCGATAGCTGGTGCTACTGCTACTCACATTATGGCTCTGGGAAAAGAAGGCCTGGCCCTGGGTATTTCCTTTGGAACCTTTCCAGATTACTGACATTTTTTGGCTTAAAGAGGTTATCCAGGAAAATATATTTATGACTTTATTTATGAATATCCTCAGGATCGGTCATCAGCATCAGATCTGCGAGGGTGCAGCACCCTGGACTCTCATCGATCAGCAGGGGAGGGCTGGCTGCCTTAGTCCAGGGGGCAAATCAGTCAAGTGACCCATTTTTATTTTGCAGACTTTTGTTTTCTTTTATACAGGAACACATTGCATTTACTGCCCCCTAATGTGGCACATGTAGCGCACTGCGGCAATTATTTTGCCCGGCCATTTTTCAAAGCCCCATTCACATAAAAAAATGCTGCTTGTGTAGCGTGCTGCGCGGATTCTCTTGCCTGGCCATTTCTAAAAGCCCTGTAGGAATGGAAAAACTTGGAGTGCATAGTGTGCCGCGCAACATTTTTATCCCCGCCGATTATTAAAAGCCCCTCCTAAATATAATAGACCACTCCCAACAAACACTGTACAGCTGAAATTCTAATGCCGAGGCCTCTCTCTACACATCATAGGGAAAGGGGAGGGTGTATACAATAAGCAGCAGGCTACAGCCAGGAAGCTCCTCCGCTCTCCTTCCTCCCGAGATCCTGCTCAAGGCTTGTGGTTCCCCCCACCATCTGCCACCCGCCCGTGGCCTGCTGCCCCCTTTGGCTGTCCTCACCCAGCTCTGAGTCCTCCTTCGGAAAATGGCAGGGGGAGGAGCCGGAGCATCATCTCTCCTACATAGCGACACATGCCTCTTACATCCAGTGATGTGACCTTTGTTGTAGACGTTCTCTTTCTTTATCTTCTCCATTCAGACCAGACCGCCATGATGATTTTTTAGCCATCTCCTGTCTCTGCAGAGATTGACAAACAGACATTAGTTTCCCACATTTCCCTCATCTTCACATCTTCTTAACACCCTTTTCTGCCACCCCCAATGCTATACTGCAGAAACAGTCCCCCTGGAAATACTACTTCCACACAGATAGTGCCCCCTTCAACAATTATTGGCACACAGTGCTCTAAAAAATAATTGCGCCCAGACACTAATAGTATAAAGATAATGTCCCCCCCAAAATAATTGTGCTAAGCTGATACTTTGCCAGGGTGCCCCCAAAGTAACAGTGCTCCCCAAAATCCCACCAATAGAAATAATTCTCTGCCAGAGCATACTTAGTAGTAATAATGCCACTATAGTGCCCAAACTAGTAATCATGTTCCTCATTGCCCCCCAGTAGTAGTAAAGCTCCGCATAATACCCCCTAGTAGTAATAATTCTCCCTATAATATGACAGTACATGAAATACCCCCGCTTAGTGCCCGCAGTTGAGCTAATGTCCCCATAATGTATTCCAGTATAAAATACCCCTATATAGTGCCCCAGTAAATGCCCTCAAAGTGCTCCTCTCCCCATAGTGTCCCCCATAATATGTCAGTAAAAAAATGCCCCTTCTTAGTGCCCCCAGGAAATGCTCCTATAGTGCACCTCTCCCCTATAATGTGCCAGTAAAAAATGCCCCTTCTTAGTGCCACCAGATGCCCCAATAGTGCTCCACTCCCCCATAGTACCCCAAATAATGTCCCGTAGTGCCGCTCTCCCCTTTAGTGCCTCCCATAATGTGCCAGTAAAAAAGCCCTCTTAGTGCCACCAGATGCCATAGTGCCCCCCATAATGTGCCAATAAAAAAGGCCCCTTTAGAGCCCCCACTTCACCATAGTGCCCCCAAATAATGCCCATTGTGCCGCTCTCCCTTATAGTGCCCCCCATAGTATGCCAATAAAAAAAAGCACCTTTAGAGCCCCCAGATACCCTCATAGTGCTCCTCTCCCCCATTGTGCCCCCCATAATATGCCAGTAAGAAATGCCCCGATAGTACCCACCCAAAAATGGGCAAGAAATAAATGCCCCCATAGTGCCAGCTCCCCCGCAAAGAAAAAAAACAAAAAAACACTGATACTTACCTCCATCAGCAGTGATACGATGCAGGCCTCTTCCGGCCTGTGTCTTTGCTATGTGCTGCCCGGCTCAGGTGGCGCAATGATAATGACGTCATCGCGCCGCCTGAGCTGGCCTTTGTATTTATGTTTTTAAAGCTTTTCTTTACTTTTTTTTAAACCTTTTTAAGGATTACTTTTGCAATGTATGGGAGATTCACTATGTCCCTATGCAGCAGTGCCACCTGCAATCCTACTTATGAACTAAAACTGTAATAACCTGTGTACTTCACAGAGACCCAGACTGTTATAAAGAATTCCCCAATCTCCATGCGGTGGAGCCATTCAGGCCCAGGGAAAGCCGCCTCTGAAGGCATGATCACTAGAGTAGGTGTCATCTTTAAAGTGCCAACATCCATCCTATATGTACTGCACGGTGGATATTGCGAATGGGTTAAGAGGCATTTACCACTTAATAAACTAGATGTATCTTCAGCACAGGGAGATTAAGACTTTCTCAACATTGCTGAAGTTGAGAAAGTTTGGTAATTTAATAAAATTAAGGCTACAACTAGACAGCTGCACTACATTGCATGCAAAGTAGAGTCCCACCTAGATGGTATAAATTGTGCTAAAATGTGGCATAACTTGGTACATCTCATTTTAGAGAGATTATCTGTGTTTAGCCTAAAGAGGGATGTAGCTTACAGGGAAAGTGAGAAAGAGAACAGGAGGCAGCGCCTCTTGTGTGTTGCTGTTTAATATATGGTGGAAATATATAGGCAGTTGCGCTTACTCTTTATTTTTGTGAGAAGTCACAACTGCTATGCTTCGCTTTGCTGGTACTTGCCTGACCAGCGTGCGGGATGCCTGCGCTGCTGCCAAGGTTCTTGCCCGTGCCACCGGAATGGTCGTCGGGATGAGAAGATCCGCAGAGAACTCAAGATAAAACCGAGATAAAATCAGAACCTCTGTCAGCAGAAAAGTAGTACCAGGTGGGTATAGGTGATCAGAAGCTTCTTTATTCTTACAGGTCAATGAGTTTCAAGGGCGGAACACCGCCTTCGTCAGGACAGTATTACAGATGACAATCACAAACAGTGATTTAAAAAGCATTTTTTGCGTGCAGGCCAGAGGGTAGGAGGGGAGAGGAGCCGACTATGGGCGTGCATCTTCTTTTAATGAATATGTAAATGAACTAATGTAGGAAGTCAATCTATAGTGGTGGGTGTTTGTATGTATACATTCTGTTTATTTTATGTTTATTTTATTTTATTTTGTTCCTGTGAGTCTCTTGATCTGGCGACATAGACGTCTATCAGGATCGTGTCTTCAGTGTGAGGCATAGACGTCTATCAGGACTGTGTCTTTAGTGTGAGGCATAGTCGTCTATCAGGATTGTGTCTTTAGTGTGAGGCATAGACGTCTATCAGGATTGTGCCTTCAGTGTGCGGCGGAACACTAGGCTGTTTACAGAATTGTCATCAATGCTCTAAATTGTCTGTAGTGTATACCTACAGTTGTGTTTAAAATAATAGCAGTCAGACATCACTAACCTGATCAATCACTGTTTTTGGTAGAAATGAAATTTCTACATGGCAAATCATTTACTAGCAGGTGTAGTAGAGTAATAGAAATCCAACAGACCCAACAGCCATGCCATGCATTTTGCTGATTCTCTGTAATTCAATCACTTATTGAAAGGGGCATGTTCAAAATAATAACAGTGTGGAGTTCAATTAGTGAGTGTAACAGATCCCCCTGTTTTAAAGATGGTTTTAAGCCAGGGCCTTGGATACCTACTCTTAACAATGGACGCAGACATCTATGTGTATCAGGGACATAGGTGTAGACACACTTCCAGACATTCAGTCTGCTCTAACCACAAGACTGACCTACTTAATTACAATACACAAGATAACACTCTGGTCCATTGTCTGGGTAAAGACACAGTGTCTACTTGTAAGCTATGTGACAAAGCCCCTGTTTGTGAGTGCATTATCTTTTACTGTATATTGATTGGTTGCTGTAGTTTGTGTTCCTGCATAAAAGGCCGGGCTGTGGCCATCAATATAGAGTTCTTCTTCACCCTCAATCTAGAGTCTTGTCTCTTATTGGAGGTAACAAATATACAGCTATCACACTAGCGCTTGGAAGAGCTTCTTCACTTGGATCACTACTGAATGCTGAGCAGACTCCTCAACGATCGGAAAAAAAGGACACCCTCCAGCAGTGGAAACTCCTCTACACTCTGGGGTAACCGCTACATTGGTGGCAGCAGTGGGATTGGTCCTATCTTCCCAGAGGAGGTACTATATCCATGGAGAATCAGTATGAGAAACTGAAACGGCTAACGTTGAAGGATTTGTTTGAGAGCCGTGGGTGTTCGGCTAGTAACCGACCATGACTGATAACTGAATTGGTCAAATTGGACCAAAACAACACCATGGCTAACTCCAACCCAACTTACGGAGAAGAGGACGAGATCCAGAGAATCATACAAAGAAGGCTGACACTCTATGGGCCGAATCCACCTGTGGAACTGGTAACCCAGCTTCTCAACGCAGCAATAGAGAAGGCAAGAGAGAAAAGAGCCTATCACCTACAGGTACTGACCGCACAAAGACCAGAGAGCTCAGTACTACCGATTGTGACCTCCAGCGAGCGGAAAAAGGTACCATTTGCAGCATTTAAAGCATACCAAGAGACAGATGGAGAGATAGATGGATATTTAACCGACTTTGAAAGGCAATGTGCGCTACATCAGGTGCCACCCGAGGAATGGGTTACAATTTTGTCAGGCAAACTGTCGGGAAAGGCCAATGAAGCTTTTCGTGCCATCCCAACCGAGGATGTTACAAATGATGCCACGGTAAAGGAAGCGCTACTGTTCCGGTATGCTGTAACCCCCCAAACATACCAGCGACGGTTTAGGGAGTCCAAACGGAAAGGAGATTCCTACTCAGAGTGGGCCTGTACGCTACACAGGGCCGCATCCCATTGGGTACAGGGATGCCAAGCCACCACAGGAGAAGGAGTTTTGCAGCTGTTCATGCTTGAACATTTCATAGGAGCATTAAAACGGGGCCTGAAGGAATGGCTTCAGGATCGATGGCCACTCACCCTACAGGACGACAGGACAGGATGTCGTATATCTGGACTTCTCCAAAGCATTTGACACTGTACCACATAAAAGGTAAGTATATAAAATGAGAATGCTCGGACTGGGAGAAAACGTCTGTATGTGGGTAAGTAACTGCCTCAGTAATAGAAAACAGAGGGTGGTTATTAATGGTACACACTCAGATTGGGTCACTGTCACTAGTGGAGTACCTCAGGGGTCAGTATTGGGCCCTATTCTCTTCAATATATTTATTAATGATCTTGTAGAAGGCTTGCACAGTAAAAAAATTTTTTTTGCAGATTACACTAAACTGTGTAAAGTAACACTGAAGAGGACACTATACAGCTACAGATGGATCTGGATAGATTAGAGGCTTGGGCAGAGAAGTGGCAGATGAGGTTTAACACTGACAAATGTAAGGTTATGCACATGGGAAGGAATAATGCAAATCACCCATACATACTAAATGGTAAAACACTGGGTAATACTGACATGGAAAAGGACCTAGGGATTTTAATAAACAGCAAACTAAGCAGTAAAAACCAGTGTCAGGCAGCTGCTGCCAAGGCCAATAAGATAATGGGTTGCATCAAAAGGGGCATAGATGCCCGTGATGGGAACATAGTCCTACCACTTTACAAATCACTAGTCAGACCACACATGGAGTACTGTGTACAGTTCTGGGCTCCTGTGAACAAGGAAGACATAGCAGAGCTGGAGACGGTTCAGAGGAGGGCAACTAAAGTAATAACTGGAATGGGGCAACTACAGTACCCTGAAAGATGATCAACATTAGGGATATTCACTTTAGAAAAAAGACGACTGAGGGGAGATCTAAAAACAATGTATAAATATATCAAGGGCAGTACAGAGATCTCTCCCATCATCTATTAATCCCCAGGACTGTGACTGTGACGAGGGGACATCCTCTGCGTCTGGAGGAAAGGAGATTTGTACACAAACATAGAAATGCATTCTTTACGGTAAGAGCAGTGAGACTATGGAACTCTCTGCCTGAGGAGGTGGTTATGGTGAGTACAATAAAAGAATTCAAGAGGGGCTTGGATGAATTTCTGGAGTGTAATAATATTACAGGCTATAGCTACTAGAGAGGGGTTGTTGATCCAGGGAGTTATTCCGATTGCCTGATTAGAGTCGGGAAGGAATTTTTCCCCCCTTAAAGAGGACCTTTCACCAGAATAAAACATCTAAACTAACTATACAGCCATGTAGAGCGGCGCCCAGGGATCCCCCTGCACTTACTGTTATACCTGGGCGCCGCTCCGTTCGCCCGGTATAGCCTCCGGTATCTTCATAGTTAGGCTCCACCCAGGGGAACCTGACGGCGTCTCTTTCTCCTATGCTGTAGCGCTGGCCAATCGCAGTGCTCAGCTCATAGCCTGAGAGGCTTTTTTTTCTCTCAGGCTATGAGCTGAGCGCTGCGATTGGCCAGCGCTACAGCATAGGAGAAAGAGACGCCGTCAGGTTCCCCTGGGTGGAGCCTAACTATGAAGATACCGGAGGCTATACCGGGCGAACGGAGCGGCACCCAGGTATAACAGTAAGTGCAGGGGGATCCCTGGGCGCCGCTCTACATGGCTGTATAGTTAGTTTAGATGTTTTATTCTGGTGAAAGGTCCTCTTTAAGTGGGGAAAAACGGCTTGTACTTCACTTTTTTTTTTTTTGCCTTCCTCTGGATCAACTTGCAGGATAACAGGCCAAACTGGATGGACAAATGTCTTTTTTCGGCCTTATATACTATGTTACCTGGCAGAGGAGTATACGGATTCCCGACGGCCAGAACCAACCGCTGTACGTCTTTGTCAAGAGCCGACCATTACAAAACCACCTCCTAGGGCAGAGTTCTGTGCTCCGGTCCCTCCAGCCCCGGCCCTCTACTCTGGACCCCCCAGGTTCCAGCGGAACCAGTCCCGAGTACGGTGCCATGGATGCCAACAGCTGGGACACATCAGGAGCAACTGCCCCCTGGAACCCCCCAGGTCCAACTGGTGATGACCCTCCTACCGGCCTCAACCTACACCAGCTGCCCACTGTGTGGAAGCTGAAGCCGAGGCGGAGAAATACTTAGGGGTCCTATACAAGGCTGACCCCATCCAAGCCGCCACAACTGACAACAGCCCCGCCAAAAGGTACAATGGTCAATGGGCAATCAGTGCAAGGCCTGTGAGACTCTGGGGCCACCCTGACTCTCATACAGCGACACTTTGTCCACAACAATGATTGCACCGGGAAGACTATCACCGTCCGAGTCGGCGGAGGAGCTATTTATCATCTCCCCACTGCCCGGGTTCATCTAAACTGGGGAGCTGGATATGGTACTGTACAAGTGGGAATACTGGACAACCTCCCAGCTGAAGTATTGCTGGGCAATGACATTGGGCCCCTCACCTCATCCTATGCTCCTACCGCAGGCGCTCATCTAGTCACCACCTGTGCTCAAACCCGCACTGCAGAGAACAACCCACCGGTCGGGGAGACCCAGGTAAGACACGCTGACTCCTTGACTAAGACCTAAGCCATGACGACCCTAGCCTGGGATACCCCAGAAAAATTTGGTAGGGAGACTAGGGCTGACCCCTCCCTCCAGAAGTATCGCCTTAGGGCGGCGACAGGTGAGCCAGATTCAGAAGGGGAAAAATATGTATGGGAACAAGACATGCTATACCGGGTGTCTGACATCCGTCACCCTGGGGCTGTCCCTTCACGGAGGCGCCAGTTAGTAGTTCCAAGAAAGTACCGACAGGAGCTTCTCCGAATAGGGCATGACATTCCCTTAGCAGGACATTTGGGAATGACTCCCTAAGCTGCTATCCATGCCCATCATAGAAAAGCCCTTTAGCCGGATAGCATTCGATCTGATAGGGCCCCTCAAACGGCCTAGTCCATCCAGTAAACAATTTATCCTTACCGTGGTGGACTATGCCACCTGCTATCCCGAAGCCATTGCCTTATCCAATATTCAGGCAGACACTGTTGCCAATGCCTTTGTCAGGATATTCGCTAGGGTGGGTTTCCCTAGGGAGATCCTCTCCGACCAAGGGAGCCAGTTCACCGCTGAACTGATTCACCAATTGTGGAAAGTCTGCTAAATTAAGTCCCTTCTTAGCTCCTCGTACCACCCCCAGATCAACGGCCTTTGTGAGCGCTTCAAAGGTACCCTCAAACAAATGTTGAAAACGTTCACAGACGAATACCGTGACTGTTTGCATATAGACAGGTGCCGCAGGAATCCACGGGGTTATCTCCTTTTTAGCTACTGTATGGGCAAACGGTGCGAGGCCCCCTGGACCTCATCAGGGAGCACTGGGAGGGAACCCCCAAACAAGAGGGAGCCCCCATTGTGTCATATGTAGTGCAGCTCCAGGACCACATGGAACAGCTGGCACGGATGATTAAGTAAAACCTTCAGGCGGCCCAGGAGTGGCAGAGGGTATAGTACAATCGGGGTGCTCGCCAACGAATGTTCCAAGTAGGACAGAAAGTCCTAGTGTTGAAACCGACCAAACATGATAAATTGCAAGCAGCCTGGCAGGACCCTTACACAGTGGTAGACCAACTCTGCGATACCACATATGTAATCGCCAGTGACAAAGATGAGAGGGTACGTAAAGCCTTCCTCATTAATATGCTCAAAGCATATGAAGAAAGACCCGAGGACATAGCTGCCGTCTGCGCCCAAGCCACTGACGATGCAGACAGCTTACCGTTACCTGACCTCTCGAGTAGACAGCCCCAGATCAATCCCCTTAGTAAGATAAAACTAGGGGACTGACTGACGGCCACCGAGAGGAAGCAGATAAACTGATTAAAAGCCAGTAAGAGCCACACGTTCTCCCAAGAACCAGGGTTCACCACAATAGCTACTCATAGGGTAGAAACCCCAGGCCAGGCGCCAATTAGGCAACCCCCATACCGGATACCTGACACCGTCAGAGATACCATGAAGGAGGAGATACAGGAAATGTTGAGGCTAAGAGTCGTTGAGCCCTCCGATAGTCCCTGGGCATCCACAGTAGTCCTGGTACCAAAGAAGGATAGGACTACTCGGTTCTGCGTGGACTATCGGCGGCTAAATGCCAAAACCGTGACAGATGCCTACCCCATGCCCCGAGTGGATGAGCTATTGGATCACATTGCCAGGGGACAATATCTGACCACAATTGACCTCTGTAAGGGGTACTGGCAGATTCCCCTGGCCAAGGAGGATATCCCCAAGTCAGCTTTTGTCACCCCATTTGGCTTGTACCAATTTAGGGTCATGGCATTCGGGAAGAAAAACGCCCCAGCCACGTTCCAATGCTTGGTGGATAGACTCCTTGATGGCTTTCAGGATTTCACATGTGCGTACCTGGATGACATTGCGATCTATAGCAAGTCCTGGGAGGAGCACTTGACACATTTGGGGGCAGTGCTGGTTTAGATCCGGCAGATGGTCTGAAACCAGACAAATATCATACAGGCATGGTGGAGGTCCAGTATTTGGGCCACCAGATTGGGTGTGGGCAGCAGCGGTCAGAGCCCGCCAAGACAGAAGCTGTCGCTAACTGGCCCACACCCCGGACAAGACCCAGGTCCTGGCCTTCCTGGGGACAGCAGGGTATTACAGACAGTTTGTACCAGATTACAGCACCCTAGCTAAGCCCCTGACTGACCTCACGAAAAAGAACCTTCCCTGAAAGGTCCTGTGGTCTCCCGTCTGTGAAACTGCTTTTCAAGCCTTGAAAGATGCTCTTGTACATCTTGCCAAATTGCCAAAATGGACTCAGCCAACAAACAGCTCCAGGAAGATCAAAGAAGTTCTAAAGTTACCTGTGAGTACTGTTACAATTAGAAGACACCTATGTGATGCCAAGCTATCTGCAAGAAGCCCCCACAAAGTCCCTCTGTTGAAAAAAAGACATGTGCTGAAGAGGTTACAATTTGCCAAAAAGCACATTGACTGGCCTAAAGAGAAATGGCACAACATTTGGTGGACTGATGAAAGTAAGATTGTTCTTTTTGGGTCAAGTGTCCGGAGACAGTTTGTCAGACGACCCCCAAACACTGAATTCAAGCCACAGTACACTGTAAAGGTAGTAAAGCATGGTGACGCAAGCATCATGATATGGGGATGTTTCTCATACTATGGTGTTGAGCCTATTTATCGCATACCAGGGATCATGGATCAGTTTGAATACATCAGAATACTTAAAGAGGTCATGCTGCCTTATGCTGAAGAAAATTGCCCTTGAAATGGGTGTTCCAACAAGACAACAACCCCAAACACACCAGTAAACGTGCAAAATCTTGGTTCCAGACCAACAAGATTGACGTTATGGAGTGGTCAGCCCAATCTCCGGATCTTAATCCAATAGAAAATTTGTGGGGTGACATAAAAAATGCAGTTTCTGAGGCAAAACCAAGAAATAGAGAAGAACTGTGGAATGTAGTCCAATCATCCTGGGCTGGAATACCTGTTCACAGGTGCCAGAAGTTGGTTGACTCAATGCAACACAGATGTACAGCAGTTCTCAGAAACAGTGGTTATACAACTAAATATTAGTTAAGTGATTCAAAGGAAAGCAAAAACATTTTTCAGTTTATACAGTGAATGTTTAAGTTTGCAAAGAAGAATACAAACATTGCTATTTTTTGAACAGTCAAATATTCACTTTTCTTAATTTTTTTTAGAGGAACAACACAAATTTGATATATTTTTCTTTATGTTTTGATTTGGAATAGAATGTGTAGTGTTCCCAATGCATTTGTGTGTATGGAAATAGAAGCTATTAGAAGGATTTTGAGCTTTATTCACTTTTTTTAAACACACTGCTATTATTTTGAACACAACTGTATATGCTGACCATTCTTAGCAGGGTTAATATGTCCAGAACAGGGGTGCGATGATCTACAATTAATCATTATTTGCTGAAAAGAGCGCTAGGATTTACTTTTCACTAGCGTGAACGGGCGGCTCACTGGCAGCGGGGCGGGTACATGGCATCTACTAGTTTGAGAAGCTCTGTGTAGTAGAAGCAAAGGAAGCTGGGTACAGTATTAGGTGTAGGGGACCGCAATGTGCATGTGTTCATAGGGTAGCTTAAGGGGTGCCAACATATATGTTGGCTATTTTGTTAAGAGAAGAGATGGAACATGTTTATTAAAAGTGCCGCGGTGTTACAGGAGGAGATGGTATAGAGACAGCCTGTCATAGATAGTATGACAGAATTATACTAGTAGTTACACTAAATTTATATATTCATATAGTGTAAGGACCCGTCTGTGGCCCATGGATAGGTATTATGAGCTAGTAGAGTTACATGAAATTAATATAACTCCTAAAGTGGGTATAGGCATTTTTACTCAGTGGAATGTATCTGTTTGTATGTCTATACATTACTAAACATCCATATACAGGCTATAGGTGTTGAGTAATTGGTGTCTGTCTATTTTGGATACATAGTGAGTATTTTCAAGTGAGTTCAGAGCGCAAATATGGCTGCTAATGTGGGGGGTTGACATGATGATATATCTACTATTTTGCTCAAGCAGCCTAGTGGTCCGCTATATGCATTCATCTGTCATGTGCTTTCTTATTATGCGGGAATATGGTATGGATTTAATAAGTAGTATGAAAATGAAAACGTCCTCTTTATGTGTCGATTTCAATTATATGGGACTCCAGAGGATAGGGCCAATACGGTTTACATACTCTGTAGTGCTTTACATAATCGATATCGGACAATAGAAATATTTTACATAATATGATAGCATGTATACATACACTCACCTAAAGAATTATTAGGAACACCTGTTCTATTTCTCATTAATGCAATTATCTAGTCAACCAATCACATGGCAGTTGCTTCAATGCATTTAGGGGGGTGGTCCTGGTGAAAACAATCTCCTGAACTCCAAACTGAATGTCAGAATGGGAAAGAAAGGTGATTTAAGCTATTTTGAGCGTGGCATGGTTGTTGGTGCCAGACGGGCCGGTCTGAGTATTTCACAATCTGCTCAGTTACTGGGATTTTCACACACAACCATTTCTAGGGTTTACAAAGAATGGTGTGAAAAGGGAAAAACATCCAGTATGCGGCAGTCCTGTGGGCAAAAATGCCTTGTGGATGCCTTGTGGATGCTAGAGGTCAGAGGAGAATGGGCCGACTGATTCAAGCTGATAGAAGAGCAACGTTGACTGAAATAACCACTCGATACCACCGAGGTATGCAGCAAAGCATTTGTGAAGCCACAACACGCACAACCTTGAGGCGGATGGGCTACAACAGCAGAAGACCCCACCGGGTACCACTTATCTCCACTACAAATTGGAAAAAGAGGCTACAATTTGCACGAGCTCACCAAAATTGGACTGTTGAAGACTGGAAAAATGATGAGACTCGATTTCTGTTGAGACATTCAAATGGTAGAGTCCGAATTTGGCGTAAACAGAATGAGAACATGTATCCATCCTCTGATGGCTACTTCCAGCAGGATAATGCACCAGGTCACAAAGCTCGAATCATTTCAAATTGGTTTCTTGAACATGACAATGAGTTCACTGTACTAAAATGGCCCCCACAGTCACCAGATCTCAACCCAATAGAGCATCTTTGGGATGTGGTGGAATGGGAGCTTCGTGCCCTGGATGTGCATCCCTCAAATCTCCATCAACTGCAAGATGCTATCCTATCAATGTGGGCCAACATTTCTGAAGAATGCTATCAGCACCTTGTTGAATCAATGCCACGTAGAATTAAGGCAGTTCTGAAGGCAAAAGGGGGTCCAACACCGTATTAGTATGGTGTTCCTAATAATTCTTTAGGTGAGTGTATATATAAAAATGGAAAATATCACATCTAAAAAGATATAAAATCAAATGTAATCAATTAAAACAAAATAAAATAGAATAGACTGACATGAGCAAAGGATGATCACTAATATGCTTGTGGTCCCTAGGGAGATATAGGCATACAGTATAATTAGTGTAGACAATATGTGGGTAAGGTCTATCACATTATGGTTTCGCTGATCTCATTGAGCCCATGGGGTACTTGAGTGTCTAGTTGGTAGATCCAGTACACTTCTCTTTTCTGTAGGCTACTGAATCTATTACATGGGTTGTCAGGTATGTAATCAATGGGAGTGATTTTTAGTGGATGCTTTTTTTTCTCAGGTGTGGATGCACAGTGTCTGGAGACGCTGTTTAAGGTATTGTCGCTGGATTTTATATCTGTGTTGGTTCAACCGGCAGTGCAGTGCCTGTGTCGTGCGGCCCACGTATTGGTAACCACAACTGCATTCAATCAGATATATTATGAAGCTTGATTGGCATGTCATTTTTTGCTGTTTGTAAACATTTCTCTTGTGTGTTCAAGGTTCTTCTAGTATAAGCGTTTTTTATAACTTCTTTAGGGTACCCTTTTAGGGATGAGCGAACCCGAACTGTATAGTTCGGGTTCGTACCGAATTTTGGGGTGTCCGTGACACGGACCCGAACCCGAACATTTTCGTAAAAGTCCGGGTTCGGTGTTCGGCGCTTTCTTGGCGCTTTTTGAAAGGCTGTAAAGCAGCCAATCAACAAGCGTCATACTACTTGCCCCAAGAGGCCATCACAGCCTTGCCTACTATTGGCATGGCTATGATTGGCCAGTGCAGCATGTGACCCAGCCTCTATATAAGCTTGGGTCACGTAGCGCTGCACGTCACTCTGCTGATTCAAGCATAGAGAGAGGTTGCTGCTGCGACGTTAGGGCGAGATTAGGCAGATTAACTCCTCCAAAAGACTTCATTCTGTGATCGATCTCCAGCTGTGGATCATTGAAGTGCTAATATCGACTTGCTCACTTTTTTTAGGCTGCCCAGAGCGTATTTAGATCACTTTTTTCTGGGGTGATCGGCGGCCATTTTGTGGCTTGTGGTGCGCCAGCACAAGCTACCACCAAGTGCTTTTAACCATCAATAGTGTGGTTATTTTTTGCTATATCCTAAATCAGCTGCAGGCTGAGCCTGTGTCACCGAAGTGCATTTAACCATCAACTGTCTGGTTATTTTTTGGCCATATACTACATCAGGTGCAGGCTGAGCCTGTGTCACCCAAGTGCATTTAACCATCAACAGTGGGGTTATTTTTTGGCCATATACTACATCAGGTGCAGGCTGAGCCTGTGTCACCCAAGTGCATTTAACCATCAACAGTGTGGTTATTTTTTGGCCATATACTACATCAGGTGCAGGCTGAGCCTGTGTCACCCAAGAGCATTTAACCATCAACAGTGTGGTTAATTTTTGGCCATATACTACATCAGGTGCAGGCTGAGCCTGTGTCACCCAAGTGCATTTAACCATCAACAGTGTGGTTAATTTTTGGCCATATACTACATCAGGTGCAGGCTGAGCCTGTGTCACCCAAGTGCATTTAACCATCAATAGTGTGGTTATTTTTTGGCCATATACTACATCAGGGGCAAGTTGAGCCTGTCACCCAGCGCCTAAAAAATAGACCTGACATTTTTATTCAACCAAATCTGTACTGTTTTAGCTGGTCAAGTTTTTTGTAGTGACCGTAAAAGCACAGTTTTTGTTCTGGGTTGAAAAACTATTCCCAAATTTGCCATTCTCAAAATAACTAAGTAGTTTATGTTATATGAGGCCTACTTGAAATCTATCCCAAAAAGGATATCTTAGATTCAAGGTGCTGATAGTGTCATTCAGAAAAACTTAACACACACGCTACCGTGCAGATACAAGTCTAATTCTGTGATTAAACGTATACCTGTCACACAGCGCAAAAAAAAATAGGTCTCACATTTCTATTCAACCAAATCTGTACTGTTTGAGCTGGTCAAGTTATTTGTAGTGACCGTAAAAGCACATTTTTTGTTCTGGGTTGAAAAACTATTCCCAAATTTGCCATTCTCAAAATTGTGGTGAACGGGAACAATGAGGAAAACATCTAATAAGGGACGCGGACGCGGACGTGGACATGGTCGTGGTGGTGTTAGTGGACCCTCTGGTGCTGGGAGAGGACGTGGCCGTTCTGCCACAGCCACACGTCCTAGTGAACCAACTACTCAGGTCCCAGTAGCCAGCAGAATTTACAGCGATACAGGGAGTGCAGAATTATTAGGCAAGTTGTATTTTTAAGGATTAATTTTATTATTGAACAACAACCATGTTCTCAATGAACCCAAAAAACTAATTAATATCAAAGCTGAATATTTTTGGAAGTAGTTTTTAGTTTGTTTTTAGTTTTAGCTATTTTAGGGGGATATCTGTGTGTGCAGGTGACTATTACTGTGCATAATTATTAGGCAACTTAACAAAAAACAAATATATACCCATTTCAATTATTTATTTTTACCAGTGAAACCAATATAACATCTCAACATTCACAAATATACATTTCTGACATTCAAAAACAGAACAAAAACAAATCAGTGACCAATATAGCCACCTTTCTTTGCAAGGACACTCAAAAGCCTGCCACCCATTGATTCTGTCAGTGTTTTGATCTGTTCACCATCAACATTGCGTGCAGCAGCAACCACAGCCTCCCAGACACTGTTCAGAGAGGTGTACTGTTTTCCCTCCTTGTAAATCTCACATTTGATGATGGACCACAGGTTCTCAATGGGGTTCAGATCAGGTGAACAAGGAGGCCATGTCATTAGATTTTCTTCTTTTATACCCTTTCATGCCAGCCACGCTGTGGAGTACTTGGACGCGTGTGATGGAGCATTGTCCTGCATGAAAATCATGTTTTTCTTGAAGGATGCAGACTTCTTCCTGTACCACTGCTTGAAGAAGGTGTCTTCCAGAAACTGGCAGTAGGACTGGGAGTTGAGCTTGACTCCATCCTCAACCCGAAAAGGCCCCACAAGCTCATCTTTGATGATACCAGCCCAAACCAGTACTCCACCTCCACCTTGCTGGCGTCTGAGTCGGACTGGAGCTCTCTGCCCTTTACCAATCCAGCCATGGGCCCATCCATCTGGCCCATCAAGACTCACTCTCATTTCATCAGTCCATAAAACCTTAGAAAAATCAGTCTTGAGATATTTCTTGGCCCAGTCTTGACGTTTCAGCTTGTGTGTCTTGTTCAGTGGTGGTCGTCTTTCAGCCTTTCTTACCTTGGCCATGTCTCTGAGTATTGCACACCTTGTGCTTTTGGGCACTCCAGTGATGTTGCAGCTCTGAAATATGGCCAAACTGGTGGCAAGTGGCATCTTGGCAGCTGCACGCTTGACTTTTCTCAGTTCATAGGCAGTTATTTTGCGCCTTGGTTTTTCCACAAGCTTCTTGCGACCCTGTTGACTATTTTGAATGAAACGCTTGATTGTTTGATGATCACGCTTCAGAAGCTTTGCAATTTTAAGAGTGCTGCATCCCTCTGCAAGATATCTCACTATTTTTGACTTTTCTGAGCCTGTCAAGTCCTTCTTTTGACCCATTTTGCCAAAGGAAAGGAAGTTGCCTAATAATTATGCACACCTGATATAGGGTGTTGATGTCATTAGACCACACCCCTTCTCATTACAGAGATGCATATCACCTAATATGCTTAATTGGTAGTAGGCTTTCGAGCCTATACAGCTTGGAGTAAGACAACATGCATAAAGAGGATGATGTGGTCAAAATACTCATTTGCCTAATAATTCTGTACAGGGTGTATTTGTTGAGGCCCAATGCCGTTCTAAGGATGGTAAGGCCTGAGCAGGTACAGGCATTAGTCAATTGGGTGGCCGACAGTGGATCCAGCACGTTCACATTATCTCCCACCCAGTCTTCTGCAGAAAGCGCACAGATGGCGCATGAAAACCAAGCCCATCGGTCTGTCACATCACCCCCATGCATATCAGGGAAACTGTCTGAGCCTCAAGTTATGCAGCAGTCTCTTATGCTGTTTGAAGACTCTGCTGCCAGGGTTTCCCAAGGGCATCCACCTAGCCCTTCCCCAGGGGTGGAAGAGATAGAATGCACTAACGCACAACCACTTATTTTTCCTGATGATGAGGACATGGGAATACCACCTCAGCACGTCTCTGATGATGACAAAACACAGGTGCCAACTGCTGCGTCTTTCTGCAGTGTGCAGACTGAACAGGAGGTCAGGGTTCAAGACTGGGTGGAAGACGATGCAGGGGACGATGAGGTCCTAGACCCCACATGGAATAAAGGTCGTGCCACTGACTTTCAGAGTTCGGAGGAAGAGGCAGTGGTGAGACCGAGCCAACAGCGTAGCAAAAGAGGGAGCAGTGGGCAAAATCAGAACACCCGCCGCCAAGAGACTCCGCCTGCTACTGACCGCCGCCATCTGGGACCGAGCACCCCAAAGGCAGCTTCAAGGAGTTCCCTGGCATGGCACTTCTTCAAACAATGTGCTGACGACATGACCCGAGTGGTTTGCACGCTGTGCCATCAGAGCCTGAAGCGAGGCATTAACGTTCTGAACCTTAGCACAACTTGCATGACCAGGCACCTGCATGCAAAGCATGAACTGCAGTGGAGTAAACACCTTAAAAACAAGGAAGTCACTCAGGCTCCCCCTGCTACCCCTTCTGCTGCTGCCGCCTCGGCCTCTTCTGCTGCTGCCGCCGCCTCGGCCTCTTCCTCCGCCTCTGGAGGAACGTTGGCACCTGCCGCCCAGCAAACATGGGATGTACCACCAACACCACCACCTGCGTCACCAAGCATCTCAACCATGTCACACGGCAGCGTTCAGCTCTCCATCTCACAAACATTTGAGAGAAAGCGTAAATTCCCACCTAGCCACCCTCGATCCCTGGCCCTGAATGCCAGCATTTATAAACTACTGGCCTATGAAATGCTGTCATTTAGGCTGGTGGACACAGACAGCTTCAAACAGCTCATGTCGCTTGCTGTCCCACAGTATGTTGTTCCCAGCTGCCACTACTTCTCCAAGAGAGCCGTGCCTTCCCTGCACAACCAAGTGTCCGATAAAATCAAGTGTGCACTGCGCAACGCCATCTGTGGCAAGGTCCACCTAACCACAGATACGTGGACCAGTAAGCACGGCCAGGGACGCTATATCTCCCTAACTGCACACTGGGTAAATGTAGTGGCGGCTGGGCCCCAGGCGGAGAGCTGTTTGGCGCACGTCCTCCCGCCGCCAAGGATTGCAGGGCAACATTCTTTGCCTCCTGTCTCCTCCTCCTCCTACTCAGCTTCCTCCTCCTCTTCTTCCACCTGCTCATCCAGTCAGCCACACACCTTCACCACCAACTTCAGCACAGCCCGGGGTAAACGTCAGCAGGCCGTTCTGAAACTCATATGTTTGGGGGACAGGCCCCACACCGCACAGGAGTTGTGGGGGGGGTATAGAACAACAGACCGACGAGTGGTTGCTGCCGGTGAGCCTCAAGCCCGGCCTGGTGGTGTGCGATAATGGGCGAAATCTCGTTGCAGCTCTGGGACTAGCCGGTTTGACGCACATCCCTTGCCTGGCGCATGTGCTGAATTTGGTGGTGCAGAAGTTCATTCGCAACTACCCCGACATGTCAGAGCTGCTGCATAAAGTGCGGGCCGTCTGTTCGCGCTTCCGGCGTTCACACCCTGCCGCTGCTCGCCTCTCTGCGCTACAGCGTAACTTCGGCCTTCCCGCTCACCGCCTCATATGCAACGTGCCCACCAGGTGGAACTCCACCTTGCATATGCTGGACAGACTGTGCGAGCAGCAGCAGGCCATAGTGGAGTTTCAGCTGCAGCACGCACGGGTCAGTCGCACTGCGGATCAGCCCCACTTCACCACCAATGACTGGGCCTCCATGCGAGACCTGTGTGCCCTGTTGCGCTGTTTCGAGTACTCCACCAACATGGCCAGTGGCGATGACGCCGTTATCAGCGTTACAATACCACTTCTATGTCTCCTTGAGAAAACACTTAGGGCGATGATGGAAGAGGAGGTGGCCCAGGAGGAAGAGGAGGAAGAGGGGTCATTTTTAGCACTTTCAGGCCAGTCTCTTCGAAGTGACTCAGAGGGAGGTTTTTTGCAACAGCAGAGGCCAGGTACAAATGTGGCCAGACAGGGCCCACTACTGGAGGACGAGGAGGACGAGGATGAGGAGGAGGTGGAGGAGGAGGAGGAGGAGGATGAAGCATGTTTACAGCGGGGTGGCACCCAAAGCAGCTCGGGCCCATCACTGGTGCGTGGCTGGGAGGAAAAACAGGACGATGACGATACGCCTCCCACAGAGGACAGCTTGTCCTTACCTCTGGGCAGCCTGGCACACATGAGCGACTACATGCTGCAGTGCCTGCGCAACGACAGCAGAGTTGCCCACATTTTAACATGTGCGGACTACTGGGTTGCCACCCTGCTGGATCCCCGGTACAAAGACAATGTGCCCACCTTACTTCCTACACTGGAGCCTGATAGGAAGATGCGCGAGTACAAGCGCACGTTGGTAGACGCGCTACTGAGAGCATTCCCAAATGTCACAGGGGAACCAGTGGAAGCCCAAGGCGAAGGCAGAGGAGGAGCAAGAGGTCACCAATGCAGCTGTGTCACAGCCAGCTCCTCTGAGGGCAGGGTTAGCATGGCAGAGATGTGGAAAAGTTTTGTCACCACGCCACAGCTAACTGCACCACCACCTGATACGGAACGTGTTAGCAGGAGGCAACATTTCACTAACATGGTGGAACAGTACCTGTGCACACCCCTCCACGTACTGACTGATGGTTCGGCCCCATTCAACTTCTGGGTCTCCAAATTGTCCACGTGGCCAGAGCTAGCCTTTTATGCCTTGGAGGTGCTGGCCTGCCCGGCGGCCAGCGTTTTGTCTGAACGTGTATTCAGCAGGGGGCGTCATTACAGACAAACGCAGCCGCCTGTCTACAGCCAATGTGGACAAGCTGACGTTCATAAAAATGAACCAGGCATGGATCCCACAGGACCTGTCCATCCCTTGTGCAGATTAGATATTAACTACCACCCAAAGTTGAGTGAACCTCTCCTCTGTCTGGGTGCCGGGGCCTAAATAAGTGACAGTGGCCTGTTCCAGTGGTGGGTGACGTGAAGCCTGATTCTCTGCTATGACATGAAGACAGATTCTGTGCTGACATAGGGCCAGATTCTCTGTTACGGGACCTCTCTCCTCTGCCTGGGTGCCGGGGCCTAAATGTGTGACAGTGGCCTGTTCCAGTGGTGGGTGACGTGAAGCCTGATTCTCTGCTATGACATGAAGACAGATTCTGTGCTGACATAAGGCCAGATTCTCTGTTACGGGACCTCTCTCCTCTGTCTGGGTGCCGGGCCTAAATGTGTGACAGTGGCCTGTTCCAGTGGTGGGTGACGTGATGCCTGATTCTCTGCTATGACATGAAGACTGATTCTGCGCTGACATAAGGCCAGATTCTCTGTTACGGGACCTCTCTCCTCTGTCTGGGTTTCGGGGCCTAAATGTGTGACAGTGGCCTGTTTCAGTGGTGGGTGACGTGAAGCCTGATTCTCTGCTATGACATGAAGACAGATTCTGTGCTGACATAAGGCCAGATTCTCTGTTACGGGACCTCTCTCCTCTGTCTGGGTGCCTGGGCCTAAATATGTGACAGTGGCCTGTTCCAGTGGTGGGTGACGTGAAGCCTGATTCTCTGCTATGATATAAAGACTGATTCTGCGCTGACATAAGGCCAGATTCTCTGTTACGGGACCTCTCTCCTCTGCCTGCGTGCCGGGGCCTAAATGTGTGACAGTGGCGTGTTCCAGTGGTGGGTGACGTGAAGCCTGATTCTTTGCTATGACATGAAGACTCATTCTGTGCTGACATAAGACCAGATTCTCTGTTACGGGACCTCTCTCCTCTGCCTGGGTGCCTGGGCCGAAATATGTGACAGTGGCCTGTTCCAGTGGTGGGTGACGTGAAGCCTGATTCTCTGCTATGACATGAAGACTGATTCTGCGCTGACATAAGGCCAGATTCTCTGTTACGGGACCTCTCTCCTCTGCTTGGGTGCCGGGGCCTAAATGTGTGACAGTGGCCTGTTCCAGTGGTGGGTGACGTGAAGCCTGATTCTCTGCTATGACATGAAGACTGATTCTGCGCTGACATGAAGCCAGATTCTCTGCTATGGCATGAAGAGACTGATTCTCTGCTGACATGAAGCCAGATTCTTTGCTATGGCATGAAGAGACTGATTCTCTGCTGACGTGAAGCTAGATTCTCTGCTATGGGACCTCTGTCCAATTGATATTGGTTCATTTTTATTTTTTTAATTTTTATTTTAATTCATTTCCCTATCCACATTTGTTTGCAGGGGATTTACCTACATGTTGCTGCCTTTTGCAGCCCTCTGGCTCTTTCCTGGGCTGTTTTACAGCCTTTTTAGTGCCCAAAAGTTCGGGTCCCCATTGACTTCAATGGGGTTCGGGTTCGGGACGAAGTTCGGGTCGGGTTCGGATCTCAAACCCGAACATTTCCGGGAAGTTCGGCCGAACTTCTCGAACCCGAACATCCAGGTGTTCGCTCAACTCTATACCCTTTCTCTATGAACCTCTTTTTTAGAATTTCTGCTTGTTGTTTAAAGTCATCATCATTGGTACAGTTACATCTAACCCGTTTGTACTGACTGTAGGGGAAGTGGCTGCAGAATATCCCCTACAGTCAGTACAAACGGGTTAGACGTAACTGTACCTATGATGATGACTTTAAACAACAAGCAAATTTCTAAAAAAGAGATTCATAGATAAAAGGTACCCTAATTAAGTTATAAAAAAACTCTTATACTAGAAGTACCTTGAACACACAAGAGGAATGTTTACAAACAGCAAAAAATTACGTAACACAACCATACTGTATGTGTGCGTAAACCTCATCACTCAGTACAACACATCAAACAAAGCCATACGTCCAGTACTGGCCAAACACTGGCATATTTTACAACAGGACCCCTATCTAGCGAAATACCACCAAAACCAGGATAATTTACAGAAGAGCCCCAACTGTAAGGAACATCTTAGCCCCCAGTAAACCAATACAACATTTGAAGATCCACAATAAGAGTATACACAAAAAAATTGGGAGATTTTAATGGGGAACAAAATGCTGCCCATGCTGTAAAACCATTGCACACAACCGTACAAGTTTCACTTCAAATAATAATGGGACAGCATTTGAAATAAAACATCACATGACATACCAATCGAGCTTCGTAAAATATCTGATTGAATGTAATTGTGGTTACCAATACCTGGGCCGCACGACACAGGCACTGCACTGCTGGTTGAACCAACACAGATATAAAATCCAGCGACAATACCTTAAACATAGTGTCTCCAGACACTGTGCATCCACACCTAAAAAAGAAAAGCATCCACTAAAAATCACTCCCATTGATTACATACCTGACAACCCATTTAATAGATTCAGTAGCCTACAGAAATAGACCTTACCCACATATTGTCTACACTAATTATACTGTATGCTTATATCTCCCTTGGGACCACACGACACGCATAGTAGTGATCATCCTTTGGTCATGTCAGTCCATTCTATTTTATTTTGTTTTATTTGATTACATTTGATTTAATATGTTTTTAGATGTGATATTTTCCATTTTATATATATATGTATATGTGCTATCATATTATGTAAAATATTTCTATTTTCCGATATCGATTATGTAAACCACTACAAACCACTGCTGGAGTCCCATATAATTGAAATCGACACATAAAGAGGACGTTTTCATTTTCATACTACTTATTAAATCCATACCATATTCCCGCATAATAAGAAAGTATATGACAGATGAATGCATATAGCGGACCATTAGACTGCATGAGCAAAATAGTAGATATATACACATCATGTCAACCGTACACTTTAGCAGCCATATCTGCTCTGAACTCACTTTAAAATACTCACTATGTATCCAAAATAGACAAACACCAATTACTCAACACCTATAGCCTGTATATGGGTGTTTAGCAATGTATATACAATACAGACCAAAAGTTTGGACACACCTTCTCATTCAAAGAGTTTTCTTTATTTTCATGACTATGAAGGCATCAAAACTATGAATTAACACATGTGGAATTATATACATAACAAACAAGTGTGAAACAACTGAAAATATGTCATATTCTAGGTTCTTCAAAGTAGCCACCTTTTGCTTTGATTACTGCTTTGCACACTCTTGGCATTCTCTTGATGAGCTTCAAGGGGTAGTCACCTGAAATGGTCTTCCAACAGTCTTGAAGGAGTTCTCAGAGATGCTTAGCACTTGTTGGCCCTTTTGCCATCACTCTGCGGTCCAGCTCACCCCAAACCATCTCGATTGGGTTCAGGTCCAGTGACTGTGGAGGCCAGGTCATCTTGCGCAGCTCCCCATCACTCTCCTTCATGGTCAAATAGCCCTTACTTTCAAAGTTTTCCCAATTTTTGGGCTGACTTACTGACCTTCATTTCTTAAAGTAATGATGGCCACTCATTTTTCTTTACTTAGCTGCTATTTTCTTGCCATAATACAAATTCTAACAGTCTATTCAGTAGGACTATCCACTGTGTATCCACCTGACTTCTCCTCAACGCAACTGATGGTCCCAACCCCATTTATAAGGCAAGAAATCCCACTTATTAAACCTGACAGGGCACACCTGTGAAGTGAAAACCATTTCAGGGGACTACCTCTTGAAGCTCATCAAGAGAATGCCAAGAGTGTGCAAAGCTGTTATCAAAGCAAAAGGTGGCTACTTTGAAGAACCTAGAATATGACATATTTTCAGTTGTTTCACACTTGTTTGTTATGTATATAATTCCACATGTGTTAATTCATAGTTTTGATGCCTTCAGTGTGAATCTACAATTTTCATAGTCATGAAAATAAAGAAAACTCTTTGAATGAGAAGGTATGTCCAAACTTTTGGTCTGTACTGTACATACAAACTGATACATTCCACTGAGTAAAAATGCCTATGCACACTTTAGGAGTTATATCAATTTCATGTAACTCTACTAGCTCATAATATATCCATTGGCCACAGACGGGTCCTTACATTATATGAATATATAAATATAGTGTAACTACTAGTATAATTCCCATGAGCACAGAACACTTGAAAATCAGGCAAAACACCAATTGACCTTTGTCATACAATCTATGACACAGGCGGTCTCTATACCATCTCCTCCTGTAACACCGCGGCACTTGTGATAAACATGTTCCATCTCTTCTCTTAACAAAATAGCCAACATATATGTTGGCATCCCTTAAGCTACCCTATAAACACATGCACATTGCGGTCCCCTGCACCTAATACTGTACCCAGCTTCCTTTGCTTCTACTACACAGAGCTTCTCAAACTAGTAGATGCCATGTACCCGCCCCGCTGCCAGTGAGCCACCCCTTCACGCTAGTGAAAAGTAAATCCTAGCGCTCTTTTCAGCAAATAATGATTATTTGTAGATCATCACACCCTTATTCTGGACATATTGCCCCCAAGAATGGTCAGCAAATAGGCATACACTACAGACAATTTAGAGCATTGATGACAATCCTGTACACAGCCGAGTGTTCCGTCGCACACCTGAAGACACGATCCTAATAGACGTCTATGCCTCACACTGAAGACACGATCCTGATAGATGTCTATGCCGCCTGATCAAGAGACTCACAAGAACAAAATAAAATAAACATAAAATAAACAGAATGTATACATACAAACACCCACCGGTATAGATTGACGTCCTACATTAGTTCACTTACATATTCATTAAGCAGATGCATGCCCATAGGCTCCTCTCCCCTCCTACCCTCTGGCCTGCACGCCAAAAATGCTTTTTAAATCACCGTTTGTGATTGTCATCTGTAATACTGTCCTGATGAAGAGGGCATTCCGCCCTTGAAACGCGTTGACCTGTAAAAATAATGACGTTTTTGTTAACTTATTATAGAAACATAGAATGTGTCGGCAGATAAGAACCATTTGGCCCATCTAGTCTGCCCAATATACTGAATACTACGAATAGCCCTTGGCCCTATCTTATATGAAGGATGGCCTTATGCCTATCCCATACATGCTTAAACTCCTTCACTGTATTTGCAGCTACCACTTCTGCAGGAAGGCTATTCCATGCATCCACTACTCTCTCAGTAAAGTAATACTTCCTGATATTACTTTTAAACCTTTGCACCTCTAATTTAAAACTATGTCCTCTTGTAGCAGTTTTTCTTCTTTTAAATATTCTCTCCTCTTTTACCTTGTTGATTCCCTTTATGTATTTAAAAGTTTCTATCATATCCCCTGTCTCGTCTTTCTTCCAAGCTATACATGTTAAGGTCCTTTAACCTTTCCTGGTAAGTTTTATCCTGCAATCCATGTACTACAGATATACCATGGTTAGCACTCCCGCTGTTAACTCAAATTTCTTAACTCATTTCATTATCTTGAGACAAAAGCCATTGAAAAGCAATTGAAGGTGTTTGCTTAGATTAGATAACCAAACTCAGAAATCTCAGAAACAAGGAGTGCTAACCATGTTACATCGGTAGTTTAGTAGCTCTTCTCTGAACTCTCTCCAAAGTATCAATATCCTTCTGGAGATATGGTCTCCAGTACTGAGCACAATACTCCAAATGAGGTCTCACTCCGCTCCCTTAACAGTGTCACCCACAGTGCCCTGCCCCTTTAAAGCTGACCTGCAGCCGTGAAGAAAAATGGCTGGGTTGTTTTGGAAACCTGGTGTAAAACTGTGTGTATGTGAAGACTAAGGACCTGTGAGTTTCTATTGGCTAATAAGGGACATGTGACCGTGTATATGGCAGTTGGGATATGAAGAGAAAGACCTGCAGGCTTCTATTGGCTAATGTAGGTTATTGGATGTGCTCAGGAATGGTATGTGCTAGAGAGGTGTGATCCCCACAAGATTTCTTTCCAGGTCCTTCTTTATATATATATATATATATAAATAATGATATTATTGTATATTATTATTATTATTTACATCATGTTCTAAAACATATTGACATCTCAATTAAGCTCTAATCTTATCTCAATTTACAGTATGACTTTATGGAGCGTTTGGATGGCAAGGAGAAGTGGAGTGTAATAGAAGCCCCAAGAGAGCGCCGCAGCATTCAGACACTGGTACAAAATGAGGCTGTGTTTGTCCAGTACTTGGATGTTGGAATCTGGCACTTGGCCTTCTACAATGATGGAAAGGACAAGGAGATAGTGTCATTCAATACTGTTGTCCTTGGTAAGAATATTCTTTTATTACTCATGCAATGAAGTTTGCATTAATAATCAAAATTACATTTCATGCAACATCGTTATTATTTTTTTCTTTAGATGCTCAAAAATGTAAATTCATTTTCAGAAGTCTTTACATGGTTATCTCATGAAAATAAATTATTACTTAACCACAGGGGTCCGACTGTTGGTATTTCCATTACACAGAGAACGAGTGGTCCCTGAGTTTTTTCTCTGAATGGAGCATGTGTGGTCCACTGTTCCATTCACCTCTATGAGACTGAGTGGTGACTCAGAAAACAGCTAGAAAAGTTTTAGATTTATTTTCTACTGCAGACACATTTGCATCCTAACTACACCTCCCCATAAACTTTGAAAGGATTTGTGATCTACCAAATGCTAAGAAATGTAATACAATGATCAGTGAGGATCTAGGAGGTGGATGCTCTGTTCACACATTAAAGGGATTCTGTCACCAGATTTAACCCTATTAAGCTAGCTGACATTAGCAATGTGCTGTCAGCTACACCTAACTAGCCTATTCCTACTTTTATCTATGCCCCCGTTACGCCAGAAATCTAACTTTTATAATATGCTAATTAGCCTCTAGGAGCAGGGGGGGGGGGGGAGCGTTGTTCCTGCTCCTAGAGGCTCCTTTCTCCCACCTTTGTCGCCTCCCTCCAAGTCCTGATTGACAGGGCCAGGCAGCGCTGGCATCTGTCTGCCAGCCCTGTGCTCTGGGGAAATCTCGGAACAGGCGCGTTGAGGAAGCTGGCAGCCTGCTAGAGTCTTTCCCTAAACCACCCTCCGTCCCTGCAACCACTGAGCACCGAAGATCAGTAGTGTCCATTACTGATCATGTCTGCTCAGTTTGCACTGCAAGTTTATTTTGTGTACAGAAAATACTTTTTTGTGCAGATTTTTTTTTTTTTTGCAGAAAAGACTTAAAAAAAAATATTCTCTCCTTTTGTTTCTTCTAAATTAAATTTAAATTTATTACAAGCCCCTTCACGTGTGAAAACACAACATACACACCCCTCACACTAAATAAAGGTTTACACATTTCACACATCACACCCCAATAAAATGGCCCCTCCATCTCAACGAGTATACTCAGCTGAAGATGCTTGCCTCTGATACGGAGTCTGCCAGTGAGGGAGAAGAGGGTGCCACTTTCCTCTACTCCTCTACCCCTCTACCCCCTCATCATCATCATCATCCGCTGATGAGGAACCCTCTAGAAGGCGCCCCAGAACAACAGCTGAGGCAGCCCCCAGCTTGAGCCCATATGGACCTCACCCCCTGATGATTATCAGGCCCAAATTCCAGATTTTGAGGGCAGACTGAACTAGATTCAAAATTTTCTTCTCTGAAGATTTTGTAAATTTAATGGTGGCCCAAACCAATTTATACGCCCAACAATTCATTGATTAGAACGCTACATCAGCATACGCTAGACCCCTAGATTGGACCCCAGTAAGTGTAGCAGAGATGATGATGTTTTAAGGACTCGTGCTGCATATGGGCGTTGTAAAGAAGCCAAACATTAAACAATATTGGAGTTCAGACATTTTCTACCAGACTCCAATTTGCAATAAGACCATGACCCAGAAGCGATTTGAGTCAATTAGGAAATTCCTACACTACAATGACAATGCACAGTGCCCACCCCAAAACGACCCAACATTTTACTTTCTTTTCAAGGTTAGACCTGTCATCGACCACTTTAACACCAAGTTAAGGTGAGGTTTACAACCTGGATAAAAATGTCAGTGTAGATGAGTCCCTATTACTTTTCAAAGGGAGGATTAGATTCCACCAGTACCTGCCTAGAAAACAGGCAAGGTATGGCATAAAGATATATAAACTTTGTAAGAGTAGCTCCGGGTACACCCACAAGTTCTACATTTACGAAGGGAAAGATTCCCGGATAGAACCCCCAGAATTCCCCCCCATCCTCGGAGTTAGTGGGAAGATAGTGTGGGACTTAATGGACCCACTACTGGATAAGGGTTACCACTAGCGTTCAGCGAACCCGAACTGTAAAGTTTGGGTTCATACCGAACTTTAGGATTTTTGGACCCCGGACCCGAACCCGAACTTTTCAGTAAAAGTTTGGGTTCGGGTTCGGTGTTCGGCGAGTAAATGGCGCTTTTTGAAAGGCTTCAGAGCAGCCAATCAACAAGCGTTTGACTCGTGTGCCCTTAGAAGCCATCACAGCCATGCCTACTAATGGCATGGCTGTGATTGGCCAGTGCAGCATGCGACCCAGCCTCTATATAAGCTGGAGTTACCTAGCGCTGCACGTCATTCTGCTCTTATTAGTGTAGGGATAGGATGCTGCTGCTGTGAGTGAAAGAATAGGAAAGAATCTTTTATCAGAAGTGCTTGTTTAACTCAGCGATCTACAGTGATTTTGTTTTGTGAGTGTAGTGCACAATTTTTTTACCCTGCCCTGAGCCCAGTGACACAAAAAAATAACTTTTGTCCGTCTTTTAGTTAGGTGGGTGTCGGAGCCCATTTTATGCAAG
Source organism: Bufo bufo (assembly GCF_905171765.1). Taxonomy (NCBI): domain Eukaryota; kingdom Metazoa; phylum Chordata; class Amphibia; order Anura; family Bufonidae; genus Bufo; species Bufo bufo. Next base: position 369,928,636 of record NC_053389.1, read on the forward strand.
TTCAGTGCACCAGCACAGCATATGTACTTTTGTGACAGTCAAATACAAGCTTGAAATACTGCCATAATATTCTGGGTTTAAAAAAAATCACCCATGTTTGGCAATACCTTACATCTGGGGCCTTTGCTGCATTTTTCAGTGTGAAATACAAGCTTGAAATACTGCAATAATATTGTGAGTTTAAAAAAAACACCCATTTTTGGCAATACCCTACATCTGAGGCCTTTGCTGCATTTTTCAGTGTGAAATACAAGCTTGAAATAATGCCATAATATTCTGTTATTAAAAAAAACACCCATTTTGGGCAAAATTAGCAGCCTTTGCTACATTTGTCAGTGTGAAGTACAAGCGTTAGATACTGCTGTTATATTCTGTTATTAACCACCTCCCGACCGCCTAACGCAGGGATGCGTCCTGCGGGCGGCCGGGTTATTCCTCCTGGACGCATCGGCGCGTCACCTCGCGAGACGCGAGATTTCCTGTGAACGCGCGCACACACTCGGAAGGTAAACGAGCTGATCTACAGCCTGCCAGCGGCAATCATTCGCTGGCAGGCAGTAGATGCGATTTTTTTGAACCCCTGAAAGGTATATCAGACGCTGTTTTGTTAACAGTGTCTGATATACCTGATACCTGGTCCTCTGGTGGTCCCTTTTGCTTGGATCTACCACCAGAGGACACAGGCAGCTCTGTAAGTAGCACCAAGCACCACACTACACTACACTCCCCCCTGTCACTTATTAACCCCTTATTAACCCCTGATCACCCCCCTGTAAGGCTCCATTCAGACTTCCGTATGTGTTTTGCGGATCCGCGGATCCGGAAAACACGGACACCGGCAATGTGCTTTCCGCTTTTTGCGGATCTGCACATTGCCAGAACTATATAGAAAATGCCTTTTCTTGTCCGCAATTGCGGACAAGAATAGGACATGTTCTATAGGCTCTACAAAAAATGCAGTGTTCGCCTGATCAGGCCTGATCTTGTGCGCACACTTGCGTTCAGTCCGCCCCACCGCAGTGACAGAATTATTTTTTTCTGATCACTGCAAAAACACAGTAAAATCACTGCGGCGCTATAAAGATCACTTTTGAGGGGCATGGCTAGTTCATAGAAGATTTGTTTTTTTTGCCACAAGTTAGCGGAAATTGATATTGTTTTGTTTTTTTTGTTTTTTCTTACAAAGTCTCATATTCCACTAACTTGTGACAAAAAATAAAATCTCACATGAACTCACCATACCCCTCACGGAATCCAAATGCGTAAAAAAATTTAAGACATTTATATTCCAGACTTCTTCTCACGCTTTAGGGCCCCTAAAATGCCAGGGCAGTATAAATACCCCACATGTGACCCCATTTTGGGCGGTTTAGGGGGTTTAAGCTAGGGGAGCTGAGGTGGTTAAAAAACACCCATTTTGGGCAAAATACTAAATTTGCGGCCTTTGCTGCATCTGTCAGTCTGAAATACAAGCTTGAAATACTGCCATAATATTCTGGGTTTAAAAAAACACTCATTTTTGGCAATACCCTACATCTGCGGCCTTTGCTGCATCTGTCAGTGTGAAATACAAGCTTGAAATACTGCAATAATATTCTGTTATTAAAAAACACCCATTTTGGGCAAAATACTAAATTAGCTGCCTTTGCTGCATTTGTCAGTGTGAAAGTCAAGCGTTAGATACTGCTGTTATATTATAAAAAAAAACACTCATTTTGGGCAAAATACTAAATTAGCTGCCTTTGCTGCATTTGTCAGTGTGAAAGTCAAGCGTTAGATAATGCTGTTATATTATTTAAAAAAAAACACTCATTTTGGGCAAAATACAGTTGTGGCCAAAAGTTTTGAGAATGACACAAATATTAGTTTTCACAAAGTTTGCTGCTAAACTGCTTTTAGATCTTTGTTTCAGTTGTTTCTGTGATGTAGTGAAATATAATTACACGCACTTCATACGTTTCAAAGGCTTTTATCGACAATTACATGACATTTATGCAAAGAGTCAGTATTTGCAGTGTTGGTCCTTCTTTTTCAGGACCTCGGCAATTTGACTGGGCATGCTCTCAATCAACTTCTGGGCCAATTCCTGACTGATAGCAACCCATTCTTTCATAATCACTTCTTGGAGTTTGTCAGAATTAGTGGGTTTTTGTTTGTCCACCCGCCTCTTGAGGATTGACCACAAGTTCTCAATGGGATTAAGATCTGGGGAGTTTCCAGGCCATGGACCCAAAATGTAAACGTTTTGGTCCCCGAGCCACTTAGTTATCACTTTTGCCTTATGGCATGGTGCTCCATCGTGCTGGAAAATGCATTGTTCTTCACCAAACTGTTGTTGGATTGTTGGAAGAAGTTGCTGTTGGAGGGTGTTTTGGTACCATTCTTTATTCATGGCTGTGTTTTTGGGCAAAATTGTGTGTGAGCCCACTTCCTTGGATGAGAAGCAACCCCACACATGAATGGTCTCAGGATGCTTTACTGTTGGCATGACACAGGACTGATGGTAGCGCTCACCTTTTCTTCTCCGGACAAGCCTTTTTCCAGAATCAGAAAAAGGCTTCATCGGAGAATATGACTTTGCCCCAGTCCTCAGCAGTCCATTCACCATACTTTCTGCAGAAGATCAATCTGTCCCTGATGTTTTTTTTGGAGAGAAGTGGCTTCTTTGCTGCCCTTCTTGACACCAGGCCATCTTCCAAAAGTCTTCGCCTCACTGTGCGTGCAGATGCGCTCACACCTGCCTGCTGCCATTCATGAGCAAGCTCTGCACTGGTGGCAGTCCGATCCCGCAACTGAATCCTCTTTAGGAGACAATCCTGGCGCTTGCTGGACTTTCTTGAACGCCCTGAAGCCTTCTTAACAAGAATTGAACCTCTTTCCTTGAAGTTCTTGATGATCCTATAAATTGTTGATTGAGGTGCAATCTTAGTAGCCACAATATACTTGCCTGTGAAGCCATTTTTATGTAACGCAATGATGGCTGCACGCGTTTCTTTGCAGGTCACCATGGTTAACAATGGAAGAACAATGATTTCAAGCATCACCCTCCTTTTAACATGTCAAGTCTGCCATTTTAACCCAATCAGCCTGACATAATGATCTCCAGCCTTGTGCTCGTCAACATTCTCACCTGAGTTAACAAGACGATTACTGAAATGATCTCAGCAGGTCCTTTAATGACAGGTCCTTTTTTGGGATTAAGTTAATTTTCATGGCAAAGAAGGACTATGCAATTCATCTGATCACTCTTCATAACATTCTGGAGTATATGCAAATTGCTATTATAAAAACTTAAGCAGCAACTTTTCCAATTTCCAATATTTATGTAATTCTCAAAACTTTTGGACACGACTGTACTAAATTAGCTGCGTTTGCTGCATTTGTCAGAGTGAAAGTCAAGTGTTAGATACTGCTGTTATATTCTGCTATTAAAAAAACACCCATTTTTGGAAAAATACTAAATTGGCGGCCTTTGCTGCATCTGTCAGTGTGAAATACAAGCGTTAGATACTGCTGTTATATTCTGTTATAAAAAAAACACCCATTTTGGCCAAGATCCAAAATTTGCAAAGAATGAGGAGAGCGTCAAATAAGTTACGTGGCCCCGGTCATGGTGCTGCTGGTGGAGCTCCTGTTGCAGGGAGAGGACGTGGTCGATCTGTGTCAGTTACACGCACAAGTGAAACACCGTCCTCAGGCCTAATGCGGCTCTACGAATAGTGAGGCCAGAACAAGTACAGGCGATAGTAGATTGGGTTGCTGACAGTGCCTCTAGTTCCTTCACATTGTCTCCCACCCAGTTTCTTGCAGAAAGATCAGAGTTGGCACCTGAAGCCTATGTCCATCAGTCTTTCACCTCACCCCCTTGAAATCAGCCAACCAGTCTGAGCCCCAAGTCATGCAGCAGTCTCTTCTGCTTTTTGATGTCTCAACCTGAGCACAACCTGCATTACCAGGCATCTAAGTGCAAAGCACGAGCTGCAGTGGAGTAGACACCTCCAAAAAAAAGAAAGGTCTCTGGCTTCTCCTGCTTCCTCTTCTGCTGCAGTCTCGGCCTCTTCATCCACCTCTGGAGTGACAGTGGCACCTGCCAGGGCAGTATAAATACCCCACAAGTGACCCCATTTTGGAAAGAAGACACCCCAAGGTATTTAGTGAGGGGCATGGCGAGTTCATGTAAAAAAAAAAATTTGGTCACAAGTTAGTGGAATATGAGACTTTGTAAGAAAAAAAAAATATATAAAAAATAATCATTTTCCGCTAACTCGTGACAAAAAATAAAAACTTCTATGAACTCACTATGCCCATCAGCGAATACCTTAGGGTGTCTACTTTCCGAAATGGGGTCATTTGTGGGGTGTTTCTACTGTCTAGGCATTGTAGAACCTCAGGAAACATGACAGGTGCTCAGAAAGTCAGAGCTGCTTCAAAATGCGGAAATTCACATTTTTGTACCATAGTTTGTAAACGCTATAACTTTTGCGCAAACAAATAAATATAACTTATTGCATTTTTTTTTATCAAAGACATGTAGAACAATAAATTTAGAGAAAATTTTCATATAGAAATGTAGTTTTATTTGAACCTGCCACCCCGCAAACAGAGTATCTGCCAGCAACACCACCTGGGTCACCAGGTATCTCCACAATGTCCCATGGAAGCGTTCAGATCCCTATCTCCCAAACACTGGAGCGGAAGAGGAAGTACCCCCCTACCCACGCGCGATCCCTGGCCCTGAATGTCAGCATTTCAAAATTACTGTCTTTTAAAATGCTGTCATTCCATCTGGTATAGACAGAGAGTTTTAAAAGCCTTATGGCGGTGGCTGTCCCACAGTACGTCGTGCCCAGCTGCCACTATTTTTCCAGGTGAGCCATCCCTTCCCTGCACAACCAAGTAGGGGCAAAATCAGGTGTGCACTGCGCAACGCCATCTGTGGCAAGGTCCAACTAACTATGGATACGTGGACCAGTAAGCACGGTCAGGGATGTTATATCTCCCTAACAGCACACTGGGTAAATGCAGTGGAGGCTGTGCCTGAGGCGTATAGCAGTTTGGCGCATGTCCTTCCACCACCGAGGATTGCAGGGCGCTTCAGTTTGCCTCCTTTTGCTTCCTCCTCCTGCTACGCTTCCTCACCCTCTACCGCCTCCTCATCCAGTCAGCGTAACACCTTCACCACCAACTTCAGCACAGTCAGGGGTAAACGACAGCAGGCAGTTTTAAAATGTATCTGTTTGGGGGACAAACCCCACAGGAGCTGTGGACGGGCATGGAACAACAGACCGATGAGTGTTGGTGCCAGTGAGCCTCAAACCCGGCCTGGTGGTGTGCGATAATGGGTGAAATCTCGCAGCAGCTCTGGGACTAGCCGGTTTGACGCACATCCCTTACCTGGTGCATGTGCTGAATTTGGTGGTGCAGAGGTTCCTTAAAAATTACATCAATATGTCAGAGCTGCTGCAGAAAGTGCGGACCGTCTGAGCGCGCTTTTGGCGTTCTCATCCTGCTGCTGCTCGCCTGTCAGCGCTGCAGCGTAACTTCGGCCTTTCCGGAGCAAGATGTGTGCACACACCTACACGTACTGAATGGCGGGTCTGCCCCCTTCAACTTCTAGGTCTCCAAATTGGGCACATGGCCTGAGCTTGCCCTTTACGCATTGGAGGTGCTGGCCTGCCCTGCAGCCAGTGTATTGTCTGAACGTGTGTTTAGCACGGCAGGGGGCGTTTTCACAACAAGCGCAGCCGCCTGTCCACAGCCAATGTGGACAAGATCACGTTCATTAAAATGAACCAGGCATGGGTCCCCCAGGACTTATCCGTACCGAGTGCAGAATAGACATGTAAACCGGCCTTACCCAGCCATTGTTATACAACAGCGCAATTGCTCATTGTTGTATTTATTTAATTTTCCACTCTTTTAGGGTGTACTCCAATAAAAAAAATTAAAAAAATTAAACCAAAAAACAGTGTTGGCTACTTTGTCCTCCTCCACCACCGCTTTTGCATACACCGCTACGTCCACCGCCTCCTCAACCAACTACTCCATATGGACCTACACCTCATACATCAAGATTATTTTTTTTAATTTGTTGGTATTTTATTTAATTTTATGTCATTTCATTAATTTGTCATTTACATTTTCGGGTGAAATTCCCCAATTTTTGGCTGTGATATACCCCTGCTCTACCTAGTAGACAGGTAAATAATTTTCTCTAATTTGTCTGTTACATTGTCGGGTGAAAATCCCAAATTTTTGTCTGTGATATACCCCTGCTCTACATAGTGGACAGGGAAATACATTTCACTAATTCGTATGTTACATTTTTGGGTGACAAATGCTCATCTTTTGCGCTAAAAAGTACATTTGCGGCCTACACTGCATTTAGGACAGTACGAATCAGGTGAGGCCAGAACAAGTACAGACTATAGTAGATTGGGGGGCTGACAGTGCCTACAGTTCATTCACATTGTCTACCACCCAGTCCCCTGCTGAAAGATCAGAGTTGGCACCTACAGTTCATGGCCATCTGTCTTTCAACTCACCCCAATGCAAATCAGGAAAGCAGTCTGAGCCCATCAAGATTATTTTTTTAAATTTGTTGGTATTTTATTTAATTTTATGTAATTTCCTTAATTTGTCTTTTACATTTTCGGGTGAAATTCACAAATTTTTGGCTGTGATATACCCCTGCTCTACCTAGTAGACAGGTAAATAATTTTCACTAATTTGTCTGTTACATTCTCATGTTAAATTCACAAATTTTTGGCTGTGATATACTCTGCTCTACCTAGTAGACAGGTAAATAAATTTTACTAATTTGTCTGTTACATTGTCGGGTGAAAATCCCAAATTTTTGTCTGTGATATACCCCTGCTCTACATAGTGGACACGGAAATACATTTCACTAATTCATCTGTTACATTTTTGGGTGACAAATGCTCATCTTTTGCGCTAGAAAGTACATCTGCGGCCTACACTGTATTTAGGACAGTACAAATCAGGTGAGGCCAGAACAAGTACAGACTATAGTAGATTGGGGGGCTGACAGTGCCTACAGTTCATTCACATTGTCTACCACCCAGTCCCCTGCTGAAAGATCAGAGTTGGCACCAACAGCTCATGGCCATCTGTCTTTCAACTCACCCCATTGCAAATCAGGCAAGCAGTCTGAGCCCCAAGTCATGCAGCAGTCTCTTATGCTTTTTGATGACTCTGCTGGCAGGGTTTTCGTGGGTCATACACATAGCCCTGCACCAGAAGTGGAAGAGATTAAGTGCACTGATGCCCAACCTCTTATGTTTCAGGATGAGAACATTGGAATGCCTCCGCAGCACGTCTCTGATGATGACAAAACAGAGATGCCAATTTGCTGCGGATTTATGCAGTCTGCAGACCGACAAGTAGGGCAGGGGTAAAGAGTGGGTGGAAGATGATGTGGAGGATGATGAGATACTAGACCCCACATGAAATCAAGGTCATGTGAGTGACCTGCCTAGTTCGGAGGAAGAGGCGGTGGTCGCACAGAGGCACCAGCACAGCAAAAAAGAGAGAAGGGTGCAAAAGCATCTGTTACATTGTCAGGTGACATTTTACCAATTTTGCAGTATACAAACCCCTGCTCTGCATAGGTGACACGGACCTAATATTTGTAAAATCGTCTGTTCAATTGGTGGGTGACACGAACACAGTTTTGCCGTGAATAAACCCCTTCTCTGCATAGTTGACAGGGACAGAAATTTAAAAAAATCGCCTGTTCCATTGATGGGTGACATTAACCCATTTTTGGTGATGAAAAACCCCTGCTCTGCATAGGTGACAGGGAATAAAATTTCAAAAATTGGTCTTTAATTGACGCGCACCCCCTCATTTCATTCGATGCTTCAACTTTAACAACTTGTCCAACATTTCCGCTCGATCACATTGGAGCCATTGACCTCCCTTGGAAGTGTTATCTCTTTCTCACGCTCCCTCTCTGGCGTGGAACCCTGATTCGCCGCTAACCGTGATCAACATGGTAGGTGCAGAAAAGAACATCGAAAGTTGATAGAGAAGATATCAAAATGGATCGTGCATGTCACGGGGACATGCGATCAGGCAGAAGTTATCTAGAGTCAACAAAGTGGCAGCAGGGCCTCTCCTGTTTAACGTTTCAAAATCCAAAATACCCCAGTGACATTCCTTATAATTTTTTATAAATCATTCCAAAACAGGGCATATTAAAAGTCCTGTATTGTTATTTATCATCACTACCTCCCTGAGTTGGGAGTAGGTAATTGCCGCGCACCCCCTCCTTAACTTGGAAGCTTCTGCTTCAATACTTTGTTCCACATTACATAAAATTTCATCCATTGACCTCCCTTGGATGTGGTATCCCTTTCTCAGGCTCCCTCTCTGGCCTGGAACCCTGATTCCCCGCTACCCGTGATCACCATGGTAGGCGCATAAAAGAACATCGAAAGTTGATAGAGAAGATATCCAATTGGATCGTGGACATCACAGGGACATGCGACATGGTGGAACAGTATGTGTGCACACGCCTACACGTACTGACTGATGGGTCTGCCCCCTTTAACTTTTGAGTCTCCAAATTGGGCACATGGCCTGAGTTTGCCCTTTATGCCTTGAAGGTGCTGGCCTGCCCTGCAGCCAGTGTATTGTCTGAACGTTTGTTTAGCATGACTGGAGGGGGTTATCACAGGTTATATTTCCCAATGTTTTGGGGTGTACCCTAATTTAAACAAAAAAACAAAAAGCAGTGTAGGCTACCTCCTCCACCGCCGCTTCCACCTACACCGCCACTTCCACTGCCTCCTCAACCTCCTACTCCATATGGACATCGTCCTCCAAGATCAAGATTCTTATTTTTTATTTTTACGTATTTTATGTTATTTGAAGTCATTTTCCTATCCACATTTGTTTGCAGAGCACTTGCAATGCTCTTAACCACATGTTTCTGCCACTTGCAGCACTCTAGCCCTTTCCAGCCATTTAGTGCTCCAAAGTTCGGGTCCCCATTGACTTCAATCAGGTTCAGGGTCAAGTTCAGGTCAAGTTCGGGTCCCGAACTCAAACTTTTTTGTGAAGTTCGGCCGAACCTGTCGAACCCGCACATCCAGGTGTCCGCTCAACTCCAGTTACCACCTTTATGTGGATATTGTACCAGCATACTCCTATTCATGTCCCTAACTGCCAGAGGTAAATCAGAGAGGCCTCCCTAGATCCCTGGTAGGCCTGAGAATGGGTGAAAGTAGGGCTTTCCTCCATGAGAACATGCTGGTGGTTAAGTACAAGGACAAGAGGGACTTCCTTGTACTGACCACCATTAACACTAACACCAGCTCCTCTGCTCCTGTACGAGGTACCACAACCACTACCCCCAAATCAGTTTGTATCCTGGACTACAACAGGCACATGGGAGGGGTGGATCTTTCAGATCAACTTCTGAAGCCCTACAGTGCCACATGAAAAACGAAAGTGTGGTACAAATAGCTGGCCGTGCACATTGTACAGATGGCAATGTGCAATGGGTACATGCTATTTTAAACTGCAGGCCACACAGTAACTTTCCTTAAGTTCCAAGAGGTTCTTATCAAGGCCCTAATTTTTGAAAGCCAGGCCGGGGAGGGTCCCAGTACTTCTGGAAGACATGGTGCCCCTGTTGTATCAGGGCAACATTTTCCACGTCCAGTCCCCCAGACAGCAAGGAAGGGAAGGACCCAAAAAATATGCAGAGTGTGTTCAAAAAGAGGGATTATTATTATTATGATTATTTATTATTTACTATTAAAGCGCCATTCATTCCATAGCGCTGTACATATGAAAAGGCGTATACATACATAATACAGACAATTGCACTAAGCATGAACAAGATGAGTTACAAACTGGTACAGAAGGAGAGAGGGCCCTGCCTGTGAGGGCTTACAATTTACATGGTATGGGAGAAAGACACAGTAGGAGAGGGTAAAGTTGGTCATGGCGGTATAGAGGCAGCAGGGTCACTGGTTGTAGGCTTGTCTGAAGAGGTGGGTTTTTAGGTTTCTTTTGAAGAATTCTACTTTAGGTGAGAGTCTGATATGTTGGGGTAGCGAGTTCCAGAGTGTGGGGGATGCACGGGAGAAATCTTGGAGGCGATTGTGGGAAGAGGTGATAAGAGGAGAGGAGAGAAGAAGGTCTTGTGAGGATCGGAGATAACGTGTAGGGATGTATTGGGAAATTATCTCAGATGTGTAGGGAGGGGACAGGTTGTGGACAGCCTTATATGTATTTGTTAGTATTTTGAACTAAATTCACTTGGCAGTGGGGAACCAGTGAATGAATTGGCAGAGGGGAGAGGCAGAGGAGTAACAGGGTGAGAGGTGGATTAGTCGGGCAGCAGAGTTGAGGATAGATTGGAGTGGTGCGAGAGTGCTAGATGGAAGGCCACAGAGGAAGATGTTACAGTAGTCTAGGTGGGAGATGATGAGGGTATGTACAGTACAAGCATTTTCACAGACTCAAAATTGAGGAAAGCACGGATGCAGGAGATGTTTTAGAGTTGGAGGTGGCAGGTGGTGGAAAGGGCTTGGATGTACAGACATAAGGTGAGGACAGAATCCAAGGTCACTCCAAAGCAATGGACTTGGTTGACTGGGGAGGGTGAGCAGCCATTGATCATGATAGATAGGCCTGTTGGCAGGGGTTGAGCAAGATGGAGGAAAGATGAAGAATTATGTTTTATCCTTGTTAAGTTTTAGAAAGCGAGAGGAGAAGAAGGAGTATATGGAAGATAGGAATTGAGGGATTCTGGATAGTAAGGTGGTGATATCTGGACCAGAGAGGTAGATTTGCGTGTCGTCAGCGTAAAAGTGATACTGAAAGCCATAGGACTCTATGAGCTGTCCTAGGCCGAAAGTGTAGATAGAGAAGAGCAGTGATCCTAGGGCAGAGCTTTGAGGGACACCAACAGAGAGGGAATGAGACGAAGAGCTGGTTTGAGAGTGGGAGATGCTAAATGTCCGCTCTGTGAGGTATGATGTGATCCAGGAGAGGGCCAGGTCAGTGATGCCAAGAAATGAGAGAGTTTGTAACAGAAGGGAGTGGTTGACAGTGTAAAAAAAAAAAAAAAGAGGATAGGTCAAGGAGAAGGAGGACAGAGTAAAGTTTTTGGGTTTTGGCTGTTAGTAGGTCATTGGTGACTTTGGTGAGGGCAGTCTCAGTTGAGTGGTGGGGTCGGAAGCCAGATTGTAGCCGGTCAAAGAGGGAGCAGGAGAAGAGATGAGACGAGAGTTCAGAATGGACATGTTGCTCAAGTAGCTTTGGGGCATATGGAAGAAGTGATATGGGGCGATAACTGTACAAATATGATAGGTCAAGTGAAGGCTTTTTGAGGATGTGTGTAATGGTAGTATGTTTAAAACCAGAGGGGAAGACACCAGAAGTTAGTGATAGGTTGAAGAAATGAGTTAGGGCTGAGATAAACACTGTGGTAAGGTTAGGGATGAGGTGGGGTGGGATTGGGTCAAGTGCGCAGGTGGTGAGATGGGATCTGGAAAGTAGAGCGGAGAGTTTTTCTTCTGTAATGGTGGAGAAGGTTTTGGGAGAAGAGGACTGAGCAGTTGTAGAGCGGGTCTGTGGGGACTGTGCACTGAAGCTTTCTCGGATGCTGACTATCTTTTGTTTGAAGTATGTGGCAAAGTCCTCAGCTCAGATGAGAGGTGAGGGTGGGGGCGCTGGGGGACGTAGAAGGGAGTTAAAAGTGTTAAAAAGTTTTCTAGGGCTGTGGGATAGGGAAGATATTAGAGATGAGAAGTAGGCCTGTTTTGCGTCAGCAAGTGTGGATTTGAAAATGAGGAGGGATTGCTTGTATGTGGTGAAGTGATCCTTAGAGTGGGATTTCCTCCATCGCCGCTCAGCAGCCCTGGAAGCTTGCCTGAGTTTTTCCGGTTTTCTTGTGTGTGAGGGGGGCAACAATGTCCAGAGCTGTACTTATTGTGGTGTTATATAGGGTGGTGGCAGTATCTGAGTCTTGGAGGGAACAAATGGTAGAGAGTGGCAGAAGAGAGTCAGAAAGCAAGCGAAAGTCAAAATGTTTAAGGTTCCTGCAGGGTGTGTTAGTATGTAGACTGGGGGAGCAGCAGAAGAGATGAGTGAAGAGAAGGTGAGTAGGTTGTGGTCGGATAGGCGGAGAGGCGAATTAAAAAGGTTAGATAAGGAGCAGAGGCAGGTAAAGATAAGATCCAGAGTGTGACCATCTCTTTGGATGGGAGCAGAAGATCACTGTGAGGCCAAAGAAGGAAGAGAGTGATAGGAGTTTAGAGGCGGCTGAGTGGCAGGTGTCAATAGGGATGTTGAAGTCACCCATGATGATAGTGGGGATGTCGGCAGAAAGAATGTGTAGGAGCCAGGTGTTAAAGTGGTCAAGAAAGATAGTGGCTGGGCCTGCGGTAAATGACAGCTACTTGGAGGTTGGATGGAGAGTAGATGCGTACAGAGTGTACAAATGAAGTGAGTGTAATGGAAGGTGGCAGTGGAGTTGGGCTGTAGGAGCAGGTGTCTTATAGGAGAAGATAAATTCCTCCATTATGTTTGCTGCTGGGGCGGGGTGTGTGAGTGAAATGAAATCTGCTATAAGAGAGTGCAGCAGGGGAGGAGGTGTCAGAGGGTGTCAGCCATGTTTCTGTGAGACCCAGAAAGGAAAGTTTTCGAGAGATGAAGAGGTCATGAATGTAGGACAGTTTGTTACAGACAGAGCGTGCATTCCATAATGCTCCTGCAAGAGGAACCAAAGGAGCAGGGGTCAGAGGAATGGTATTAGTAGAGTTGAGTGGACACCTGAATGTTCGGGTTCGACGGGTTTGGCCGAACTTCACAAAAAAGTTTGAGTTCGGGACCCAAACTTGACCCGAACTTGACCCCGAACCCGAACCCTATTGAAGTCAATGGGGACCTGAACTTTTGAGCACTAAAATGACTGTAAAAATGTAATGGAAAGGGCTAGAGGGCTTCAAATGCCAGCAAAATGAAGTTAAGAGCATGGCAAGTGCTCTGCAAACAAAAGTGGATAGGGAAATGATGACTTTAAATAACATAAAATACGTTAAAAAAAATAAATAATAATCTTGATCTAGGAGGACGAGGTCCATATGGAGTAGGAGGTTGAGGAGGCGGTGGATGTGGCAGTGTAGGTGGAAGCGGCGGTGGAGGAGGAGGAGGTAGCCTAAACAGTTTTTTGGTTTTAAATTTATTTTTAAAATTAGGGTACACCCCAAAACATTGGGAAATATAACCTGTGATAACCCCCTCCAGACGTGCTAAACACACGTTCAGACAATACACAGGGCAGGCCAGCACCTCCAAGGGCAAGCTCAGGCCATGTGCCCAATTTGGAGACCCAGAAGTTGAAGGGGGCAGATCCATCATTCAGTACGTGTAGGCGTGTGCATACATACTGCTCCACCATGTCGCACATCCCCGTGATGTCCACTATCCAATTGGATATCTTCTCTATCAACTTCTGATGTTCTTTTATGCACCTACCATGGTGATCACAGGTGGCGTGGATTCAGGGTTCCAGGCCGGAGAGGGATCCTGAGAAAGGGATACCACATCCAAGGGAGGTCAATGAATGAAATAAAATGTAATCGAGCGAAAATGTGGGACAAAGTATTGAAGCAGAAGCTTCAAAGTTAAGGAGGAGGCCCGCTGCAATTGGCCACTCCTGACTAGTGACGATAAAATAATACAGGACTCTTAATATGCCCTGTTATTGCAATGATTAATAAAAAATTATAGGGAATGTCACTGTGGTATTTTGGATTTTGAAATGTTAGCCAGAAGAGGCCCTGCTGCCGCTTTGTTGACTGTTTCTTTTTACAAAAAAATATGAAAGCTATATATAACGCTTGAATTTCACACGTGCAGATGCATCAAGGGCTGTAAAATTGTGTATTTTGCCAAAAAAGGGTGTTTGTAAAAACCCAGAAAATGATGGCTGTATTTCTAGCTTAAATTGCACACTGACTAATCCTGCAAATGCACCAGATATTGTATATTGCCAAAAAAGGGTGTTTTAAAAAAAAAAAATGGCCGCCACAACCGCCCATATAACTAACAGACGGATAAAAGTTATTTTTTTCTGTCACTGGGCTCAGGGCAGGGTAAAAAGATTGTGCACTGCACCCACACAACTAAATCTATGTAGATCGCTGAGTTCAATTGGAATTCTGATCACAGATTCTGTCCTATTCTCTCCCTCAAAGCACGAGCAGCATCCTCTCCCTACACTAAGCACAGCAGAGTGACGTGCAGCACTACGTGACTCCATCTTATATAGAGGCTGGGTCACATGCTGCTCTGGCAAATCACAGCCATGCCATTAGTAGGCATGGCTGTGATGGCTTCTAAGGTTACACAGTTAAACGCTTGTTGATTGGCTGCTCTGCAGCCTTTCAAAAAGCGCCAAGAAAGTGCAGAACACCGAACCCAAATGTTTGCTGAAATGTTCGGGTCCGGGGTCCAAAAATCCTAAAGTTCGGTACGAAACCGAACTTTACAGTTCGGGTTCGCTCAACCCTAGTTATTAGGTTTAAGGGGTATCAGAAATTTGTAGAAGGAAATTTGTAGCAGGAGGTAGAGATGATAGTGGGGATTAGCTGAGAGATATCACCAGCAATAAGGAGAAGCAGAGAAAGTGTTAGTAGGTGAGAATAAGAGAGGGCATGAGGTATCTGTGTGTGTTTAGGAAGGAAGTGTTTTAAGTTGCCAAACTGGTTTGTGTAAGTGGTTAGATAAGAAGGTAAGATGGAGGGAGAGATGAATAGTTCCTTGTTGGGTGAATGGATGTGGGGGTATTGGAGGAGGTTTTGGAAAAGTGGAAAGAGTAGGATGAACGACGGAAACATTGTTTGCATTAACTATTTCTGTAATTACATTTGCTCCCCTTCTGATGCAGTTCTGGTATAATTTGTTATGTGCACTTTAAAGATGTTGTATTGAAACAGTCAAAGTCTGAAAGACCTAAGGACTTAGATCTTTACCACTCAGTGTTCAATCAGGTGTGACCAAAAGGGGAGAGGCCTAACCAAGGGAGGACCAGATACAGGGGTGAAATAGTCAATGTAAACAAATACTCAATATATCCAACAGGGAAAGAGACATTAAAAGTTGAAAAGGATAAGGGATCAAAGGAATAAGGAAAGACACCATTTACCACTGCATAAGATGACCTAAAAAAACGTGGCCTATGCATGCAGGAGTGTTCTAAAATCTACCACTCATCCATGGAGTATTCATTTAAATTCATCCATAATGTACCCTGTAGTTTTACCACTTTATATCTCTGATTTAGTCCGCATAGCTTACAGATGCACTTTCACCAACCACTACATATTTATTTCTGGAAAACACCTGTTAGGTCAAAAGTGCCCTTTCCACCAATTAAAATGATCATACGGGTGTGCTCTTTCCAAAATGGGGTCACTTCTTTGTTTTTTTTTATTTCTGGGACCTCAGGAATCTTTTAAATGTGATGTGGCACCTAAAATCCATGTCTGTTTATTCAAGCCAACAAAAACCATATTTTGCACGTTGCTTCTAAAGCCCTGCTTTGTGGGCACAAAGCAGGGCTTTAGAGGCAACGTGCAGGCTGCAAGCACATATGGGGTGTTTCCTGAATAGGGAGACAATGGGGAACACATACTGGGGTACATTTTCTCCTTTAACCCCCCGTGAAAGTGAAAAATTGGGGTCTGCTAGTAATTTTTATTGATCACAAATGTGTGCTTTGGATGTTCGGGTTCGACGGGACCCGAACTTGACGCGAACTTGAGCCCGAACCTGAACCCCATGGAAGTCAATGGGGACCCAAATTTTTGAGCACTAAATGGCTCTAAAAATTTCATTGAAAGGGCTAGAGCTAGAGGGCTGCAAATGGCAGCAAAATGTTTTTAAGAGCATGGCAAGTGCTCTACAAACAAATGTGGATAGGGAAATTACTTCAAATAACATAAAATATGTAAAAATAAAAAATAATAATCTTGATCTAGGAGGACGAGGTCCATATGGAGTAGGAGGTTGAGGAGTCAGTGGATGTGGCGGTGTAGGTGGAAGCGGCGGTGGAGGAGGTAGCCTACACTGGTTTTTTGTTTTAATTTTTATTTTATTTTTTTAATTAGGGTACACCCCAAAACATTGGGAAATATAACCTGTGATAACCCCCTCCAGCCATGCTAAACAAACGTTCAGACAATACAGGGCAGGCCAGCACCTCCAAGGCATAAAGGGCAAGCTCAGGCCATGTGCCCAATTTGGAGACCCAGAAGTTGAAGTGGGCAGACCCATCAGTCAGTACGTGTAGGCGTGTGCACAAATACTGCTCCATCATGTCGTACGTCCCTGTGATGTTTACAATCCAATTGGATATCTTCTCTATCAACTTTCAATGTTATTTTCTGCGCCTACCATTTTGATTATGGTTAGCGGCGAATCAGCGTTCAATGCCGGAGAGGGAGCGTGAGAAAGGGATACCACATCCAAGAGAGGTTAATTGTTTGAAATTAAATGTGATCGAGCGCAAATGTGGGATAAGTTGTGAAAGTTTAAGCAATGAATGAAAGGAGGGGGCACGCGTCAATTAAAGAAGAATTTTTGAAATTTAATTCCCTGTCACCTATGCAGAGCAGGGTTTTGTATACGGCAAAATTGGTAAAATGTCACCTGACAATGTAACAGACGATTTTTTGAAATTTATTGTCCCTGACACCTATGCAGAGCAGGGGTTTAATCACTGCAAAAATGGTCAAATGTCACCCAATAATGTAAGAGACAAATTAGTGAAATGTTTTTACCTGTCTACTAGGTATAGCAGGGGTATATCACAGCCAGAAATTGGTGAATTTCACCCGAGAATGTAACAGACAAATTAGTTAAATTTGTTTTCATGTCTACTAGGTATAGCAGGGGTATACCACAGCCAAAAAATTGGTGAATTTCACCCGAGAATGTAACAAACTAGTGAAATGTTTTTACCTGTCTACTAGGTAGAGCAGGGGTATATCACACCCAAAGGCCTCATGCACACGACTGTGCCGTTTTTTGCGGTCTGCAAACCGCAGATCCGCAAGAAAACAGAAGCCTCCCGTGTGCCTTCCGCAATTTGCGGAACGAAACGGGTGGCCCATTGTAAACATGCCTATTCTTGTCCGCAAAAAAGACAAGAATAGGACATGCTATATTTTTTTTTTGCGGGGCCTCGGAACGGAGTGCTGTCCGCATCTTTTGTGGCCCCATTGAAGTGAATAAGTATGCATTTGCGGCTCGGATGCGGACCATAATTACAGTCGTGTGCATGAGGCCCAAAATTGGTGAACTTCCCCCGAATATGTAACAGACAAAATAGTGAATTCTTTTTTACCTGTCTACTACATAAAGCAGGAGTATATCACACCCAAAAATTTGTGAATTTCACCCGAAAATGTAACAGACAAATTAGTGAAATTACATAAAATAAAATAAAATACGTCCAAAAAAATAATAATAATCTTGATTTATGAGGTGGAGGTCCATATGGAGTAGGAGTTTGAGGAGGCGGTGGACGTAGCGGTGTAGGTAGAAGCGGCGTTGGAGAAGGATGAGGTAGCCAACACTGTTTTTTTGTTTTAATTTTTTTTTTCATTTTCATTTTTTATTAGGGTACACTCCAAAAGAGTGGGAAATATTCAAAATAAAACTATGAGCAATTTGGAGACCCAGAAGTTAAAGGGGGCAGACACGTAATTCAGTACGTGTAGGTGTGTGCACAAATACTACTCCACCATGTTAATGAAAGGCTGCCTCCTGCTAAGACGTTCCATATCAGCCGGTGGTGCTGTTTGTGTGGCGTGCTGACAAAGCTTTTCCACATTTCAGCCATGCTAACCCTGCCTTCTGAGGTGCTGGTGGTTCCCCAGTTGCATTGGCGACCTCTTCCTCCTCCTCTGCCTTGTGCTTCCACTGTGCCCCCCGCTGTCAGGTGGGAATGCCACCAGCAGTGCATCTACCAGTGCACGCTTGTAGTCGCGCATCTTACGATCATGCTCCAGTGATGGAATTAAGGGCGGTATGTTGTCCTTGTAACGGGGTTTCAGTAGCGTGGCCACCCAGTAATCAGCACAAGTTAGAATGTGGGCAACTCGGCGGTCGTTGCAGAGACATTGCAGCATGTAATCGCTCATGTGTGCCAGGCTGCCCAGAGGCAATGACAAGCTGTCCTCTGTGGGAAGTGTATTGTCTGTGTCCTCTGTATCCCCGCAGCCATGCACCAGTGATGGCCATGAGCTGGTTTGGGTGCCACCCAGCTGTGAACACGGTTCCTCCTCCTCTTCCTCCTCCTAGTCATCCTCCAGAACTGTGCCCTGACTGGACAATTGTGTAACTGGTGTTTGTGGGTGCAGTGGCCATGTTGGTGGATTACTCAAAACAGCGCAACAAGGAATACAGGTCTCGCATGGAGGCCCAGTCATTGATGGTGAAGTGGTGCTGTTCTGCAGAGCGACTCACCCGTGGGTGCTGCAGCTGAAACTCCACTATCGCCTGCTGCTGCTTGCACAGTCTGGCCAGCATATACAAGGTAGAGTTCCAACTTGTGGGCATGTCGCATATGAGACTGTGAGATGGAAGGCTGAAGTTGCACTGCAGTGCTGACAGGCGAGCAGCAGCAGGGTGAGAACGCCGAAAGCGCGCACAGACGGCCCGCACTTTATGCAGCAGCTGTGACATATTGGGGTAATTTTTAAGGAACCTCTGCACCACCAAATTCAGCATATGCGGCAGGCAAGGGATGTGCGTCAAACTGTCTAGTCCCAGAGCTGCTATGATATTTTACCCATTATCGCTAATCACCAGGCCGGGCTTGAAGGCTCAATGACACCAACCACTCATCGGTCTGTTTTTCAAGGCCCGTCCACAGCTCCTGCGCGGTGTGGGGTTTGTCCCCCAAACAGATACATTTTAAAACTGCCTGCTGTCGTTTAACCCTGGCCGTGCTGAAGTAGGTGGTGAAAGTGTTATGCTGACCGGATGAAGAGCCGGTAGAGGATGAGGAAGCAGAGTAGGAGGAGGAAGCAACAGGAGGCAAACTGAAGCGCCCTTCAATCCTCGGTGGTGGAAGGATATGTGCCAAACTGCTATCCGCCTCAGGACCAGCCGCCAGTCCATTTACCCAGTGTGCTGTTAGGGAGATATAACGTCCCTGACCGTGCTTACTGGTCCACGTATCCGTAGTTAGGTGGACCTTGCCACAGATGGCATTGCGCAGTGCACACCTGATTTTGTCCCCCACTTGGTTGTGCAGGGAAGGGATTTCTCACCTGGAAAAGTAGTGGTGGCTGGGCACGGCGTAGTGTGGGACAGCCACCACCATAAGGCTTTAAAAACTCTCTGTCTCCACCAGACGAAATTACAGCTTTTTAAAGGCCAGTATTTTAGAAATGCTGGCATTCAGGGCCAGGGATCGCAGGTGGGTAGGCGGATACTTCCTCGTCCGCTCCAGTGTTTGGGAGATGGAGAGCTGAATGCTTCCATGGGACATTGTGGAGATGCTTGGTGACTCAGGTGGTGGTGTTGCTGGCAGATCCTTTGTTTGTGGGGTGGCAGGTGCCACTGTCACTCCAGAGGTGGATGACGAGGCCGAGACTGCAGCAGAAGAGGAAGTAGGAGGAGCCAGAGACCTTTCTTGTTTTTTTTTGAGCTGTCTACTCCACTGCAGCTCATGTTTTGCACTTAGATGCCTGGTCATGCAGGTTGTGCTCAGGTTGAGAACGTTTATGCCTTGCTTCAGGCCTTGATTGCATAGCGTGCAAACCACTCATGTCTTGTCGTCAGCACATTGTCTGAAGAACTGCCACGCCAGGGAACTCCTTGGAGCTGGCTTTGGTGTGCTCGGTCCCTTGCTGCGATGGGCAGTAGCAGGCGTACTGTCTAGGGGACGCCGCTTCGCTTTTGCACACTGCTCCCTCTTCTGCTGTGCTAGTGGCTCTGTGCGACCACCGCCTCTTCCTCTGAACTACACAGGTCACTTGCATGACCTTGATTCCATGTGGGACCGAAGATCTCACCGTCATCCACATAATCTTCCACCCAGTCTTCACCCCTGCCCTCCTTGTCGATCTGCATATTGCAGAAAGCCACAGCAGTTGGCACCTGTGTTTCGTCATCATTCGAGGCGTGCTGCGGTGGTCCTCCAATGTACTCATCATGATACATAAGTGGTTGGGCATCGGTGCACTCAATCTCTTCCACTTCTGGGGCAGGGCTAGGTGGCTGGCCCTGGGAAACCCTGCTAGCAGAGTCATCAAAAAGCAGAAGAGACTGCTGCATGACTTGGGGCTCAGACTGCTTGGCTTATTTGTAAGGGGGTGAGGTGAAAGACTGATGGAGATCGGCTGCAGGTGCCAACTCTGATCTTTCAGCAGGAGACTGGGTGGGAGACAATGTGAAGGAACTGAAGGCACTGTCAGCAACCCAATCTACTATCGCCTGTACTTGTTCTGGCCTCACCATTCGTACAGCCGCATTACGCCCGAAGGTTCTGTTGCCTACTCGCACCTGAGGAAGGTGTCCTCTCCCTGCCACAGGAGCTCGACCAGCAGCACCACAACCAGGGCCACGTCCCTTATTTGATGCTCTCCTCATATTTCTCAAATTTAGGATCTTGCCCAAAATGGGTGTTTTTTTTCTAACAGAATATAACACCAGTATCTAACACGTGTATCTCACAATGACAGATACAGAAAAGGCTGCAAATTTTGTTTTTTGCCCAAAATGGGTGTTTTTTTAATAACAGAATAGAACACCAGTATCTAACGCGTGTATCTCACACTGACAGATGCAGCAAAGGCTGCAAATTTAGTTTTTTGCCCAAAATGGGTGTTTTTTTAATAACAGAATAGAACACCAGTATCTAACGCGTGTATCTCACACTGACAGATGCAGCAAAGGCTGCAAATTTAGTTTTTTGCCCAAAATGGGTGTTTTTTTTAAACACAGAAAATTATTCAAGTATTTCAAGCTTGTCTTTCCCACTGACAAATGCTGCAAAGGCACCAGATGTAGGGTATTGCCAAAAATGGGTAGTTTTTTTAAAACCAGAAAATTATTGCAGTATTTCTAGCTTGTATGTCACACTAACAAATGCTGCAAAGGCACCAGATGTAGGATATTGCCAAAAATTTGTGTTTTTTTAAGCAAAGATTTTAATTGCAGTATTTCAAGCTTGGATTTGAATGTCACAAAAGCACATATGCTGTGCTGGTGCACTAAGCTTGCATAAAATGTCTGCCGCCACCCACATAACTAACAGATGGATAAAAGTTATTTTTCTGTGTCACTGGGCTCAGGGCAGGGTAAAAAGATTGTGCACTGCACCCACAAAACTAAATCTATGTAGATTGCCGAGTTAACAAGCACTTCAGATTAAAGATTCTTTCCTATTCTCTCACTCACAGCAGCAGCATTCTATCCCTACACTAAGCACAGCAGAGTGACGTGCAGAGCTACGTGACTCTAGCTTATAGAGAGGCTGGGTAACATGCTGCACTGGCCAATAACAGCCATGCCATTAGTAGGCATGGCTGTGATGGCTTCTAAGGGCACAAGAGCAAAACGCTTGTTGATTGGCTGCTCTGCAGCCTTTCAAAAAGTGCCAATAAATCGGTAAACACCAAACTCAAACTTTTACTGAAAAGTTCGGGTTCGGGGTCCAAAAATCCAAAAGTTCGCTACGAAGCCGAACTTTATACGAGACACCTGTTGGCTGAAAAGTACCCTTTCTACCACTTAAAATGTTAGTACTGGGGTTTAGTGTTGAGCGAACACCTGGATGTTCGGGTACGAGAAGTTCGGCCGAACTTCCCGGAAATGTTCGGGTTCGGGATCCGAACCCGACCCGAACTTCGTCCCGAACCCGAACCCCATTGAAGTCAATGGGGACTCGAACTTTTCGGCACTAAAAAGGCTGTAAAACAGCCCAGGAAAGGGCTAGAGGGCTGCAAAAGGCAGCAAAATGTAGTTAAATACCCTGCAAACAAATGTGGATAGGGATTTGAATTAAAATAAAAATAAAATAAATAAAAATTAACCAATATCAATTGGAGAGAGGTCCCATAGCAGAGAATCTGGCTTCATGTCAGCAGAGAATCAGTCTTCATGTCATAGCAGAGAATCAGGCTTCACGTCACCCACCACTGTAACAGTCCATTGTCAGATATTTAGGCCCCGGCACCCAGGCAGAGGAGAGAGGTCCCATAACATAGAATCTGGCTTCATGTCAGCAGAGAATCAGTCTTCATGTCATAGCAGAGAATCAGGCTTCACGTCACCCACCACTGTAACAGTCCATTGTCAGATATTTAGGCCCCAGCACCCAGGCAGAGGAGAGAGGTCCCATAACATAGAATCTGGCTTCATGTCAGCAGAGAATCAGTCTTCATGTCATAGCAGAGAATCATGCTTCACGTCACCCACCACTGGAACAGTCCATTGTCAGATATTTAGGCCCCGGCACCCAGGCAGAGGAGATAAACTCTGTTATGGGACCTCAGACTTCATGTCAGCAGAGAATCAGTCTTCATTTCATAGCAGAGAATCATGCTTCACGTCACCCAACATTGGAACAGTCCATTGTCATATAATTTAGGCCCTGGCACCCAGACAGAGGAGAGAGGTCCCATAACAGAGATTTAGGCTTCATGTCAGCGACTCAGCAGAGAATCAGTCTTCATGTCATAGCAGAGAATCAGGCTTCATGTCACCCACCACTGGAACAGGCCACTGTCAGATATTTTTAGGCCCCGGCACCCAGACAGAGGAGAGGTTCATTCAACTTTGGGTTGCCCCGCAATATAATGGTAAAATGAAAATAAAAATAGGATTGAATGAGGAAGTGCCCTGGAGTACAATAATATATGGTTAAGGGGAGGTAGTTAATGTCTAATCTGCACAAGGGATGGACAGGTCCTGTGGGATCCATGCCTGGTTCATTTTTATGAACGTCAGCTTGTCCACATTGGCTGTAGACAGGCGGGCAGGCCAGCACCTCCAAGGCATAAAAGGCTAGCTCTGGCCACGTGGACAATTTGGAGACCCAGAAGTTGAATGGGGCCGAACCATCAGTCAGTACGTGGAGGGGTGTGCACAGGTACTGTTCCACCATGTTAGTGAAATGTTGCCTCCTGCTAACACGTTCCGTATCAGGTGGTGGTGCAGTTAGCTGTGGCGTGGTGACAAAACTTTTCCACATCTCTGCCATGCTAACCCTGCCCTCAGAGGAGCTGGCCGTGACACAGCTGCGTTGGCGACCTCTTGCTCCTCCTCTGCCTTCGCCTTGGGCTTCCACTTGTTCCCCTGTGACATTTTGGAATGCTCTCAGTAGCGCGTCTACCAACGTGCGCTTGTACTCGCGCATCTTCCTATCACGCTCCAGTGCAGGAAGTAAGGTGGGCACATTGTCTTTGTACCGTGGATCCAGCAGGGTGGCAACCCAGTAGTCCGCACACGTTAAAATGTGGGAACTCTGCTGTCGTTGCGCAGGCACCGCAGCATGTAGTCGCTCATGTGTGCCAGGCTGCCCAGAGGTAAGGACAAGCTGTCCTCTGTGGGAGGCGTATCGTCATCGTCCTGCGTTTCCCCCCAGCCACGCACTAGTGATGGGCCCGAGCTGCGTTGGGTGCCACCCCGCTGTGAACATGCTTCATCCTCATCCACCTCCACCTCCTCCTCATCCTCGTCCTCCTCGTCCTCCAGTAGTGGGCCCTGTCTGGCCACATTTGTACCTGGCCTCTGCTGTTGCAAAAAACCTCCCTCTGAGTCACTTCGAAGAGACTTGCCTGAAAGTGCTAAAAATGACCCCTCTTCCTCCTCCTCCTCCTCCTCCTGGGCCACCTCCTCTTCCATCATCGCCCTAAGTGTTTTCTCAAGGAGACATAGAAGTGGTATTGTAACGCTGATAACGGCGTCATCGCCACTGGCCATGTTGGTGGAGTACTCGAAACAGCGCAACAGGGCACACAGGTCTCGCATGGAGGCCCAGTCATTGGTGGTGAAGTGGTGCTGTTCCGCAGTGCGACTGACCGGTGCGTGCTGCAGCTGAAACTCCACTATGGCCTGCTGCTGCTTGCACAGTCTGTCCAGCATGTGCAAGGTGGAGTTCCACCTGGTGGGCACGTCGCATATGAGGCGGTGAGCGGGAAGGCCGAAGTTACGCTGTAGCGCAGACAGGCGAGCAGCGGCAGGATGTGAACGCCGGAAGCACGAACAGACGGCCCGCACTTTATGCAGCATCTCTGACATGTCGGGGTAGTTGTGAATGAACTTCTGCACCACCAAATTCAGCACATGCGCCAGGCAAGGGATGTGCGTCAAACCGGCTAGTCCCACAGCTGCAACGAGATTTCGCCCATTATCGCACACCACCAGGCCGGGCTTGAGGCTCACCGGCAGCAACCACTCGTCGGTCTGTTGCTCTATACCCCGCCACAACTCCTGTGCGGTGTGGGGCCTGTCCCCCAAACATATGAGTTTCAGAATTGCCTGCTGATGTTTACCTCGGGCTGTGCTGAAGTTGGTGGTGAAGGTGTGTGGCTGACTGGATGAGCAGGTGGAAGAAGAGGAGGAGGAAGCTGAGTAGGAGGAGGAGGAGACAGGAGACAAAGAATGTTGCCCTGCGATCCTTGGCGGCGGAAAGACGTGCGCCAAACAGCTCTCCGCTTGGGGCCCAGCCGCCACTACATTTACCCAGTGTGCAGTTAGGGAGATATAGCGTCCCTGGCCGTGCTTACTGGTCCACGTATCTGTGGTTAGGTGGACCTTGCCACAGATGGCGTTGCGCAGTGCACACTTGATTTTATCGGATACTTGGTTGTGCAGGGAAGGCACGGCTCTCTTGGAGAAGTAGTGCCGGCTGGGAACAACATACTGTGGGACAGCAAGCGACATGAGCTGTTTGAAGCTCTCTGTGTCCACCAGCCTAAATATAGCATTTCATAGGCCAGTAGTTTAGAAATGCTGGCATTCAGGGCCAGGGATTGAGGGTGGCTAAGTGGGAATTTACGCTTTCTCTCAAATGTTTGTGAGATGGAGAGCTGAACGCTGCCGTGTGACATGGTTGAGATGCTTGGTGACGTAGGTGGTGGTGTTGGTGGTACATCCCATGTTTGCTGGGGGGCAGGTGCCAATGTTCCTCCAGAGGCGGAGGAAGAGGCCGAGGCAGCACCAGAAGAGGCCGAGGCAGCACCAGAAGAGGCCGAGGCAGCAGCAGAAGAGGCCGAGGCGGCAGCAGCAGAAGAGGTAGCAGGGGGAGCCTGAGTGAATTCCTTGTTTTTAAGGTGTTTACTCCACTGCAGTTCATGCTTTGCATGCAGGTGCCTGTTCATGCAGATTGTGCTAAGGTTCAGAACGTTAATGCCTCGCTTCAGGCTCTGATGGCACAGCGTGCAAACCACTCGGGTCTTGTCGTCAGCACATTGTTTGAAGAACTGCCATGCCAGGGAACTCCTTGAAGCTGCCTTTGGGGTGCTCGGTCCCAGATGGCGGCGGTCAGTAGCGGGCGGAGTCTCTTGGCGGCGGGTGTTCTGCTTTTGCCCACTGCTCCCTCTTTTGCTACGCTGTTGGCTCGGTCTCACCACTGCCTCTTCCTCCGAACTGTGAAAGTCAGTGGCACGGCCTTCATTCCATGTGGGGTCTAGGACCTCATCGTCCCCTGCATCGTCTTCCACCCAGTCTTGATCCCTGACCTCCTGTTCAGTCTGCACACTGCAGAAAGACGCAGCAGTTGGCACCTGTGTTTCGTCATCATCAGAGACGTGCTGAGGTGGTATTCCCATGTCCTCTTCATCAGGAAACATAAGTGGTTGTGCGTTAGTGCATTCTATGTCTTCCATCGCTGGGGAAGGGCTAGGTGGATGCCCTTGGGAAACCCTGCCAGCAGAGTCTTCAAACAGCATAAGAGACTGCTGCATAACTTGAGGCTGAGACAGTTTGAGGCTCAGACAGAAGACTGGGTGGGAGATAATGTGAACGTGCTGGATCCACTGTCGGCCACCCAATTGACTAATGCCTGTACCTGCTCAGACCTTACCATCCTTAGAACGGCATTGGGCCCCACCAAATATCGCTGTAAATTCTGGCGGCTACTGGGACCTGAGGTAGTTGGTACACTAGGACGTGTGGCTGTGGCAGAACGGCCACGTCCTCTCCCAGCACCAGAGGGTCCACTAACACCACCACGACCATGTCCGCGTCCCTTACTAGATGTTTTCCTCATTGTTACCGTTCACCACAATAAGAAAAATATTATTTGGCCCAATGTATTGAATTCAAATTCAGGCCTTTTTTTACAGACACCTAACACTATCTGGCTATCTATTTAGGTACCATATTACACTAATACAGGCACAGCAGTAATGACAGATTTAGCTGAATATAAATTTGAGGCCTATTATTGAGGCGCTGGGTGACAGGTATACGTTTACGGACAGAATTAGACTTGGATATGCACGGTAGCGTGTGTGTGAAGTTATTGAGAATGACCCTATCAGCACCTTGAATCTAATATACCCTTTTAGGGATAGATTTAAAGTAGGCCTGATACAGCATAAATCACTAATTTAGGAAATTGCTAGGTTGGGAATTGTATTTCAACCCAGAACAAAAACTGTGCTTTGACGGACACAATATAACTTGACCAGCTACAGCAATAACCACAGATTTAGCTGACTATAAATTTGAGGCCTATTATTTAGGCGCTGGGTGACAGGTATACGTTTACGGACAGAATTAGACTTGGATATGCACAGTAGCGTGTGTGTGAAGTTATTGAGAATGACCCTATCATCACCTTGAATCTAATATACCCTTTTAGGGATAGATTTAAAGTAGGCCTGATACAGCAGAAACCACTAATTTAGGAAATTGCTAGGTTGGGAATTGTATTTCAACCCAAAACAAAAATATATCCTTTGCCAGACAGCAGACAGTATTACAATTGGCTGGCCACAGCTGAAACACCAGATTTAGGGTATTGCTATTTTGGCAATTGTATTTCACCCCTCAATAAAATAGCAAGCACAGCCAAGCCTCTGATGTAGGATATAGCAAAAAAATAACCACATTATTGATGGTTAAATGGACTTGGTGGCAGCTTGCCCCTGATGTAGGATATAGCCAAAAAATAACCACACTATTGATGGTTAAATGGACTTGGTGGCAGCTTGCCCCTGATGTAGGATATAGCCAAAAAATAACCACACTATTGATGGTTAAATGGACTTGGTGGCAGCTTGCCCCTGATGTAGGATATAGCCAAAAAATAACCACACTATTGATGGTTAAATTGACTTGGTAACAGCTTGCCCCTGATGTAGGATATAGCAAAAAAAATAACCACACTATTGATGGTTAAATGGACTTGGTGGCAGCTTGCCCCTGATGTAGGATATAGCAAAAAAATAACCACACTATTGATGGTTAAATGGACTTGGTGGCAGCTTGCCCCTGATGTAGGATATAGCAAAAAAATAACCACACTATTGATGGTTAAATGGACTTGGTGGCAGCTTGCCCCTGATGTAGGATATAGCAAAAAAAATAACCACACTATTGATGGTTAAATGGACTTGGTGGCAGCTTGTGCTGGCGCACCACAAGACACAAAATGGCCGCCGATCACCCCAGAAAAAAGTGACTGAAAAACGATCTGGGCAGCCTAAAAACAGTGAGCAATTGAATAGCAGCAGTTCAATGATCCACAGCTGTAGATCGATCACTGACTTAAGTGTTTTGGAGGAGTTAATCACTGCCTAATCTCGCCCTAACGTCGCAGCTGCAACCTCTCCCTACACTAAGCACAGCAGAGTGACGTGCGGCGCTACGTGACTCCAGCTTAAATAGAGGCTGGGTCACATGCTGCACTGGCCAATCACAGAGATGCCAATAGTAGCATGGCTGTGATGGCCTCGTGGGGCAAGTAGTATGATGCTTGTTGATTGGCTGCTTTGCAGCCTTTAAAAAAGCACCAAGAAAACGATGAACACCGAACCCGAACCCGGACTTTTACTAAAATGTTCGGGTTCGGGTCCGTGTCACGGACACCCCAAAATTCGGTACGAACCCGAACTATACAGTTCGGGTTCGCACATTCCTACTGGGGTGCTCTTTCCAAAATGGGGTCACTTCTTGGGGTTTTTCATTTCTAGGTCCTCAGGAATCTTTTAAATGTGACATGGTACCTAAAATCCATGTCTGTTTATTCAAGCCTACAAAAACCATATTTTGCACTTTGCCTCTAGAACCCTGCTGTGCGCCCATACACATATGGGGTGTTGCCTGATTGGAGAGAAAATGGGGAACACATAGTGGAGTGCATTTTCTCCTTTAACCCCTTGTGAAAGTGAAAAATTGGGGTCTGCTATTAATTTTTATTTATCACAAATGTGTGTTTTGAAATATTTTAACAAGTGTTTATGCCTTCTGTGAGACACCTGTTTGCTGAAAAGTATCCTTTCCACCACTTAAAATGCTCGTACAGGGGTGTTTTATCTAAAATGTGGTCACTTCATCGTTTTTTTTTATTTCTGGGACCTCAGAAATCTTTTAAATGCGACATGGCACCTAAAATCCATGTCTGTTTACTTAAGTTTATAAAAACCATATTTTGCACTTTGCCCTTATAATCCCTGCTATGCGCCTATATAGTAGGCTACAAGCACATATTGAGTGTTTCCTGAATGGGGAGGAAATGGGGAACACATTCTGGGGTCTATTTTCTCCATTAACCCCTTGTGAAAGTGAAAAATTGGGATCTGCTAGTAATTTTTCATTTTCATAAATGTGTGCTTTGAAATATTTTAAGAAGTGTTTCTGTCTTTTGTGAGACATCTGTTTTCTAAAAATTACCCTTTCTACCACTTTAAATGTTCGTGTGGGGGTGCTATTTTCAAAATGGGGTCACTTTTTAGTTTTTTTTATTTCTGGGACCCAAGGAATCTATTAACCCCTTAAGGACGCAGGGCGTACCGGTACGCCCTATTTCCCGAGTCCTTAAGAACTCAGGGCGTACCGGTACGTCCTGACTTTTAATAGGCATTCCGGCGCCGCGGAGTTAATCGCAACGGGATGCCGGCTGAAATCATTCAGCCGGCATCCTGTCACAACGCCAGGGGGGGTCATGTGACCCCCCGTATCGGCGATTGCCGCAAACCGCAGGTCAATTCAGACCTGCGGTCTGCTGCGACTTCTGCAGTTTCTGATCCCCGCGGTCCCTGACCGCGGGGCCCTTCGATGGAGAGGGAGAGAGCCCCCCGACAGCCCCCCGCAGCCCCGTGCTCACCCTTCCCCGTCTGCGAAGTTGTCGCAGACGGGGAAGGTTCCCATGGCAACAGGACGCCTTCTCAGGCGTCCTGCTGTCCATGGTGCTGAACAGATCTATGCTAAAAGCAGAGATCTGTTCAGTGTAAGTAAAATACAGTACAGAACCCTATATAGTGTTCTGTACTGTATTATACAGACATCAGACCCACTGGATCTTCAAGAACCAAGTGGGCTGGGTCAAAAAAAAAGTGAAAAAAGTTAAGAAAAAAAAAACATTTATCACTGAATAAAAATAAAAAAAATAAAATACACTACACATATTAGGTATTGCCGCGTCCGTAACGACCTGATCTATAAAACGGTCATGTTACTTTCCCCGCACGGTGAACGCCATAAAAATAAAAAAATATAAACTATGAGAAAATTGAAATTTTGCCCACCTTACTTCCTAAAAAGGTAATAAAAGTGATCAAAAAAGTCGCATGTAAATAGTAAAATAGTACCAATCAAACCGTCATCTCATCCCGCAAAAATCATACCCTACCCAAGATAATCGCCAAAAAACTGAAAAAACTATGGCTCTTAGACTATGGAAACACTAAAACATGATTTTTTTTGTTTCAAAAATGAAATCCTTGTGTAAAACTTACATAAATAAAAATAAAGTATGCATATTAGGTATCGCCGCGTCCGTATCGACCGGTTCTATAAAAATATCACGTGACCTAACCCCTCAGATGACCACCGTAAAAAAATAAAAATAAAAACGGTGTAAAAAAAGCAATTTTTTGTCATCTTACGTCACAAAAAGTGTAATAGCAAGCGATAAAAAAGTCATATGCGCCCCAAAATAGTGCCAATCAAACCGTCATCTCATCCCGCAAAAAATGAGACCCTACTTAAGATAATCGCCCAAAAACTGAAAAAACTATGGCTCTTAGACTATGGAGACACTAAAACTTTTTTTGGTTTTAAAAATGAAGTCATTGTATAAAACTTACATAAATAAAAAAAATTGTATACATATTAGGTATCACCGCGTCCGTGACAACCTGCTCTATAAAATTACCACATGATCTAACCTGTCAGATGAATGTTGTAAATAACAAAAAAAAAGTGCCAAAAAAGCTATTTCTTGTTACCTTGCCGCACTAAAAGTGTAATATAGAGCAACCGAAAATCATATGTACCCTAAACTAGTACCAAAAAAACTGCCACCCTATCCCTTAGTTTCTAAAATGCCCTTAGTTTCTAAAATGGGGTCACTTTTTTGGAGTTTCTACTCTAGGGGTGCATCAGGGGGATTCAAATGGGACATGGTGTCAAAAAACCAGTCCAGCAAAATCTGCCTTCCAAAAACCATACGGCGCACCTTTCACTCTACGCCCTGCTGTGTGGCCGTACAGTAGTTTATGGCCACATATGGGGTGTTTCTGTAAATGGCAGAGTCAGGGCAATAAAGATACAGTCTTTTTTGGCTGTTAACCCTTGCTTTGTTAGTGGAAAAAATGGGTTAAAATGGAAAATTAGGCCAAAAAATGAAATTCTCAAATTTCATCCCCATTTGCCAACAACTCTTGTGCAACACCTAAAGGGTTAACAAAGTTTGTAAAATCAGTTTTGAATACCTTGAGAGGTGTAGTTTATAGAATGTAAATCACTGAAGAAAATGCACCAAAAGGATATGTCACTGACTAAACTAGCTGGTCATACAAGCAGATATTAAAAGCTGAGACTTCCGCCAATATGTTCCTGTCAGGAAGATATCGGAGCCCATCATTGCACCACGTCACGGTCACTCAGCATGGCAAAGGGTCCTACCACTACGCTAACTATGGTGTGAACACGGTCTGAAGGTGATGTGATCCAGCTCACAGCCCAGCCTGCACACAAATGCCTAGCAGGACAGCCAGTGCAATGTGAACAAAGCAGGACTGTGAGCCCCACCCATATCAGACCATGTGATGAAGGATTCCAGGTGCAAAGGAATGTTCAATTGCCAGATGAAGGCACATTCAAGACATATAAAACAAAATCACTGTAGAATTGCAGTGGCCAATATGGCGGAACTGCTCAGACCCCAAACACTGTAGCGTGTTTCTCATTGGGCGAGCAGTCCCATCGCATGTGAACCACAGAAATATCGTGGCAGATATGGAGGAGCTGCTCAAACCCCAAACACTGTAGCATGTTTCTCATTGGGGGAGCAGTCCCACCGCATGTGGACCGCAGCAAACGACCATCCCGAGCAATTAATGCGTACAAAGGAGGACGCCAGCGCGGTCCACATGCACCACAAAAGCATCCTGCACAGGCAGAGCATTGTGCGGATGAAAATACAATTATATAAATCACTGAAGAAAATGCACCAAAAGGATATGTCACTGACTAAACTAGCTGGTCATACAAGCAGATATTAAAAGCTGAGACTTCCGCCAATATGTTCCTGTCAGGAAGATATCGGAGCCCATCATTGCACCACGTCACGGTCACTCAGCATGGCAAAGGGTCCTACCACTACGCTAACTATGGTGTGAACACGGTCTGAAGGTGATGTGATCCAGCTCACAGCCCAGCCTGCACACAAATGCCTAGCAGGACAGCCAGTGCAATGTGAACAAAGCAGGACTGTGAGCCCCACCCATATCAGACCATGTGATGAAGGATTCCAGGTGCAAAGGAATGTTCAATTGCCAGATGAAGGCACATTCAAGACATATAAAACAAAATCACTGTAGAATTGCAGTGGCCAATATGGCGGAACTGCTCAGACCCCAAACACTGTAGCGTGTTTCTCATTGGGCGAGCAGTCCCATCGCATGTGAACCACAGAAATATCGTGGCAGATATGGAGGAGCTGCTCAAACCCCAAACACTGTAGCGTGTTTCTCATTGGGGGAACAGTCCCACCGCATGTGGACCGCAGCAAACGACCATCCCGAGCAATTAATGCGTACAAAGGAGGACGCCAGCGCGGTCCACATGCACCACAAAAGCATCCTGCACAGGCAGAGCATTGTGCGGATGAAAATACAATTATATAAATCACTGAAGAAAATGCACCAAAAGGATATGTCACTGACTAAACTAGCTGGTCATACAAGCAGATATTAAAAGCTGAGACTTCCGCCAATATGTTCCTGTCAGGAAGATAACGGAGCCCATCA
Source organism: Bufo bufo (assembly GCF_905171765.1). Classification (NCBI taxonomy): domain Eukaryota; kingdom Metazoa; phylum Chordata; class Amphibia; order Anura; family Bufonidae; genus Bufo; species Bufo bufo. Next base: position 369,961,122 of record NC_053389.1, read on the forward strand.
TTGCACCACGTCACGGTCACTCAGCATGGCAAAGGGTCCTACCACTACGCTAACTATGGTGTGAACACGGTCTGAAGGTGATGTGATCCAGCTCACAGCCCAGCCTGCACACAAATGCCTAGCAGGACAGCCAGTGCAATGTGAACAAAGCAGGACTGTGAGCCCCACCCATATCAGACCATGTGATGAAGGATTCCAGGTGCAAAGGAATGTTCAATTGCCAGATGAAGGCACATTCAAGACATATAAAACAAAATCACTGTAGAATTGCAGTGGCCAATATGGCGGAACTGCTCAGACCCCAAACACTGTAGCGTGTTTCTCATTGGGCGAGCAGTCCCATCGCATGTGAACCACAGAAATATCGTGGCAGATATGGAGGAGCTGCTCAAACCCCAAACACTGTAGCGTGTTTCTCATTGGGGGAGCAGTCCCACCGCATGTGGACCGCAGCAAACGACCATCCCGAGCAATTAATGCGTACAAAGGAGGACGCCAGCGCGGTCCACATGCACCACAAAAGCATCCTGCACAGGCAGAGCATTGTGCGGATGAAAATACAATTATATAAATCACTGAAGAAAATGCACCAAAAGGATATGTCACTGACTAAACTAGCTGGTCATACAAGCAGATATTAAAAGCTGAGACTTCCGCCAATATGTTCCTGTCAGGAAGATATCGGAGCCCATCATTGCACCACGTCACGGTCACTCAGCATGGCAAAGGGTCCTACCACTACGCTAACTATGGTGTGAACACGGTCTGAAGGTGATGTGATCCAGCTCACAGCCCAGCCTGCACACAAATGCCTAGCAGGACAGCCAGTGCAATGTGAACAAAGCAGGACTGTGAGCCCCACCCATATCAGACCATGTGATGAAGGATTCCAGGTGCAAAGGAATGTTCAATTGCCAGATGAAGGCACATTCAAGACATATAAAACAAAATCACTGTAGAATTGCAGTGGGCAATATGGCGGAACTGCTCAGACCCCAAACACTGCTCGGGATGGTCGTTTGCTGCGGTCCACTGAAACTGAAATTTGCAAATTCTTCAAAATTTTGGGTAAATTAGGTATTTTGTTATGCAAAAAATTATTATTTTTTTACTTCATTTTACCAGTGTCATAAAGTACAATATGTGACGAAAAAACAGAATGGCGTGGATAAGTCAAAGTGTTTTAAAGTTATAAGCACTTAAAGTGACACTGGTCAGATTTGCAAAAAATGGCCAAGTCCTTAAGGTGAAATAGGACTGAGTCCTTAAGGGGTTAAATGCGACATGGAACATTAATTATATGTCTGTTTATTTAAGCCTGCAAAAAACAAATTTTGCACTTTGCCTCTAGAACCCTGCTGTGCACCCATACATCCTTTTTTGAGCACATATCGGGTGTTGACGTATTCGGGGAGAAATGGGGAACAAAATGTGGGGTGCATTTTGTCCTGTTACCCTTTGGGAACGTAAAAAATGTGAGTGTAAAGCAACTTTTTTTTCACTGCCAAGTGTTTCCTAATTCTAGAAAATAACTTTAAGGTCAAAATGCTCACTACACACCTTTAAAGATTCCAAGAGTGTTGTAGTTTCCAAAATGCGGTCACTTTTTTGGGTTTTCCACTGTAGGGCAACCTCAGGGTGTCTTCATATGCGACATTGCTCCCAATTACTATTCCAGCTAAATCCGCTCTCCTAAAGCCATATGTTGTTCCTTCCACTCTGAAGCCTGCTGTGCGGCCATATATCATTTTTGAGAACATATGGGGTGTTTCTGTAAACTCCAGATTCAGGGCAATAGATTTTGAGCTTTGTTTGGCTGTTAACCCTTGATATGTTGCAGAAAAAATAGATTAAAATTTAAAATATGCTCAAAGAAGTGAAATTTTTAAACTTCGTTCCATTTTCCCTTCATTCTCATGGGGCACCTAAAGGGTTAACAAAGTTTGTAAAATTTGTTTTGAATAGCTTGAGGGGTGTAGTTTATAAAATGGGGTGGAGTGGTGTATAATATGTAAGCCCCACAAAGTGACTTCATAACTGAACTGGTCCTTAAAAAATTGTGTTTTGAAAATTTTCTTAAAAATGTTACGATTTTCATCTAAATTTCTAAGCCTTCTAACATCCCCAAAAAATAAAATGTCATTTTAAAAATGATCCAAACATGAACTAGACATATGGGGAATGTAAAGTAATAACTATTCTTGGAGGTATTACTATCTATTATAAAAGTAGAAAAATTGAAATTTGCAAATTTGCTAATGTTTCCAATTTTTTGGAAAATTTGGTATTTGTTTTAGAAATAAAAATGAAATATTTTGACTCAAATTTACCACTGTCTTGAAGTACAATATGTGATGAGAAAACAATCTCAGAATGCCCTGGATAAGTAAAAGCGTTTTAAAGTTATCACCACATAAAGTGACACATGTCAGGTTTGCTAAAAATGGCCTGGTCCTTAAGGTGAAAAATGGCAGGGTCCTGAAGGGGTTAAAGGGGTTTTGCAGGATTAGAAACGTTAATGCTTTGTTTTACAGTGCCACACCTGTCCATAGTGTGCAGTATTGTGGTCACTTTACTGGAGCTGATCTGCAATACCACACACAACCTAGGGATAGGTGTACTGCTGTTCTTGGAAGAAAGCAGCCATGTTTTTCTAATTCTACCCAAAACTTTAAAAGAGGTTGTCCCATGACAAACACTTATCCCTTATCCACAGGAAAGGGAATAAGTTTAGATTGGTGGGGATCTAATCAATGTGGACCCTGTGTTCCTCCATATACATAGGATAGGGGATAAGTGTCTGATCAGTGGAAGTCTGGCTGAGCCCTCATCGATCATAAGAATAGCGGCCCTGTGTTTTCTTGTTTGAATGGAGTGGCAGTCACACATGTGCGCTGCTGCTCCATTCAACTCTATGCAGCAGTCCCTAACAGTTGAATGGAGCAGCAGTGCACATGCGTGACTGCCACTTCATTCAAACAAGAAAACACAGGGCCCCTATTCTTATGATCGATGGAGGTCCTATCGTTCAGACCTCCACTGATCAGACCCTTATCCCCTATCCTATTTATAGTGGATACGTGTTTTATTCTGGGGCAACCCCTATAATGACTACAAAAGTTAGTCCAACATAAAAAATGCAAAGAATGGTGTTTATGTTAGTCCCAGATTCACAGTATTTGAGTAGGATATCTGTAATATCTACCATTTCTGCTTCTGCCATAACCCTTCATTGCCCCATCCCTTCTCATCACTGACATTTGAATAGTTTTTCCATTAAAAAGTTTTATTTATTTAGTTTTTTAATAAAGGAAACTACTATTAACCCTTGATTTGTTAACCGAAAAAAAATCATTAAAATGGAAAAGGGTCCGCAAAAAAAAAACCTGAAGTTACTCTGTGTGCATTCCGTTTCCGTATGTCCGTATTTCTGTCCCGCATGAAAATAGGACATGTCCTAATGTTGTCTGCATTATGGACAAGGATAGTACTGTTCTATGAAGGGCCAGCTGCTCCGTTCCGCAAAATACGTAATGCATATGGAGGTCATCTGTATTTTTTGCGGATACGTTTTTTGCATACCGCAAAATACATACGTTTCACGTGCATAAGCCCTTATACAGAGAGGGTCAACTTAAGTTCTTTATAGACCTTCAACGATAATTTGGTCTACCCCGTAGTGAGTTTTTAAAATACCTACAGGTCGACGACTTGATCCAATTTTACTCTTTCTATAGAGTTACTGTCAACAGGCAACTATTGGAGCTGTGGGGATCCCCTAGAATATCCACGATAACCCCAGGCATTAGACCACTATATATGAGCTTAGGATATAAACAATTCTTTCAAAAAATCTACCCCTTTTTGACATGGGACAAAAACTGCAGAACTGTTTCTGTGGCTAACTGGATCCCCGCTCTAAGATTTATTTCTAGTACTTTCTTTAGCACATTGTTAGCGTTTTTTTTCCAGGCAGGTTTATGATGGTTATACGATGAGGCATCAGACCTCCAACCCGTGAATATTTCCCTGTACAACAAATATCCGTTTTGCTCTGGCCAGGAGATAAGACAGCCCATACTCAACTCAGGTTGTCAATATCTGAAATCTGTATTTCACAGCACATACTTATAGGGCTTTGGGGGTGGGAACATAGTGTCTGGCAAGATACAAGTGAAACTTTGTGTAACGGGGTGCCGAAGGCACACTCGGTCTCCCATCAGCCACAGACCTGCTGCTTAGCTTCGGGAGCGAGGATCTGTGTTTGACCTCGTTCCCAGGGCGGCTTTGCTAGCTGGGAGGCTCCCTGTTCCTAGGTCTGACTTGAGCGCCGAGCTGATCACTGGTCGGTCTGTCGGTCATGTGACGCTGGCCACGTCACATGACCCTCACTCCCCACTATAAATACAGGCAGCCTGCTGGCCACAGGTTGCCTGTTAATTTAGGTTCCTGGCAGGTGTTGTATACCTGTGTACTTACCTGATCCTGTTCCCTGACGATCCTTTGCCTGCTCCGACTGTACTGCGCATCCTTCCTGGTATATTGACCTCGGCTTCCACCTGACTATTCTTTGCGGACTCCTTTGGTACTTCTAGACTCTCCTGGCATTTATGACCCCGGCTTCTCCTGACCTTTCTTTGCTTATCCCTCTGTACTGCGTTGTCCTCTTGGTTTTGACCCGGTCCGTTCACTATCCGTTATTTGTCTTGTCTGTCCTTCCCGCGCGTATCCTAAGTTAGGGACTGCCGTCCAGTTGTCCCCTGTCATCAGGACTCGTGAGGCAAGTAGGCAGGGCCAGGGGTGAGGGTGGAGCGCAGTGGTCACTATCCTCCCCTTTGTGTGTGTGTACGTGACCATTACAGTATGAACGTGCAGCATGATGAGGGGTCTGCCAATACCTTACAGACACCACCTCTTTCTGCAATTATCATATCGAGTACCATGTGGTTATGAAATGTCATAATGGAATCTGCCTGTAACTGTTCTGCTACACCCTGTAACGCATCCCTGGTGTAGTTTACAAACCTTTGTTGATTATAGTAAATATAGTTGATCCAGTCTACATTTTTGTTGATTGTTATGTGGGGAATTATGGATTCAAATCCTGCTGCCACCTGACCTCTGACCTTGAATTCATCAGGGACCCCTCTTGGGACGCCTATTGCGTCTATATATACATGAGGATCAAAACTACCCATGGGGAGTGATCTTTTGGACCTTGTCCTTCTTTCTACACTAGGGGTCAATTGTTCACTAAATATGTGTATATTCATTATGGCTTTAGCAATAGCACATTCACCTTTCCAGGAACCCTCTAGTCTAGATTTTATCTTTCCATCCCCACAGATCCAATATACATCTCCAATCGAGTATATTTGATTCTGTGTGAGGGAGGTATCTGTTTCACTGTAAGTTGCACAATATCCTTCAGTGAAATTACCCAGGGATCTTCCTTGATCTCCCCCTCTGTGGCAGGTATAGTTACCAGGATAGATATGTATACCTGCACCAGGGCGGGTAGTTTTGCTTCTGTCACGGGGTTCCGAAGGTGCACTCGGTCCCCCATTGCCCGCAGAACTGTTGCTTAGCTTTTGGAATGAGGTTCTGTGTTTGACCTCATTCCCAGGGCGGCTTTACTAGCTGGGTGGCTCCCTGCTCCTAGTCTGCCTTGAGCGCCGAGCTGATCACTCGGTGCTCGACTGGTTGGTCTGTCGGTCATGTGACGCTGGCCACGTCACATGACCCTCACTCCCCACTATAAATACAGGCAGCCTGCTGGCTACAGGTTGCCTGTTAATTTCTAGGTTCCTGGCTATTGGTTGGACTGCTGAATACTTACCTGATCCTGTTCCTGACCATCCTTTTGCCTGCTCCTCTTGTACTGCGCTTCCGTCCTGGTATTGTGACCTCGGCTCCCACCTGACTACTCTCTTAGGACTCCTCTTGTACTTCTCTGCTCTCCTGGTATTTATGACCCCGGCTTCTCCTGACAATTCTCTGCTTGCTCCATTTGTACTTTGCAGCTTTCCTGGTATTGACTCGGTCCGTTCACGTCCTGTTGTTTGTCTGTCTGTCATCCCTGCACTTACTCCAAGTTAGGGATTGCCGTCCAGTTGTCCCCTGTCATTAGGACTCGCGAGGCAAGTAGGCAGGGCCAGGGGTAAGGGTGGAGCGCAGTGGTCACTTCCCTCCCCCCTGTGTGTGTGTGTACGCGACTGTTACAGCTTCCATTCTTCACATGCAGACTGGTTACTAGATGAATTTGGGAATAATTGCAAAAAACATTCCTTAACACTAGAGGACAATATTAAGGGCACAGTACCTAGGTAAGGCTTAGCGGTCCCACATATATAACAATTACTTTTATTTACTGAAGCTGCACTGTACTTCATCCATTCTAACCATAGGTTGGCATCAGAGAACCCAGTTTTTGCTGCAAGAGCCTCCTCATATGTTGGATCAGATATTGCTCTCATATTGTTAAAAGTTAAGATACGGAGTTTGAGGGGGTTTGTTTGTTTCTGAGGGTATGTCCATTCTTATAGTGGTTGACGCATCTCGTGGAAGGACTGCACTTCATTATGCTGCATAAACAGAAGGAGTAAGTTGCAACATGAGTACTGGAGGAATTGTACCAGAAGATAGCGATTCCACCTTTCTTAGTTATAGCAACTTCAGCTTTGTTATCCTCCGGCAGAGTCATTAGGATCGTCAGTAATCCCACAGTCCAAGTGGACCGTCTGTGCCATTTTCCAGAATTGAGGGAGTGCATCCTGGTGGAGGTCAGAGCTGTCTGCTCCCGTTAGTACCTCACTTTGTCCTTTTTCGAGGTCAGGACTGTCTGTCCCCGTTATTACCTCCTTTTGGGGTGCCTCCTTTACCAGTTTTACTCTGGTGGCGTGGATCCAAGTAGGTGCTTCTTCCGTGAGTACTGCTGTGCGGGTCGTGGCAACCACTGTAGTCGGTGGTCCGTAGGTGTAGTCTGCAAATTTTCCTTTCTTTAATTTCTTTATCAGCACAATATCTCCCACTTGGAATGGGTGAGTTGGTTCCTATGGAAGACAAGACTTACAAGCAACTTTTTCCTGAATTTCACTTAGGGCTTTAATCAATCTGGTTACATTGGTGTTTGGGTTGTTCCTCAAACATGTGATACACCTTCCCACATAATCTGACACTACAGTAGGTGTTTCTGACATTGTGTTTTTAGCACGACAGCGTCGCGCTGATACTCGGCGACATGCTGCCGAGATCTCGCACTCACTGGGATAGTGACAGCACATCCCAGCAAGCGCGTCATAGAAGCGACGGGAGATCCGACTTGGATTCCCGCCAATTCTACACGTGTGCGGCGTTTGTTATGAATCCTGAGGGGGAAGTCCCCGCCGGATTTTAAATAAAAATCCGGCCTGGGTCCCGCCCTCAGGAGCATACCGGGCCCTTAGGTCTGTTATGGGTTGTAAGGAGAGCCCCCCCTACGCCGAAAAAAACGGCGTAGGGGGTCCCCCTACAATCCATACCAGACCCGTATCCAAAGCACGCTACCCGGCCAGCCAGGAAGGGAGTGGGGACGAGCGAGCGCCCCCCCCCCCTCCTGAGCCGTACCAGGCTGCATGCCCTCAACATGGGGGGTTGGGTGCTCTGGGGCAGGGGGCGCACTGCGGCCCCCCCCACCTCAGAGCACCCTGTCCCCATGTTGATGAGGACAGGGCCCCTTCCCGACAACCCTGGCCGTTGGTTGTCGGGGTATGCGGGCGGGAGGCTTATCGGAATCTGGGAGCCCCCTTTAATAAGGGGGCCCCCAGATACCGGCCCCCCACCCTAAGTGAATGAGTATGGGGTACATCGTACCCCTACCCATTCACCTGCAAGAAAAGTGGTAAAAACACAAATAAACCACACAGTGTATTAAAATATTTTATTTTTCTGCTCCGGAGGCCGCCCCCTGTCTTCTTTATTAGCTCTTTTACCAGGGGGGAACTCTTCTTCTTCCGATATCCCGACGGGTCTTCTCCGCTATCCGGGGGGTCTTCTCAACTCTCTGGGGTTCTCCTTCTGTCTTCTCCTTCTGTCTTGTTGTCTCCTTCTGTCTTCTGTCTCCGGGGTTCTCCTTCTGTCTTCTCCGCTATCCGGGGGGGTCTTCTCAACTCTCCGGGGTTCTCCTTCTGTCTTGTTGTCTCCTTCTGTCTTCTCCTTCTGTCTTGTTGTCTCCTTCTGTCTTCTGTCTCCGGGGTTCTCCTTCTGTTTTCGCCTCTCTCTGTTGTTGACTCGGCGCACCCCGGTTCTTCGTCTCGCGAGACTCGGCGCACCCTGATTCTTCGTCTCGCGAGACGAAGAATCGGGGTGCGCCGAGTCTCGCGAGACGAAGAACCGGGGTGCGCCGAGTCAACAACAGAGAGAGGCGAAAACAGAAGGAGAACCCCGGAGACAGAAGACAGAAGGAGACAACAAGACAGAAGGAGAAGACAGAAGGAGAACCCCGGAGAGTTGAGAAGACCCCCCCGGATAGCGGAGAAGACAGAAGGAGAACCCCGGAGACAGAAGACAGAAGGAGACAACAAGACAGAAGGAGAACCCCGGAGAGTTGAGAAGACCCCCCGGATAGCGGAGAAGACCCGTCGGGATATCGGAAGAAGAAGAGCCCCCCCTGGTAAAAGAGCTAATAAAGAAGACAGGGGGCGGCCTCCGGAGCAGAAAAATAAAATATTTTAATACACTGTGTGGTTTATTTGTGTTTTTACCACTTTTCTTGCAGGTGAATGGCTAGGGGTACGATGTACCCCATACTCATTCACTTAGGGTGGGGGGCCGGTATCTGGGGGCCCCCTTATTAAAGGGGGCTCCCAGATTCCGATAAGCCTCCCGCCCGCATACCCCGACAACCAACGGCCAGGGTTGTCGGGAAGGGGCCCTGTCCTCATCAACATGGGGACAGGGTGCTCTGAGGTGGGGGGGCCGCAGTGCGCCCCCTGCCCCAGAGCACCCAACCCCCCATGTTGAGGGCATGCAGCCTGGTACGGCTCAGGAGGGGGGGGGGGGGGGGCGCTCGCTCGTCCCCACTCCCTTCCTGGCTGGCCGGGTAGCGTGCTTTGGATACGGGTCTGGTATGGATTGTAGGGGGACCCCCTACGCCGTTTTTTTCGGCGTAGGGGGGGGCTCTCCTTACAACCCATAACAGACCTAAGGGCCCGGTATGCTCCTGAGGGCGGGACCCAGGCCGGATTTTTATTTAAAATCCGGCGGGGACTTCCCCCTCAGGATTCATAACAAACGCCGCACACGTGTAGAATTGGCGGGAATCCAAGTCGGATCTCCCGTCGCTTCTATGACGGCTCTGTCTCCATCGCGGCAAGCCAGCTCGGCGCTGGCTCCCGCGATGGGGCTCGTATGTGCTCAATCTCGCCGAGAAATACAGCGAGATTGACACAAAATCGGGTTCACCTACTGTAACTGTTTAATGCCTGTAATATCGAAATTCTGTGCTAGCAGCATGTGTGTTGTTTGAATGTTGTTGTGTCCTACCCCATGAAAATGTGCAATGAACAGAGGGGAGCTGTGCTGTGGTATGCACGGTTTCCCCTCTTTGCAGATTAATCCTGTCCTAGGATTCTTCTGCAAGATTGGATAACACCAATCGGCCATTTCATCGTCAGTAGCTGAGGACTGGAGATCCACAAGCATCTGAGTTAACTCTAGTGAAGGAGGTACTAATTTCACCATTTGCAATGTGGCTGGGGCCTTCAGTGCAGCCTTCTTGGCCTCCACGTCTGCCAGGGCATTGCCTTGGGACAATTGATCTTTACCACCAGTATGTGCCCTGCAGTGGACAATTGCAATCTGTGAGGGAAATCTTATGGCTTCTAAAAGTTGTATGACAAGTTGTGAATGTGAGATGTGCTTACCATCAGCTATAATGAATCCTCTTCTTTGCCAAATGACCCTGTGGTCCCAGACCACTCCATGTGTGTAGCTGCTGTCAGTGTAAATGGTGACTAGCTTGCCTTCATGTAGTATGCATGCTCTCGTGAGTGCAATTAATTCTGCTGCTTGTGCAGATTGGTATGTGATGGGTCTGGCTTCCAGGACATCATTGGGTAGCATAACAATAGCATATCCTGCATGATAAGTGTTGTCATTTGGTCTGCTGCAGGATCCATCAACAAAAACATCAGGAGCCCCTTCTACTGGTACAGATTGGAAATCAGAGCAGGGTGATGTCTCATGTTGTATGGCATGTATACAATCATGTGCCTCTGTCAAGTGATCCTCAGGTCCTTTAAGTCCTAATAGGGCATTCAAGATAGGTGCTGGACCTGAGGTGTGTGTTGCATATTTTATTTGGAGGGAGGGATTGCTGAGGAGTAGAATCTCATATCCAGATAGTCTTTGTGCGGACATGTGCTGTGTGTGTATGCCTTTGAGAAGGCCTACTACATCATGTGTGGTGTACAGGATAGTCTCATGTCCCATTGTGAGTGGCGTTGCAAGCTCAACCATCATAGCACAGGCTGCAAAAGATCTCAGACAGGCCGGCATTCCTTGGACGCATGCCGGAACCACCTTTGAGAAAAAGTCACAAAGACGTAACGTGCCTCCGTGATATTGTGTCAGCACACCCGCCATGGTTTTACAATTTTGTCGAGCATATACGTGGAATGTGAGTTTGTAGTCAGGGAGGTCCAAACCTGGACTTGTCATTAAAGAACATTTCAAATAATCAAATGCATTAAACATTTCCTCAGACCACCTGATGAGATCTGGTATGTCTGCCAGAGAAAGGTGCTATTGTGTTCACCAACTGGCATGGTGTGATTTGTGCTAATTCGGGGTACTGTATTCCACAAGAGATGAGGCCTTGTATAATCTGTGATGTATCAATAGTAAAATTATGAAAAATCCCTTTATATAAAGCAGCTATTAAAACTTTCTTGAAATGGTACCTAACTCCAGACAGGCTAAGCAGGATATGTAGTGGTACCTCCCATCTCTGCTGGCGTCAATGTGGAGCCAAAGGCACGTTACTGCATATTCTCTGGTCCTGTCCCAAATTATAGAACCTGTGGGAAAGTGCCTATAATATGGCCTCTAAATTATGTGGTCTAACTCTTGAACCTTCCCCGTATTGAGCCCTCTTTTTCATGGATATGCAGGTTATTCATGCGACCTAATGGAGTTCCATAGCCCACCTGTTTATTCGTACCAAATTTAACATTACCAGATACTGGAAGTCCACTGAAGTCACAACTTTGCCTGAAACCATCACTTGTGTGCAACAAAACTGTTTGCTAACCATGCAGTAACTCGTGTAGGTGTGATATATAGACCACCTGGTCAAGTTAAAGAACTAGATGATCTACTAGTTGAAGAAATAGCTAAAATGACAATGAAAGGAGAAGTTATCATTATGGGAGATTTCAATCTTCCAGATATAAACTGGAAAACCAAAATAGCAAGTTCTACCAGGAGTACAGATATTCTAAATTCCCTACTGGGGTTATCTCTACAACAAGTGGTTGAGGAGCCAACCCGGAGGGAGGCCATTTTGGATTTGGTATTTACAAACGGGGATTCGGTATATGATGTCATTGTAGGCGAAACCTTGGGATCTAGTGATCACCAGTCAGTGTGGTTTAATATAAGAACTGTGAAAGAGTCCCACCACACAAAAACAAAAGTTTTAGATTTTAGAAAAACAGACTTTTCAAAAATGAAATTAGTCATAAATGAGTCCTTATCAGACTGGAACGGATTACATGGAGTCCAGGAGAAATGGGACTACTTAAAAGGTGCATTATTGAAGGCAACAGAAAATTGCATTAGACTTGTCAGTAAAAGCAAAAAAAGGAGGAGACCACTGTGGTACTCAGCAGAAGTGGCCCAAATCATTAAAAATAAAAAGCTAGCATTTTGTAATTATAAAAAAACCCAGAGCAATGAAGATAAGGAAATCTACAAGATTAGGCAGAGAGAGGCCAAGCAAGTTATAAGAACTTCTAAAGCGCAGGCAGAAGAAAAACTAGCTCAGTCTATGAAAAAAGGGGATAAGACATTCTTCAGATATATAAATGAAAAAAGGAAATTAAAACAAGGAATAACTAAATTAAAAACAAAGGACGGAAGGTATGTAGAAGAGAATAAAGGGCTAGCCGACTGCCTTAATGACTACTTCTGTTCAGTTTTTACAAAAGAAAAAGGAGAAGGACCTCCACTAGAAAGAATGACTAATAAATCGTTTGATGCATGTATCTTTACAGAGGAAGATGTTCTAAGTTTGCTGTCTAAGGTGAAGACAAATAAGTCACAGGGGCCTGATGAGATACACCCAAAATTATTAAAAGAGCTTAGTGGTGAGCTGGCAAAACCGTTAACAGATTTATTTAACCAATCATTAGTAACAGGAGTCGTCCCGGAAGATTGGAAATTGGCAAATGTCGTGCCCATTCACAAGAAAGGTAGTAGGGAGGAATCGAGCAACTATAGACCAGTGAGTCTGACATCAATAGTAGGCAAATTAATGGAAACCCTATTATAGGATAGGATTGTGGAACATCTAAAATCCCATGGATTGCAAGATGAAAAACAACATGGGTTTACTTCAGGGAGATCATGTCAAACAAATCTTATAGATTTTTTTGACTGGGTGAATAAAATAATAGACGGTGGAGGTGCAGTAGACATCGCATATCTAGATTTTAGTAAGGCTTTTGACACTGTCCCACATAGAAGACTTATCAATAAACTGCAGTCATTGAGCATGGACTCCCATATTGTTGAGTGGATTAGGCAGTGGCTGAGTGACAGACAACAGAGGGTTGTAGTCAAGAACATTCAAAACAAGGTCATGTTACCAGTGGGGTTCCACAGGGATCTGTACTGGGACCAATTTTGTTTAATATCTTCATAAGTGATATTGCAAAAGGCCTCGCTGGTAAGGTTTGTCTTTTTGCTGATGACACAAAGATATGTAACAGGGTTGATGTTCCTGGAGGGAAACGCCAAATGGAAAAGGATTTAGGAAAACTAGAAGAATGGTCAGAACTCTGGAAACTGAAATTTAATGTGGATAAGTGCAAGATAATGCACCTGGGGCGTAAAAACCCAAGGGCAGAATATAGAATATTTGACACAGTCCTGACCTCAGTATCTGAGGAAAGGGATTTAGGAGTAATTATTTCAGAAGACTTAAAGGTGGGAAGACAATGTAATAGAGCAGCACGAAATGCCAGCAGAATGCTTGGATGTATAGGGAGAGGTATAAGCAGTAGAAAGAGTGAAGTGCTTATGCCGCTGTACAGAACACTGGTGAGACCTCACTTGGAGTATTGTGCGCAGTACTGGAGGCCATATCTCCAGAAGGATATAGATACTCTAGAGAGAGTTCAGAGAAGAGCTACTAAACTAGTACATGGATTGCAGGATAAAACTTACCAGGAAAGGTTAAAGGACCTTAATATGTATAGCTTGGAAGAAAGAAGAGACAGAGGGGATATGATTGAAACTTTTAAATACATAAAGGGAATCAACTCGGTAAAGGAAGAGAGCATATTTAAAAGAAGAAAAACTACCACAAGAGGACACAGTTTTAAATTAGAGGGACAAAGGTTTAAAAGTAATATAAGGAAGTATTACTTTACTGAGAGAGTAGTGGATGCATGGAATAGCCTTCCTGCAGAAGTCGTAGCTGCAAATACAGTGAGGGGGTTTAAGCATGCATGGGATAGGCATAAGGCCATCCTTCATATAAGATAGGGCCGGGGGCTATCCATAGTATTCAGTATATTGGGCAGACTAGATGGGCCAAATGGTTCTTATCTGCCGACACATTCTATGTTTCTATGATGCCTTACAAGGATCATAGACCTCCAAAATTTCACCATCACTGGCAGGCTAGGTTAGCTCTTATGCCCATAGTACTAGGAACATCTACCATTTCTAGACCATAAAGCCCTCTGAGACTTTTTTGTTTGGTTTTGTTATGTTTTCATTTTGTTACTACGGGGGCGGAGCTTGCCGCACTGTGTAATGGCCGCATAACTGCAGCGCTCCTGGCTGAACCACCGCCACCTCAAGCAATTTGAGCCCACATAACCCACAAGATGATCAAAATTAGAAAGGAGAAGCAAGGGACTGTACACTCTACCCCTAAGCTGGAAAAACCGCAGTCTGAAATGGATAGATTCTTTCAAAAGAAGCATGCTTCCCCGGCCGGCAGACCTAAGATGTCACCGAAAGGCGCTCCTCCACCTTCCACGAAGGGAGACTCAGATGAGGAAAGCTCAGGGGCACTCTCGGACGCAGCTGGTGAGTCGGACCCTTCACATATATCTAACCAAGGCCCTCAAAAAGGCTATAGCCCCAGTAATGAGAGACTTAGCGGACACAAAGGCCTACATGAAACACCTGGGACACAGAGTGTCCTCGCTGGAGGACTCCCAGTAGGGGCTTCTACAACATAGTGAGATGCTGGAGAAAGTCACCCTCTCCTATTGATACCATATTAACCACGCTCTCCTGCAGATAGGGGAACAGGAGAACCATAGCAGACGGAAGAACATTAGGCTTTGGAGCCTACTGGGGACATTTGGCACAGAAGCCATTCCACAAGTGGTCACCTCAATATTCGCTAAGCTATTGGGAAAGGAAAGGGCCCAACAAGTTGTCATTGAGAAACCACATAGATCCCTCAGGCTCAAGCCAATACCAGGTAACCCCCTTGAGACATTATCTGTGGACTTCTCAGTTACTTGGATACAGCTGATATACTGCGAGCCGCCCAAGAGACTAAAAAAAATCTTCTATGAGGGGGCACATATATTAATATTCCAAGATCTAGCAGGCAGCACTCTGGCAAAAAAGGCGCATCCTGAAGCCACTCAGAGAACAGCACCTTCTTATACGCTGGCTCTACCCATTTGTACTTGCTGTCATGAAGGGAGGCCGCTAGATTATCATATGTTCCCTTGAGGACCACAAACAGGCTCAGGAAAAGCTATAAATGCCTCCTATGAACATTCCATCCTGGCTTCCCAAAGCTACCCTGGTCACAGTCCTGGTCCGTGGTAGGAAAGAACAAGCTGCCCAGAAGACCATCTACAGCTGCTGCCTACATTCCAACCTGAGAGCCTGATTCACTGTTTGCTTTTTATCTCTCTGTTCCCTCATTTATATTGCAGGCACTACGGAACACCAGACATGCTGTTGGCCACTTTTTTTATTTGAAGTCTAAGTTCCGGGACTGACCGTCGATGACCTACACGTTTAAACAGCTTACATTGTGGACTCTTTCTTATAAGTACCTATTACTTCACATGTAGAGGTGGAGGTGCATAACAGTCACCTCACAAGGCACCAACCTTCCCTACCAGTAGAGCCCCCCCCCCTGGGGCTCCCTGGGCTGCTACTGGCCGCCTGTGGGTCCTGGGGACGCTCCTCTTCCTCACACTCATGTCTACTACACACTCACTATGTTCCCTTATGTTCTTTTGGGTTTCTTTGTTTTATACTTTTGTTAAATGCTCCAAATATCTAGTGAGTAATCTATGCCAGCACCCCTCTTACTCCATTTAATATGGCAGCTCTGAATATTGTGTCCTTTAATGTTAAGGGTTTAAACACACCACAAAAGCGAAACCAGATGCTTAGACTCCTCTGGATGCAGAGAACAGATTTCCTATTGCTGCAAGAGACACATTTTCACCATAGATACATTCCCTCATTGCATACAGGAATGTACTCTCAATGGTACCACATTACACACTTCTCAGCATCTAGAAGTGTGTCAATTGCAGTCCATTGCTCCACACCTTTTCAAATGACATCCCTCATCGCAGACCCTTAGGGCAGATACCTGATTGTGATAGGCATCCTGGGTGGCCAAACAATATTTAAAGCCAATGTTTATGCCCCTAACACCCGCATGATTTCATGGCTCTTGAAGACCCTTGGCCTCATTAGAACTCATTCAGTAGGTACCCTATTACTTGGAGGGGATTTCAACGTAGCTTTGGACCTCTATATGGACTCAACCTTCACCTCTCAATTGATCTCTAGGAAGCTCCTTATCTGACAAAAAATTATACTATCAGATATGGCCCTGGTTGACGCATGGCGCACTGTACAGTTGTGGCCAAAAGTTTTGAGAATGACAAAAATATAAATTTTCACAAAGTTTGCTGCTAAACTGCTTTTAGATCTTTGTTTCAGGTGTTTCTGTGATGTAGTGAAATATAATTACACGCACTTCATACGTTTCAAAGGCTTTTATCGACAATTACATGACATTTATGCAAAGAGTCAGTATTTGCAGTGTTGGCCCTTCTTTTTCAGGACCTCTGCAATTTGACTGGGCATGCTCTCAATCAACTTATGGGCCAATTCCTGACTGATAGCAACCCATTCTTTCATAATCACTTCTTGGAGTTTGTCAGAATTAGTGGGTTTTTGTTTGTCCACCCGCCTCTTGAAGATTGACCACAAGTTCTCAATGGGATTAAGATCTGGGGAGTTTCCAGGCCATGGACCCAAAATGTCAACGTTTTGGTCCCCGAGCCACTTAGTTATCACTTTTGCCTTATGGCACGGTGCTCCATCGTGCTGGAAAATGCATTGTTCTTCACCAAACTGTTGTTGGATTGTTGGAAGAAGTTGCTGTTGGAGGGTGTTTTGGTA
This sequence comes from Bufo bufo, assembly GCF_905171765.1. Taxonomy (NCBI): domain Eukaryota; kingdom Metazoa; phylum Chordata; class Amphibia; order Anura; family Bufonidae; genus Bufo; species Bufo bufo. Next base: position 369,977,790 of record NC_053389.1, read on the forward strand.
CCATTCTTTATTTATGGCTGTGTTTTTGGGCAAAATTGTGAGTGAGCCCACTCCCTTGGATGAGAAGCAACCCCACACATGAATGGTCTCAGGATGCTTTACTGTTGGCATGACACAGGACTGATGGTAGCACTCACCTTTTCTTCTCCGGACAAGCCTTTTTCCAGATGCCCCAAACAATCAGAAAGAGGCTTCATCGGAGAATATGACTTTGCCCCAGTCCTCAGCAGTCCATTCACCATACTTTCTGCAGAAGATCAATCTGTCCCTGATGGGTTTTTTTTCTAGAGAAGTGGCTTCTTTGCTGCCCTTCTTGACACCAGGCCATCTTCCAAAAGTCTTCGCCTCACTGTGCGTGCAGATGCGATCACACCTGCCTGCTGCCATTCCTGAGCAAGCTCTGCACTGGTGGCACTCCGATCCCGCAGCTAAATCCTCTTTAGGAGACGATCCTGGCGCTTGCTGGACTTTCTTGGACGCCCTGAAGCCTTCTTAACAAGAATTTAACCTCTTTCCTTGAAGTTCTTGATGATCCTATAAATTGTTGATTGAGGTGCAATCTTAGTAGCCACAATATCCTTGCCTGTGAAGCCATTTTTATGCAACGCAATGATGGCTGCACGCGTTTCTTTGCAGGTCACCATAGTTAACAATGGTTTGAAAGCTGCATCTGCCAGGACCTGTGATGACATCATCACAGGTCCTTCAACCCCTAATAGCAAGTATTAGAAGTTCACAATCAGATCTGCATTGATCCATACAGACTGGAATGGAGTGGTAAGAGGAGGTCCTCCACTTTTCTCTTCATTTGCCCCCCACCCATGCCCTGTTTTTACTCATTGCTAGCTCATATATAATACTTCAGACAGTTACAGTGACAACACAGTGACCATAATGTATAACTGACCACATACAGTGGGATGCGAATGTTTGGGCAACCTTGTTAATCGCCATGATTTTCCTGTATAAATCGTTGGTTGTTACGATAAAAAATGTCAGTTAAATATATCATATAGGAGACACACACAGTGATATTTGAGAAGTGAAATGAAGTTTATTGGATTTACAGAAATGAAATCAATATTTAGTAGATCCTCCTTTTGCAGAAATTACAGCCTCTAAATGCTTCCTGTAGGTTCCAATGAGAGTCTGGATTCTGGTTGAAGGTATTTTGGACCATTCCTCTTTACAAAACATCTTTAGTTCATTCAGGTTTAATGGCTTCCGAGCATGGACAGCTCTCTTTAAGTCACACCACAGATTTTCAATTATATTCAGGTCTGGGGACTGAGATGGCCATTCCAGAACGTTGTACTTGTTCCTCTGCATAAATGCCTCAGTGGATTTTGAGCAGTGTTTAAGGTCGTTGTCTTGTTGAAAGATCCAGCCCCGGCGCAGCTTCAGCTTTGTCACTGATTCCTGGACATTGGTCTCCAGAATCTGCTGATACTGAGTGGAATCCATGCGTCCCTCAACTTTGACAAGATTCCCAGTCCCTGCACTAGCCACACAGCCCCACAGCATGATGGAACCACCACCATATTTTACTGTAGGTAGCAGGTGTTTTTCTTGGAATGCTGTGTTCTTTTTCCTCCATGCATAATTCCCCTTGTTATGGCCAAATAACTCAATTTTAGTTTCATCAGTCCACAGCACCTTATTCCAAAATGAAGCTGGCTTGTCCAAATGTGATTTAGCCCACCTCAAGTGGCACTTTTTGTGCTGTGGGCAGAGAAAAGGCTTCCTCTGCATCACTCTCGCATACAACTTCTCCTTGTGTAAAGTGCTCCGAATGGTTGAACGATGCACAGTGACTCCATCTGCAGCAAGATGATGTTGTAGGTCTTTGGTGCTGGTCTGTGGGTTGACTCTGACTGTTCTCACCATTCGTCGCTTCTGTCTATCCGAGATTTTTCTTGGTCTGCCACTTCGAGCATTAACTTGAACTGAGCCTGTGGTCATCCATTTCCTCAATATGTTCCTAACTGTGGAAACAGACAGCTGAAATCTCTGAGACAGCTTTCTGTATCCTTCCCCTAAACCATGATGGTAAACAATCTTTGTCTTCAGGTCATTTGAGAGTTGTTTTGAGACAACCATGTTGCTACTCTTCAGAGAAAATTTAAAGAGGAGGGAAACTTACAATTAAATACTCTTTCTCATAATTGGATTCACCTGTGTATGTAGGTCAGGGGTCACTGAGCTTACCAAGCCAATTTGAGTTCCAATATTGAGTTATAAAGGTTTTAGAATCAATTAAATGACAACAGTGCCCAAATTTATGCACCTGCCTAATTTTGTTTAAACAATTATAGCACGCTTTCTGTAAATCCAATAAACTTCATTTCACTTCTCAAATATCACTGTGTGTGTCTCCCATATGATATATTTAAATGACATTTTTTTATCGGAACAGCCAATGATTTATATAGGAAATTCATGACGATTAACAAGGTTGCCCAAACTTTTGCATCCCACTGTATATCTGTACATACTGCATCTATTATACCTATTATAGCTCTGTATGTATATATATATATATATATATATATATATATATACACACACTGCATATATTACACATTATTATAGATGCAATATGTATGATATATTGTATATACAACAGTATGCTAATATGTGAGGTACAAGGTATAATAGATGCAGTGTGTCTAGATATATAGTATATACAGAAGTGTGCTGATACGTGAGGTATGGGGTATGATAGAGGCACTGTGTACAGTTATATTATATATACAGAAGTGTGCTGATATGTGAGGTACGAGGTATAATAGATGCAGTGTGTATAGATATATAGTATATACAGCAGTGTACTGATACGTGAGGTACGAGGTATAATAGATGTCGTGTGTACAGATATATAGTATATACAGCAGTGTACTGATATGTGAGGTATGGGGTATACTAGATGCAGTGTGAACAGGTATATTGTATATACAGCAGTGTACTGATATGTGAGGTACAAGGTATAATAGATGCAGTTTGTATAGATATATAGCAGGGATCAGCAACCTCCGGTACTCCAGATGTTCTGAAACTACAACTCCCAGAATGCTCTATTAACTTCTATGTGAGTTGTCAGAGCAGCCGGCCATGTTTGCATGCTGGGAGTTGTAGTTTCACAGCAGCTGGAGTGCCGAAGGTTGCTGATCCCTGATATATAGTATATACAGCAGTGTACTGATATATGAAGTACGAAGTATAATAGGTGCAGTGTGTACAGATATATAGTATATACAGCAGTGGGGGCCCAATTTAGATTCTTGCTATGGGGCCCAGTGATTTCTATGTACGCCCCTGATGCCAGGTCGAAGACTTATTAAATATAAAATCAGCAAATACCCTCCAATCTCTACGTTATAATTATTATGCCCATGGGTACAGAGGAACAAGGGTAATGTTCTCTTTGTTAAAAAAAAAAAAAAAGAGAGCCAGAACCTTTATCTCCTCTATAAAACCCACCCAAGGCTCAAGAGTCACTTCAACCCCCCTGATAGCCCAACAGTTCCATCAATTCTACACAGAACTCTATAACCTAAATCCACTCACCGGAGACACCTCTGACTCCTTCCCTTAGACATCCTGATAGGTTCCTTCCTACACAGCATAGATATCCCCACATTGACAGACGAGGACCGCATCCAGCTGGTCGCCCCCCATATCAGAGGAGGAGGCCAAGAAGGCACCATCCTAGCTGTGAAAAGTCGACGACCAGATGGCTTTCCTATAATATATTATAAAACATTCAGGGAAACTCTACTCCCTAAGTTTGTGTCACTGTGCAATTCCCTGATGCAAGGTTCTATACTCCCTCCTCAATCATTTGAGGCCTGCCTCACAGCTATTCTTGAAGAGGGTAAAGACCCAGAGTTCTGCACTAGCTACCACCCGATTTCTTTATTAAATACGGATCTAAAATGGTGGGCGAAGATCCTTGTGCATAGACTCTCCTCTCTCCTCCCTAAGATTATTGGAGAGGTGCATGTGGGATTTGTTCAGGGAAAAGAAGGGAAACAATGTTTCTAGGTTCCTACATGCTGCCTATTATGCCCAATATAAGAAAATAACATTGGTATTGCTATGTACGAATGTGGAGAAGGCTTTTCACAGGGTCAGCTGGGAGTTCATGAGACATACAATACAAGCCTTTCACTTTCCTGACCCATTTATCCAAGCTGTTTTTTCTCTGTATTCCTCCCCCACAGCTAAGATACAGATAAATGGCACCCTGTCAGAATCCTTCTCTATACGAAAACTTCAAAATCAATTTTGACAAATATGAAGCTCTAAATGTCTCCATTTCGGCCCTAGTTGTCTCCATTTCGGCCCTAGCTAAATGTCTCCATTTAGAAGATTTTTGTGAAATAACAAAAGATCTAAGCTACCCTATCTCCATCTCACTCAAAAACCATCCAATGATGGTATCTCCCTACCTGATTTATCGGTATACTTCCAAGCTACTTAATTGGCATGCTGGACTTTACTGGCTAACCCCAATTGAAAAACCCATACCTGGAGATCAAGAGAGAGGTTTTGTCATCTAGATACGGAGTCTGGCTATGGCTTAGGCATTTACCCCTGAGCCCTACCCTCATGCCCAGTGATATGACATGAGACATGATGACATGAGACCCCACCCTATCATTATCTAAGGGTCTGCTCTCTCCCCTAGCACCCCTGTGCATGATCCCCTCAGCTCTTGCAAATAAAGATACCCCCACATGGTGGGACTCACTGCCTGACATACGAGTTTCAGAAGCTATCAGAGCACCCTCAGAGCTGGCTTTGTTGTCCCTGATTTACCAACACCCATGCCCCCCACTCACCAGCTTACACTTATTTGATCTCTCCTCATCTCTTCACAAACTAAAGCTTAAAAGTACTGATCATAAACTTGACCCAACCTGGTTAGAGAACTATACTCTGTTTGAATCCCCGCCCCCTAAGCTCCTCTCTAAGATCTACTCAACCCTACTTAGGAACCGCACTCTGCCCAAACCTTCATCGCACTATGGGAGAGGGAGCTCAACCGTACATTTACATAGAAGGATTTATCCACAATCCTCCTTCACTCTCATGGGTTTTCTAGATGTGTAAAAATACATTAGAACACATTTAAAACTATTACCCGTTGGTACAGAACACCGGATTATCTTTTCAGAATTGGGGTTTCCCCAGACAATATGTGTTGGAGATGTAGACCGTAAGTGGGCACTCTTTCACATATATTTTGAGGATGTAAATTGCTCAAACAATATTGGGCGGACCCGGGTGGAGCATTGCAACAGATATGCCCCGTCACCCAAGCCACCTTGGACAAGAAGTTGATGCCCATTTAGCTCACGAAGAGCCCCTTCCAGCCCTCCAAACATGACCTAATAAACACCCTCATCACTGATGCCAAATTATTGATCCCCCTACATAGGCTGTCAACCTCTCCCCCGACCATAGATCAATGGATAAATAAAGTGCACCAAATTTGCAGATTAGAGGATTTGATGGGCTGGGAGTCTCATACTAGAACACAGTACCTCCAGATATGGACGCCCTGGCAATATTTTATGGATAAGAGATCATGGTCCGTTACATTTGAGTGGGAGTGGAGGAGCAAGGCCTCTCTGGTGAGCCCAAGTTAGAGCGCAGTCTGAGAACTTCAAAGACTGGACTTGACCTCCCTCCCCTTCTGTTTTAATTTATTTAAAATTTTTATAGTTGTATTGTTCCGTTTATATTATGCTCTGTATTCCTTTTGTAATATGGGACTCAGCCCACACAGTGTAATAACACTATCAAGGAAAACCGGATCTCATCAGTTCATGTAGCCCCTATTTTAATAATGAGATTCTGCATTATCTCTTTTAAGATAATCAATAAAAACTATTAAAATAAAAAATAAATAAATAAATAGGAGTTCCAGGGTGGCAATAAAATATGGTGGAGTGAGGTAAGTTGAATTGGTGGGTGTCAAGATAGGTAGGTAAGTGGGGAAATACCAAACACGGGAAAACAAACAGAACAAACGACTAGGCCCAAAAGCTAGGGAGAAAAGGGTCACCTCCTAGCAATCCCTAAAAGCTTTCCCTAAACTGCTGTGCCCATGTGCGTACCCTTAGGGTGGTTATGCCTATGCCTGCGTGCCTAAACCTAAACACCCTAGGGCAAACCCTAAGCAGCAGGGAAAAGGGAAGAGGTAACCTGCTTCTTCAAACCAGGAGAAAGCAAGCGTCTCCCTAGAGGCCTAGATAAAACACACAAAGGTCATCCGACCAGACAGAAAAGTCGGCGCCTTTTTTAGTCATATCTGTCAAAGGTTTTACAATGGTGGATTAATTAAAGATTCAATTTCTGTAGTAATTGGTAAAACCCAAAAACCGCATCAGAGCTTTCTGATTCTCAGGCCGGTCCCATTCCAGTACCGCCTGGACCTTTTCGGGGTCCATAAGAAAACCAGAGTCAGAAAGCAGGAATCCTAAAAACGGTAGCTCCTGGACAGCAAATACACATTTTTCCAATTTTGCATACAATTTATTCTCCCAAAGGATTAACAACACCTCTCTCATGTGATCCTGATGGGTCTCCAAATCGGGTGAGTAAATTAGTATATCATCAAGGTAAATAACAATGAACCTTGCCACTAAATGATGGAAAATATCATTGACAAATCACTGAAAGACCGCTGGCGCATTAGTTAACCACCTCAGCCCCTAGGGCTTAAACACCCTGAAAGACCAGGCCACTTTTTACACTTCTGACCTACACTACTTTCACCGTTTATTGCTCGGTCATGCAACTTACCACCCAAATGAATTTTACCTCATTTTCTACTCTAAAAAGTTCTATGAACTCACTATGCCCATCACGAAATACCTTGGGGTCTCTTCTTTCCAAAATGGGGTCACTTGTGGGGTAGTTATACTGCCCTGGCATTCTAGGGGCCCAAATGTGTGGTAAGGAGTTTGAAATCAAATTCTGTAAAAAATGACCAGTGAAATCCGAAAGGTGCTCTTTGGAATATGGGCCCCTTTGCCCACCTAGGCTGCAAAAAAGTGTCACACATCTGGTATCTCCGTATTCAGGAGAAGTTGGGGAATGTGTTTTGGGGTGTCTTTTTACATATACCCATGCTGGGTGAGATAAATATCTTGGTCAAATGCCAACTTTGTATAAAAAAAATGGGAAAAGTTGTCTTTTGCCAAGATATTTCTCTCACCCAGCATGGGTATATGTAAAATGACACCCCAAAACACATTCCCCAACTTCTCCTGAATACGGAGATACCAGATGTGTGACACTTTTTTGCAGCCTAGGTGGGCAAAGGGGCCCATATTCCAAAGAGCACCTTTTGGATTTCACTGGTCATTCTTTACAGAATTTGATTTCAAACTCCTTACCACACATTTGGGCCCCTAGAATGCCATGGCAGTATAACTACCCCACAAGTGACCCCATTTTGGAAAGAAGACACCCCAAGGTATTCCGTGAGGGGCATGGCGAGTTCCTAGAATTTTTTATTTTTTGTCACAAGTTAGTGGAAAATGATGATTTTTTTTTTTTTTTTTTCATACAAAGTCTCATATTCCACTAACTTGTGACAAAAAATAAAAACTTCCATGAACTCACTATGCCCATCAGCGAATACCTTGGGGTCTCTTCTTTCCAAAATGGGGTCACTTGTGGGTAGTTATACTGCCCTGGCATTCTAGGGGCCCAAATGTGTGGTAAGGAGTTTGAAATCAAATTCTGTAAAAAATGACCAGTGAAATCCGAAAGGTGCTCTTTGGAATATGGGCCCCTTTGCCCACCTAGGCTGCAAAAAAGTGTCACACATCTGGTATCTCCGTATTCAGGAGAAGTTGGGGAATGTGTTTTGGGGTGTCATTTTACATATACCCATGCTGGGTGAGAGAAATATCTTGGCAAAAGACAACTTTTCCCATTTTTTAATACAAAGTTGGCATTTGACCAAGATATTTATCTCACCCAGCATGGGTATATGTAAAAAGACACCCCAAAACACATTCCCCAACTTCTCCTGAATACGGAGATACCAGATGTGTGACACTTTTTTGCAGCCTAGGTGGGCAAAGGGGCCCATATTCCAAAGAGCACCTTTCGGATTTCACTGGTCATTTTTTACAGAATTTGATTTCAAACTCCTTACCACACATTTGGGCCCCTAGAATGCCAGGGCAGTATAACTACCCCACAAGTGACCCAATTTTGGAAAGAAGAGACCCCAAGGTATTCGCTGATGGGCATAGTGAGTTCATGGAAGTTTTTATTTTTTGTCACAAGTTAGTGGAATATGAGACTTTGTATGAAAAAAAAAAATCATCATTTTCCACTAACTTGTGACAAAAAATAAAAAATTCTAGGAACTTGCCATGCCCCTCAAGGAATACCTTGGGGTGTCTTCTTTCCAAAATGGGGTTACTTGTGGGGTAGTTATACTACCCTGGCATTTTCCAGGGGCCCTAATGTGTGGTAAGTAGGTAAATGACCTGTGAAATCTGAAAGGTGCTCTTTGGAATGTGGGGCCCTTTGCCCACCTAGGCTGCAAAAAAGTGTCACACATGTGGTATCTCTGTATTCAGGAGAAGTTGGGGAATGTGTTTTGTGGTGTCATTTTACATATACCCATGCTGGGTGAGAGAAATATCTTGGCAAAAGACAACTTTTCCCATTTTTATATACAAAGTTGGCATTTGACCAAGATATTTATCTCACCCAGCATGGGTATATGTAAAATGACACCCCAAAACACATTCCCCAACTTCTCCTGAATACGGAGATACCACATGTGTGACACTTTTTTGCAGCCTAGGTGGGCAAAGGAGCCAAAATTCCTTTTAGGAGGGCATTTTTAGACATTTGGATACCAGGCTTCTTCTCACGCTTTGGGGCCCCTAAAATGCCAGGGCAGTATAAATACCCCACATGTGACCCCATTTTGGAAAGAAGACACCCCAAGGTATTCAATAAGGGGCATGGCGAGTTCATAGAAAAAAAAATTTTTTGGCACAAGTTAGCGGAAATTGATTTTTTGATTTTTTTCTCACAAAGTCTCCCTTTCCGCTAACTTGGGACAAAAATTTAAATCTTTCATGGACTCAATATGCCCCTCAGCGAATACCTTGGGGTGTCTTCTTTCCAAAATGGTGTTATTTGTGGGGTGTTTGTACTGCCCTGGCATTTGAGGGTCTCCGCAATCATTACATGTATGCCCAGCATTAGGAGTTTCTGCTATTCTCCTTATATTGAGCATACAGGTAATGAGATTTTTTTTTTTCCGTTCAGCCTCTGGGCTGAAAGAAAAAAATGAACGGCACAGATTTCTTCATTCGCATCGATCAATGTGGATGAAAAAATCTCTGCCAAAAAAAGAAAAAGGAGGGGAAAGGCGTCTGCCAGGACATAGGAGCTCCGCCCAACATCCATACCCACTTAGCTCGTATGCCCTGGCAAACCAGATTTCTCCATTCACATCAATCGATGTGGATGAATAAATCATTGCCGGGATTTTTTTTTTTATATATACAAAGTGTTTGCCAAAGTATATGAACACCGCCACCTCCTCAGCTCATATGCCTCGGCAAACGTATCTTTTACTGCAGAGGAGAAATCTCATCTTGCAGCGCTGCATACACCGACTTGCGTGTAATCTGACAGCAGCGCAATGCTTCTGTCCGAATGCACATAAGTGCTGCAGCTATTCGATCGGTTGGTCCACCTGGAAGGTAAAAAAAACAAAACAAAAAAGAAAAAACCAGGCCGCAACGCAATAAATTTATTAACTTTTGAACAGAACATATTAAACTTTTTTAAACTTTTTTAACTGAACGTTAACTTTTTTACTTACCGGTATTTTTTTTTTTGTTTAGTTTTTTTTTACCTTTATAGAACAAACCTCTCCTTCCCCATGGGACAATGTGCAAAGCGCAAATCGCCCAAAGATGTGGCGAAGTACGTTATGCACTTTATCCCAGGTGAAAGGAGAGGTTTGCAGCAGCTGTGAGTAAAAGGGCCCTAATAGCCCTGTGTGCCTGTCCTGTGAGATGCAATCCCTATGCTAGGTGTACCTGTGTGTGGTACTTCCGGAAACACTCACCAAAGCATAGGGCAGGGTGGTCAGGACAGTCAGGACAGAAATAGCGGGTGTCACGCCTTATTCCACTCCCGCTACAGACACAACATCTTTTTCGGGGTGACGGTTGGGTTGAGGTACCAGGAACGACACTGGGGAAATGTCGCTCGTGTAGATGGCTAACTACACTGGTGGATGGGGCCACGGAACCTCCTGGATACAGGAGGTTCTCGATGATCTCTTCCTGGAATTTGAGGAAGGATCCTGTTCTCCCAGCCTTACTGTAGAGAACAAAACTATTATACAGCGCCAATTGAATTAAATATACAGACACCTTCTTATACCAGCATCTGGTTCTGCGGGAAACTAAATACGGAGACAACATCTGGTCATTGAAGTCCACCCCTCCCATGAGCGCATTATAGTCGTGGACACAGAGGGGCTTTTCAATGACACTGGTTGCTCGCTCAATTTGGATTGTAGTGTCTGCGTGAATGGAGGAGAGCATGTAAACGTCACGCTTGTCTCTCCATTTCACCGCGAGCAGTTCTTCGTTACACAAGGCAGCCCTCTCCCCCCTTGCAAGACGGGTGGTCGCGCGGTGCCACAGGCGCAAATCCATTCTAGAAACAAATGCCTAAAGAGGGCCACACTTGTGTAAAAATTGTCCACATAAAGATGGTACCCCTTGCCGAATAAGGGTGACACCAAGTCCCAGACTGTCTTCCCACTGCTCCCCAGGTAGTCAGGGCAACCGACCGGCTCCAGGGTCTGATCTTTTCCCTCATAGATCCGAAATTTGTGGGTATAGCCTGTGGCCCTTTCACAGAGCTTATACAATTTGACCCCATACCGGGCACGCTTGCTTGGGATGTATTGTTTAAAGCCAAGGCGCCCGGTAAAATGTATTAGGGACTCGTCTACGCAGATGTTTTGCTCGGGGGTATACAAATCTGCAAATTTCTGGTTGAAATGGTCTATGAGGGGCCGAATTTTGTGGAGCCGGTCAAAAGCTGGGTGACCACTGGGACGGGAGGTGGTGTTGTCGCTAAAATGCAGGAAACGGAGGATGGCCTCAAATCGTGCCCTGGACATAGCAGCAGAGAACATGGGCATGTGATGAATCGGGTTCGTGGACCAATATGACCGCAATTCATTCTTTTTAGTTAGACCCATGTTGAGGAGAAGGCCCAAAAAAACTTGGACTGGTTTCCACCGGAAAGGCTGGGCATAATAGCTTCCCGGGTTGGCGGATATAAATTGTGTGGCATACCAGTTTGTCTCTGCCACGACTAAGTCCAAGAGCTCCGCAGTCAAGAACAGCTCAAAAAATCCCAGGGCCGAACCGATTTGAGCCGTCTCAACCCGAACTCCAGTCTGGGCGGTGAAAGGGGGAACTAATGGTGCGGCTGAAGTTGGTGACTGCCAATCAGGGTTTGCCAGCACCTCAGGGATTCTAGGGGCTCTACAGGCCTGTCTGTGCGGTGGCTGCGATGGGGTAACTACTGCACGTGCCACCGTACCAGCTTCAACTGCCCTTCTGGTGCTCGCCACGTCACCATGTTGTACGGCAGTGCTGGTACTAGGTCCAGGGAGGGCTGCGCTGCTGGTGTATGCCTCACCACGTGATCCGGCAGCGACAGCCCCACTCTGCTGCTCTTGAAGCGGATCCTGCATAACCTGTGGTCTAGCGACACGGGGCCTGGTACGCCTGGTGCTATCAGGGACCTCCACCTCCTCGTCCAAACTTTGGGTCAGAGAGCCACTGCTTTCCACAGGTTCATATTCTGACCCGCTAGATTCGTCAGATGAGGGTTCCCACTCCTCATCCGACTGGGTCAGAATCCTGTAGGCCTCTTCAGAAGAATACCCCCTGTTTGACATTTTGGACTACTAAATTTAGGGGTATTCCCTGAGACTACCCAAGAAAAAAAGCAAACCTGTCTTACAAAGGGGAGGCTAGCGAAGTACCGGAGGCCACTGCGGTTGATAAAAAATATCAAAACTGATTTTTTTATCGCCGCAGTGCGTGTAAAAAGAATGTGCAGTGATCAAAAAAATATATATTTTTTGTCACTGCGGTGGGGCGGGCGTGGGTGAACGCACGTGTGGGCGACCGATCAGGCCTGATCGGGCAAACACTGCGTTTTGGGTGGAGGGCGAGCTAAGGTGACACTAATACTATTATAGATCTGACCGTGATCAGTTTTGATCACTTACAGATACTATAAAAGTACAAATGCTGATTAGCAATACGCTAAACAGCGAATAAGTGACTGCGGTGCGGTGGGCTGGGCGCTAACTCACGCTAAACTACCTAACCAAGGGGCCTAAACTATCCCTAAAACCTAACAGCCAATACTAGTGAAAAAAAAAAAGTGACAGTTTACACTGATCACTTTTTTTCCTTTCACTAGTGATTGACAGGGGCGATCAAAGGGGTGATCAAAGGGTTAATTGGGGTGCAGGGGGGTGATCTGGGGCTAAAGTGTAGTGTTTGGTGTACTCACAGTTCAGTCTGCTCCTCTGCTGGATCCAACCGACGAAAAGGACCAGCAGAGGAGCAGACAAGCCATATAACAGATCATATTTACTAATATGATCTGTTATATGACTTGTGATTGGATTTTTTGAAAATCGCCAGCCTGCCAGCCAATGATCGCTGCTGGTAGGCTGGTGACGAACTTGTTCTTTAAATTTTGCTGGCCCGCGATGCGCATGCCACAGGGGGCCTAATATGTCCCTTTGCCAAACTCTCTGCAATATACTTCCGCATAGCTTCTCTTTCAGGTTGGGAAAGGTTGTATAGTCGAGATTTTGGCAGTTTAGCTCCAGGGATGAGATTGACCGGACAATCATATTCTCGATAGGGAGGCAGCTCCTGAGCTCCACCCTCCGAGAATACGTCCGCAAAGTCAGAGAGAAACTGAGGTAGGACCATAATTGACACCCCTGAGATAGAAGCACAAAGACAGTTGTCCAAACAAAATTCACTCCAGCTACTGATTTGTCTTGTTTGACAGTCAATAGTAGGGTTATGCTTTATGAACCACGGTAAACCCAAAACCATCGGAGCAGGCAAGCCCTTCATAACAAAACAAGAAATGGACTCAGCATGTGAATTACCCACCCTTAGGCCTCATGCACACGACCGTTTTTTTTTTAAGGTCCGCAAAAACGGGGTCCGTAGGTCCATGATCCGTGACCGTTTTTTCATCCGTGGGTCTTCCTTGATTTTTGGAGGATCCACGGACATGAAAAAAAAAGTCGTTTTGGTGTCCGCCTGGCCATGCGGAGCCAAACGGATCCGTCCTGAATTACAATGCAAGTCAATGAGGACGGATCCGTTTGACGTTCACACAATATGGTGCAATTGCAAATGGATCCGTCCCCCATTGACTTTCAATGTAAAGTCAGGAGTCCCTTTTATAAGATCGGATCGGAGTTTTCTCAAATCCGATGGTATATTTTAACTTGAAGCGTCCCCATCACCATAGGAACGCCTCTATGCTAGAATATACCATCGGATTTGAGTTAGATCGTGAAACCCAGATCCGACAGTATATTCTAACACAGAGGCGTTCCCATGGTGATGGGGACGCTTCAGGTTAAAATATACTAAAAGAACTGTGTACCTGACTTCCCCCTGCTGCCTGGCAGGTGCTGCCAGGCAGCAGGGGTCAGACCCCCCCACCCCCCTGTAGTTAACACATTGGTGGCCAGTGCGGCCGGCCCCCCCTCCCTCCCCTGTATTTAACACATTGGTGGCCAGTGCGGCTGGCCCCCCGTCCCTCCCCTGTAGTTAACACACTGGTGGCCAGTGTGGCCGGCCCCCCCTGCCTCCCCTATAGTACTGTAGTTTCATTGGTGGCCAGTGGGCCCGCCCCTCCCTCCCCCTCCTAATTAAAATCTCCCCCCCTATCATTGGTGCGAGCGGAGAGTACCGATCGGAGTCCCAGTTTAATCGCTCGGGCTCCGATCGGCAACCATGGCAACCAGGATGCTACTGCAGTCCTGGTTGCCATGGTTACTTAGCAATTTTTAGAAGCCTTATACTTACCTGCGAGCTGCGATGTCTGTGACCGGCCGGGCGCTCCTCCTACTGGTAAGTGAAAGGTCTGTGCGGCGCATTGCTTATAGCACAGACCTGTCACTTACCAGTAGGAGGAGCGCCTGGCCGGTCACCGACATCGCAGCTCGCAAGTAAGTATAATGCTTCTAAAAATTGCTAAGTAACCATGGCAACCAGGACTGCAGTAGCGTCCTAGTTGCCATGGTTACCGATCGGAGCCCCAGCGATTAAACTGGGACTCCGATCGGTACTCTCCGCTGCCACCAATGATAGGGGGGAGATTTTAATTAGGAGGGGGAGGGAGGGGGGGCCCACTGGCCACCAATGAATCTACAGTACTACAGGGGAGGGAGGGGGGCCGACTGCACTGGCCACCAATGTGTTAACTACAGGGGAGGGAGGGGGGCTGGCCACCAATGTGTTAACTACAGGGGAGGAAGGGGGTGCCGGCCGCACTGGCCACCAATATGTTAACTACAGGGGAGGGAGGGGGGGCCCACTGGCCACCAATGAATTTAAAACTGGGGAGGGAGGGGGGTGTGCCCCCTCCTGCCAGGCAGCACATGATCTCTTATAGGGGGCTATGATAAGCACAATTAACCCCTCAGGTGCAGCACCTGAGGGGTTAATTGTGCGGATTACAGCCCCCTGTAAGAGATCGGGTGCTGCCAGGCAGCAGGGGGCAGTCATGTACACAGTTCAAAGTATATTCTAACTAGAAGCGTCCCCATCACTATGGGAATGCCTCTGTGTTAGAATATACTGTCGGATCTGAGTTTTCACGAAGTGAAAACTCAGCTCTGAAAAAGCTTTTATGCAGACGGATCTGCGGGTCCGTCTGTGTGAAAGTAGCCTACGGCCACGGACCACGGATGCGGATGCCAATCTTGTGTGCATCCATGTTTTTTCACGGACCCATTGACTTGAATTGGTCCGTGAACCGTTGTCCGTCAAAAAAATAGGACAGGTCATATTTTTTTGACGGACAGGAAACACGGATCACGGATACGGCTGCAAAACGGTGCATTTTCCGATTTTTCCACGGACCCATTGAAAGTCAATGGGTCCGCGAAAAAAAACGGAAAACGGAACAACGGCCGTGGATGCACACAACGGTCGTGTGCATGAGGCCTTAACTGAATATCATAAACGATATATATGAGTAAGACTCTATTGTGAGAGAGGGGAGGAATCAATAGCAAACACTGGTATCTCTTTATCTAAAGTGCTAGTTCGAGAAAACCAAGATTTTGGAGTAACTGAAAATCAATAAGGTTTACCCCCGCACCACTGTCAACAAATACCTTAAAATCTAAATTTCCTGAGTCTTGCGCCACCATGGCAGGCAGGAGGAAATGAGTATTGCAGGGAGAATGCATATATGCTTGCCCAGACTCCCCATTCACACTACCAAGAGTTTTTTTTTCTCTTTATGTGAATACCTCCGTAGTTTTTCAATACCGCTTTGAGGTTTAACAAAAGGACATGCACAAACAAAATGACCTTCTTTTCCACAGAAGTAACATAGCTTATTCAGCTTCCTAAAATCCCTATTACCTGAGCGAAAGGAAACCTGGCCCAACTGCATAGGCTCCTCTCCTGCCCCAGATTCAAAAGTTATATTACCCCGGGGACTAGGTGGAATGGATTCACTTAAAGACGGGATCCCCCGCTAGAGAGGAATCTCATACCTTTCTCTAAGACGTCTATCAAGCTGCACTGCCAAAGACATAGCCATCTCCAATTAATCGGAATACTCATAAAAAGCAAGGGCATCTTTCAACCTCTCAGATAGCCCTTGACAAAACTGACTCCGGAGGGCAGGATCATTTCACCTCGAGACCGTTGCCCATCTTCTAAATTCTGCACAATACGACTCCACAGCACATTCTCCCTGTAACAAACTGTGCAGCTTAGATTCAGCCATAGAGACCCGGTCTGGGTCATCATAAATCAAGCCCAAGGCTCTACAAAATTGATCCACCGACCGGAGGGATGGTGAACCGGTCGGCAGAGAAAAAGCCCAGGACTGCACATCCCCTTTGAGCAGAGATATCATGATCCCCACTCTTTGATTCTCATCACCAGATGACATCGGCCGCAGACGAAAATACAACCTGCAGGACTCCCTGAACCGAATAAAGTCATCACCACCCCCTGAGAACCTATCAGGGAGAGCGACTTTAGGCTCTAAGCAGACCTGATTTTCTCCAACGGCGCCAGACGCCAGAGCATTCTGACACCGTGCAACAAAACTGCGGAGATCAGCAAAATCCCTGCATGCGATCAACCAAGGCATCCATAGTCTCCATTTCGCAAACAGCAGGGATATGACAGTTTTTTAGGCGGGTTATAATGTCACGATAGGTAGGTAAGCAGGGAAATAACCAAACACTGGAAAATAAACAGAACAAACGACTAGGCCCAAAAGCTAGGGAGAAAAGGGTCACCTCCTAGCGATCCCTAAAAGCTTTCCCTAAACTGCTGTGCCCATGTGCATACCCTTAGGGTGGATATGCACATGCCCTCGTGCCTAAACCTAAACACCCTGGGCAAACCCTAAGCAGCAGGGAAAAGGGAAGAGGCAACTTGCTTCTTCAAACCAGGAGGAAGCAAGCGTCTCCCTAGAGGCCTAGAAAAAACACACAAAGGGAAATTAAGGAGAGGACTTATCTTGAGCAGAGCTGGAGCAGACGATCAACCGCAAATCAAGAACTCCCAGCAAAGAACTATAACCTGCACAGGCCACTGGGGAGGCGGGATAAATAGCCTCACTAACAATGAAACCCAGTACACCTGTGGGAAGGTGGATCCAGCTCAAACCCAAAACAAACAAAGAAGTCAGACATGTGCAGCCAGTCTGACAGATCTCCGCATATTCACAGGGCAAGGCATGACAGTGGGTTTATGAGATATAATTAGATACTGTATATAGTGATAGTAACAGGTTGGCTAACTCACGGTCACCATCCCTTGAGGTACAGTAGATGGCATTATGGAAGCAAACACTTTGGAAATTCAGTTCACAACAACACATTTTGGTTTATCTAAGCACAGCATTTTTTTCATAAGACTGTCTACCACTAAGCAGATATACTTCTAATTAGCATGATACACAATGAATATTCCACATCTAGCATCTCAAGTAGTTAAATTTATATTAAACCTGCAGTTTTTGAAGGTGATTGTTGGAAGGGAAGAGTTCCTTCCTGACAATCGCCTGCTAGTCAAAGGAGGAGACTGCTGCTATTACATATAGCAATCTCCTACTCAGTATGGGGAGGAGAGATCACTAATGCCAACGCTCATCCCCATCATTGTTTTCCGGCAGAAGATCGTCATTAGACACCACGATCTGCTGTCAGCAAACTATAATTTTTAAACCTGCTAAACGATTGGTGGCAGTATTATTGTTAACAAGCATTTTTGTGAAAACATGTTAGTGATTAGAGATGAAAAATTCAATTTGGCAACTTTGCCGAAGTTAGCAGAAAAATGTGATTAATTATGAATTAATAAGTCACGAATCGCTATAAATCAGGTAAACCCACTCTGCCTCTGCTGTGGACAGGTTGCGGCCATGCTGTGGTGAAGAATCTGCAGCTACATTTCTTTTAACAATGAAGACCACACTGTATAGTCGGTCTTCATTGTTAATGGCTGCGCGGCACCTTTAATGCACCTTTAAACAGGGCTGTTGCTCGTATGGGGTTTGGCTGGTTAGGTGGGGGGACAATATGTATATTATTGCTGTTCTTGCCTGCAATCTCATGCAGGATTTTTGACAATAAACACAGAATATTAATCAGCTCTGGCATACCCACTTCTCCAACCTTAGCGCTCTCCTGGCCTACAGATGGGAACCCTTCTTCTGCCATCTGTTTTTCCTCCTTCTCAAAGAGAGTTCAGAGAAGAGCTACTAAACTACTACATGGAATGCAGGATAAGGCTACTTTCACACTGCCATTCAGAGCAGGTCCGTCTGATGTCTGCTCAGACGGATCCGCTCCTATAATGCAGACGTTTGGATCCTTTCAGAACGGGTCCGTCTGCATTATAGTTTAAAAAAAATTCTAAGTGTGAAAGTAGCCTGAACGGATCCGTCCAGACTTTACATTGAAAGTCAATGGGGGACGGATCCGTTTGAAGATTGAGCCATATGGTGTCATCTTCAAGCGGATCCGTCCCCATTGACTTCCATTGTAAGTCTGGACAGAACCTCTTGCCTCCGCACGGCCAGGCGGACACCCGAACGCTGCAAGCAGCGTTCAGGTGTCCGCTTGCTGAGCGGAGCGGAGGCTGAACGCTGCCAGACTGATGCATTCTGAGCGGATCCGCGTCCACTCAGAATGCATTAGGGCAGTACGGATGCGTTCGGGGCCGCTTGTGAGCCCCTTCAAACGGAGCTCACAAGCGGACACCCGAACGGCAGTGTGAAAGTAGCCTAAAACTTACCAGGAAAGGACCTTGACATGTATAGCTTGGAAGATAGACGAGACAGAGGGGATATGATAGAAACTTTTAAATACATAAAAGGAATCAACAAGGTAAAAGAGGAGAAAACATTTAAAAGAATAAAAACTGCTACAAGAGGACATAGTTTTAAATTAGAGGGGCAAAGGTTTAAAAGTAATATCAGGAAGTAGTGGATGCATGGAATAGCCTTCCTGCAGAAGTGGTAGCTGCAAATAAAGTGAATGAGTTTAAAGGGACACTGACAGGCCCGATAAACATATTAAGTTATTCCTATGCAGTCATAGGTCTATTAAAGTGTATTCCAACGATATAAGAGTACCTCCTGTCCGCATTTTAAACCATGTAAAAACAACTTTATAATCATCTGTCAATCAGCTTTCTTCATGCCCAAGGGGCGGTTTTTCACATCTCTTTATGCCCAAGGGGCGTTTTTACTCCTACCTTCGTGCCCAGCCGTGCCTCAACTGTCGCTTCCTAGAAGGTACAAGTGAGTTCAATGCCAGGGTCTCCTGCTGCATTGAACTCACTTTTACCTTCTGCGCGTGCGCCGGATAACTTGCCCGGCACCCTCACTCGCAGTGCGCCTGCGTCCCTTATTCAATGCCAGCGTCTCCTGCTGCGCCTGCGTCGGCTCGGGAGGATCGGGGACTGTAAAAGCCGCCCAGCCAGTGAATAATAATGAGCTGGGCGGCGCTAGGAAGCGACAGTTGAGGCGCGGCTGGGCACGAAGGTAGGAGTAAAAACGCCCCTTGGGCATAAAGAGATGTGAAAAACCGCCCCTTGGGCATAAAGGAAGCTGGTTGACAGATGATTATAAAGTTGTTTTTACATGGTTTAAAATGCGGACAGGGGGTACTCTTATATCGTTGGAATACACTTTAATAGACCTATGACTGCATAGGAATAACTTAATATGTTTATCGGGCCCGTCAGTGTCCCTTTAAGCATGCATGGGATAGGCATAAGGCCATCCTTCATATAAGATAGGGCCAAGGGCAATTCATAGTATTCAGTATATTGGGCAAACTAGATGGGCCAAATGGTTCTTATCTGCCAACACATTCTATGTTTCTATGTTTCTCCACATTATCTAATATCGAGGAGAATATGTCTTCATGAACATCCAGCTCCTCCACTCTCTGCATCTTGCTGACTTTTCTAGGACTTGGAGACTGTTCCGCTCTCCAACCACTGAATATGTGTGGTTCTGCCTTAAAAATAATTCTCTCTCTTTGCAGTAGCTACCTTTGTATACTATATGTACAATATCAATCAAATCAAAAGATTATTTTTTTCCCCTTTTTTAACCCCTTAAGGACTCGGCCCTATTTCACCTTACGGACTTGGCCATTTTTTGCAAATCTGACCAGTGTCACTTTAAGTGCTGATAACTTTAAAACGCTTTGACTTATCCAGGCCATTCTGAGACCGTTTTTTCATCACATATTGTACTTCATGACACTGGTAAATTGAAGTAAAAAAAAAATCATTTTTATTTATAAAAAAATACCAAATTTACCAAAAATTTGTAAAAAATTGCAAATTTCCAAGTTTCAATTTCTCTACTTCTATAATACACTGCTCCAAAAAATAAAGTGAACACAAAAATAACACATCCTAGATCTGAGTTAATTAAATATTCTTCTGAAATACTTTGTTCTTCACATAGTTGAATGTGCTGACAACAAGATCACACAAAAATAAAAAAATGGAAATCAAATTTTTCAACCCATGGAGGTCTGGATTTGGAGTCACACTCAAAATTAAAGTGGAAAAACACACTACAGGCTGATCCAACTTTGATGTAATGTCCTTAAAACAAGTCAAAATGAGGCTCAGTAGTGTGTGTGGCCTCCACGTGCCTGTATGAACTCCCTACAACGCCTGTGCATGCTCCTGATGAGGTGGCGGATGGTCTCCTGAGGGATCTCCTCCCAGACCTGGACTAAAGCATCTGCCAACTCCTGGACAGTCTGTGGTGCAACGTGACGTTGGTGGATAGAGCGAGACATGATGTCCCAGATGTGCTCAATTGGATTCAGGTCTGGGGAACGGGCGGCCCAGTCTATAGCATCAATGCCTTCGTCTTGCAGGAACTGCTGACACACTCCAGCCACATGAGGTCTAGCATTGTCTTGCATTAGGAGGAACCCAGGGCCAACCGCACCAGCATATGGTCTCAAAAGGGGTCTGAGGATCTCATCTCGGTACCTAATGGCAGTCAGGCTACCTCTGGCGAGCACATGGAGGGCTGTGCGGCCCTCCAAAGAAATGCCACCCCACACCATTACTGACCCAATGCCAAACCGGTCTTGCTGGAGGATGTTGCAGGCAGCAGAACGTTCTCCACGGCGTCTCCAGACTCTGTCACGTCTGTCACATGTGCTCAGTGTGAACCTGTTTTCATCTGTGAAGAACACAGGGCGCCAGTAGCGAATTTGCCAATCTTGGTGTTCTCTGGCAAATGCCAAACGTCCTGCACGGTGTTGGGCTGTGAGCACAACCCCCACCTGTGGATGTCGGGCCCTCATATCACCCTCATGGAGTCTGTTTCTGACCGTTTGAGCAGACACATGCACATTTGTGGCCTGCTGGAGGTCATTTTGCAGGGCTCTGGCAGTGCTCCTCCTGTTCCTCCTTGCACAAAGGCGGAGGTAGCGGTCCTGCTGCTGGGTTGTTGCCCTCCTATGGCCTCCTCCATGTCTCCTGATGTACTGGCCTGTCTTCTGGTAGCGCCTCCATGCTCTGGACACTACGCTGACAGACACAGCAAACCTTCTTGCCACAGCTCGCATTGATGTGCCATCCTGGATAAGCTGCACTACCTGAGCCACTTGTGTGGGTTGTAGACTCCGTCTCATGCTACCACTAGAGTGAAAGCACCGCCAGCATTCAAAAGTGACCAAAACATCAGCCAGGAAGCATAGGAACTGAGAAGTGGTCTGTGGTCACCACCTGCAGAACCACTCATTTATTGGGGGTGTCTTGCTAATTGCCTATAATTTCCACCTGTTGTCTATCCTATTTGCACAACAGCATGTGAAATTGATTGTCACACAGTGTTGCTTCCTAAGTGGACAGTTTGATTTCACAGAAGTGTGATTGACTTGGAGTTACATTGTGTTGTTTAAGTGTCCCTTTATTTTTTTGAGCAGTGTACATAGTAATACCTCCAAAAATAGTTATTACTTTACATTCCCCATATGTCTACTTCATGGTTGGATATTTTTAGGAATAATATTTTATTTTTTAGGGATGTTACAAGGCTTAGAAATTTAGAAGCAAATCTTGAAAATGTTCATAAATTTTCAAAAACCCAATTTTTAGGGACCAGTTCAGGTCTGAAGTCACTTTGCGATGCTTATATAATAGAAACCACCCAAAAATGACCCCATTATATAAACTACCCCCCTCAAGGTATTCAAAACTGATTTTACAAACTTTGTTAACCCTTTATGTGTTCCTCAAGAATTTATGGAAAATAGAGATACAATTTAAAAATTTCACTTTTTTGGGAGATTTTCCATTTAAATTTTTTTTTTTACAGTTACAAAGCAAGGATTAACAGCCAAACCAAACTCAATATTTATGGCCCTGATTCTGTAGTTTACAGAAACACCCCATATGTGGTCGTAAACTACTGTACGGGCACACGGCAGGGCGCAGATGGAAAGGAATGCCATACGGTTTTTAAGAGGCAGATTTTGCTGGACTGTTTTTTTTTACACCATGTCCCATTTGAAGCCCCCCTGATGCACCCCTAGAGTAGAAACTCCATAAAAGTGACCCTATCTAAGAAACTACACCCCTCAAGGTATTCAAAACTGATTTTTCAAATGTTGTTAACCCTTTAGGTGTTCGAAAGAATTAATGGAAAATAGAGATACAATTTCAAAATTTCACTTTTTTGGCAGATTTTCCATTTTAATTATTTTTTCCAGTCACAAAACAAGGGTTAACAGCCAAACCAAACTCAATATTTATGGCCCTGATTCTGTAGTTTACAGAAACACCCCATATGTGGTCGTAAACCGCTGTACGGGCACACGGCAGGGCGCAGAAGGAAAAGAATGCCATACGGTTTTTTGGAAGGCAGATTTTGCTGGACTGTTTTTTTTTTTACACCATGTCCCATTTGAAGCCCCCCTGATGCACCCCTAGAGTAGAAACTCCAAAAAAGTGGCCCCATTTTAGAAACTACGGGATAGGGTGGCAGAATTGTTGGTACTAGTTTATGGTACATATGATTTTTGGTTGCTCTATTACACTTTTTTGTGAGGCAAGATAACAAGAAATAGCTGTTTTGGCACCGTTTTTATTTTTTGTTAATTACAACATTCATCTGACAGGTTAGATCATGTGATATGTTTATAGACCAGGTTGTCACGGATGCGGCGATACCTAATATGTATACTTCTTATTTGTTTATGTAAGTTTTACACAATGATTTCATTTTTGAAGCAAAAAAAATCATGTTTTAGTGTTTCCATAGTCTGAGAGACATAATTTTTTCAGTTTTTGGGAGATTACCTTGGGTAGGGTATGATTTTTGCGGGATGAGATGACGGTTTTATTGGCACTATTTTGGGGTGCGTGTGACTTTTTGATCGCTTGCTATTACACTTTTTATGATGTAAGGTGACAAAAAATGGTTTATTTAGCACAGTTTTTATTTTAAATTTTTTATGGTGTTCGTCTGAGGGGTTAGGTCATGTGATATTTTTATAGATCCGGTCGATACGGACGCGGCGATACCTAATATGTATACTTTTTTTTATTTATGTAAGTTTTACACAATAATATCATTTTTGAAACAAAAAAAAATCATGTTTTAGTGTCTCCATATTCTGAGAGCCATAGTTTTTTCAGTTTTTGGGCGATTATCTTAGGTAGGGTCAAATTTTTTGCGAGATGAGATGACGGTTTGATTGGCACTATTTTGGGGTGCATATGACTTTTTTATTGCTTGCTATTACACTTTTTGTGATGTAAGGTGACAAAAAATGGTTTATTTAGCACAGTTTTAATTTTTTATTTTTTACGGTGTTCATCTGAGGGGTTAGGTCAAGTGATATTTTTATAGAGCCGGTCGATATGAACACGGCTTCTCTAAATATGTATACTTTTTTTTATTTCTGTAAGTTTTACACAATAACAGCTTTTTTAAAACAAAAAAATGATGTTTTAGTGTCTTCATATTCTGAGCTATAGTTTTTTTATTTTTTGGGCGATTGTCTCAGGTAGGGGCTCATTTTTTGCGGGATGAGGTGATGGCTGTTTTGGCACCGTTTTTATTTTTTGTTAATTACAACATTCATCTGACAGGTTAGATCATGTGATATGTTTATAGACCAGGTTGTCACGGATGCGGCGATACCTAATATGTATACTTCTTATTTGTTTATGTAAGTTTTACACAATGATTTCATTTTTGAAGCAAAAAAAATCATGTTTTAGTGTTTCCATAGTCTGAGAGACATAATTTTTTCAGTTTTTGGGAGATTACCTTGGGTAGGGTATGATTTTTGCGGGATGAGATGACGGTTTTATTGGCACTATTTTGGGGTGCGCTGAATGATTTCAGTGGGCATCCTGTCACAATTAACCCCCGCCGCACCGCAATCTACTTTTAAACTTAGGACGTAATAATACGTCCTGAGTCCTTAAGGACTCTGGAAACAGGGCATACCGGTACGCCCTAAGTCCTTACGGGGTTAAATCATTTCACTAGAAGTCAAGGATTATTAGAATTAGCAATGTTATATACAGCACTGTATATATTAAACTAACGCTATCATTTTTTTTGTTTTGTTTTCTTCAAGACTCCGTTCAAGATTGCCCTAGAAATTGTGATGGAAATGGTGAATGTGTTTCAGGAATTTGTCATTGCTTTCCAGGATTCCATGGGGCAGACTGTGCAAAAGGTACTGGTATATTTGGATATTCTGTTCTTTATCAGACCAAATGAAAAAATGTTAACTTCACCATAACCTTTCTAAAAAGTGTGTTAACGGACTCGACAAGGCACGCTAGGAAAATTCTCCATTGGGTGGTTGAGAAATGGCATAAACAACTTTTGACAACTCCCAAGTAACGTAATGTCATATATTTTTTTTTTCCAAAGCTGGTCATCTCGCATCACATATCACATGATTTGTCAAGGCAATAGGAAAAGCAAGAAAGGGCACCACTGTAGGTTCATCAATTTTGTACTTCAGCAAATTTCCTAATACAGAAATGTGTTTCCCCAACTGCACACAGAGCTACATAGATTTCTATCTATATTTCAATTTAAAATACTGCTTAACCCTTAGGATACTAGAGGTTTTTTCATTTTTATTTTTTTTCCCTATGCTCTTTAAGCCATAACTTTTTTATAATTGCGGTTACATAGCTGTATGAAGGCGTATTTTTTTCAGGACAAGTTGTACTTTCTAGTGACTATTAATTATGGCATAAAATGTAGTGGGAAGCAGTAAAAAAATTCCAAATGGGGCAGGATTGCACAAAAAAAAGCAATTCCTCCACCATTTTACGGGTTTTTTCCCCACGGCATTTTGTTTACAGCAAAAATGACCCATGCTCTTCATTCTTCATTACAACGATACCCCATATGTATAGATTCTTTATATCTAAATAGTGTAAAAATAATTTTACACTTTGATAATCTTTTTTTTTTTTACATCACCATATTCTGACCCCCATAACTTTTTTTTATACTTATGTCTACTGAGCTGTTTAGGGCATCATTTTTTGAGGAAGAATCTGTAGTTTTTATTGATACCATTTTGGAGTGTGTGTGACTTTTTGATCACATTTTATTACATTTCTTTGAGTAAGAGAAGTCATGATAAAATGGCAAATCAGCCATTTTGACCCTTTGTTTCTGTTACTCCATTTGCCGTATTGGAATTTCTTTCTCTATTTTATTGGTATGGGCGTTTTCGGTTGTGGTGATACCCATGATGTATATATTTATTGTTATTTAGGTATTTATTTTTTTATTATACGGAAAGAGGAGCGATTTAAACTTTTATATCCTTTTACTTTTTATATACTATATTTTTTTAAATAAAAAAATAATAATTCTGATGCTATTGTGGCTCATATATAAGCCTATAAATTGTTTTTTAATTTTTAATTTTGGTCTATCAGGGATTTTTAAAATGCCATTCAAACTCGATTTTGCTCATTTCTTATCCTGGCCTTCCATCAGCTGGGTGAAGATGGCCCCCCTTCAATCGGCACAAACAAAAACTCCAGTGTGTTTCTTTAGTGCTACGTTTGTGCTGTTTTGTGCTGCAAAAATTAACATTTGTGCTGCTTTTATTTGTAAGATAATAGCAATTGTTTGTTTAAAGATGATGACATCACCAGCCCCCCTACAACAGCAAAAAGACATGAAACTTGCTGGATGGTTAGTGCTACGTTTGTGCCGTTTAAAATCTCCATTCTATCTCCTTTCGTTGTCAAGTTATTAACCATTTATTAAAGGGTCATCAAAGGTCACCCAGCCCCCCACTACAGCCAAAAGTGACAGTCACTATGTCGCCCAGAAGAAGGGACCCTGTGTGGCCCCAGAACGTTGGCTGTTTGACGCATGTAAAGATTGAATAAAAAGTGCTTTACTTCTTGCACATATCATCAAATGCTGGTGACTTCTATTGTGGACTGTATCTGACACAGCGCCATCCATGTTGTCACTTCAAGCACCAACCTCTTACTCAAGGTCTGTACGCTGTATGGAGTGCAGGTGATTTGTTAAGTGTAGGTAGCAAAGGTTTTTATGCACTTCCCGTGGACACGTGCAGTTACCGTTTAATGAAGACTGTGAAAAATTCAGAACTTAATATGGATATCTCTATGTTTTGGTTTATTTGTTCTTCATTTGTCATTGATTTTCATGAAAACTTTAGGATCTACAGTTTGTAAAATGATTTGTAGAATAAGTATGTTTAAGACACATTTTACTATTCTACTTCTTGATAGTTAGTATTTTTTTTTTTGGCTGTAGCTATAATCATTCTTACCTCAAGTGATGTCAGTCCATATTAACTTGTCTTACTACCTGTGTAAAGTGAGTATGCATCAGCCCTGTTAATGGAGTTCATAAAATTAAGCAGCACAAATGATAATTTTTGCAGCACAAATGCAGCACTAACCAACCAGCCCGGTTTCGTGCTTTTTGGCTGTGGTGGGAGGCTGGGTGACCTTTCAATAAATGGTTAAAACTTGAAAACAAAAAGGAGGAAAAATGTAGATTTAAATGGCACAAACGTAGCACTAACCAACCAGCCCGGTTTCGTGTCTTTTAGCTGTGGTGGGGGGCTGGGTGACCTTTGGTGACCTTTTAATAAATGGTTAATAACTTGACAACAAAAGGAGATTGCTGTAAAAGGGCTGTGTACTAGCTTGTACACACTGTGATACCTTTTGGCGCAAAAACCACAATAGCGAAAGTTGTCTTTTTAGGAATATTTATTTGTTCAGGTGACAACGCGTTTGAGAGTACAAATACTCCTTTGTCAAGTCTAAAAGAAACAGTAGTATGTGAGGCGATGGAATCAGAAAATAATACATAAGGATAAAACATAGCGAAAAACAATATATATATAGGTATGTTATAGACAATATTAGCAGATCATAATAATAATAGATCAGATAGATGTGGGATTAAAATATAAGGTAAAGATTTTTTTAAAAATGCAAGAGGAGGCCATGGTTGACGTGGTGGCCTAGGTACAGAGAGAACGGATGGACTAATATAATATTGTAATATTATAATGATTAAAAATAAAGGATAAAAAATATTAATAATAAATATTAATAAAAGAATGTGACTATGGGTGCAGCTGTCAGGGGGTTCATGATTGATTGTATTATTTCTCCAGTGGCGTTTGGGCTAACCACAGATGTACTATTATTTGAAGGATGACAATGGGCCTGGTGTGCCGTCAGTGGTCCCTTGGGTGGTGATGGGTCATATGTATACGCACACACACAAACATCCGCATGTGGAATGGGAAGCAAATTCATACATATAGATACACAAATACATAAATGCACATTTACAATAGTCAAAAAGGATGTGATGGTATATGTGGGTGGTGGTGGGGGGAAGGCACATGGGGGGAGATAAGGTGGAGGCAGTTACCTTAAGGGCCGGGCATACACGATTGGCAGGGCTGGTCCAATTGCTAGAGTTAGAATAAGGGGAAAAGACATTATTATCCATCTCAGTTAAAAAGTTCAATTGGTATGGGTGGTTAATTTAACTAATTATAACTATTTGTTTAACTAATTATTTGACTAATCAGATATAATGGGATACATGGTGTGGGTATGTAGGTCAGAGTGTTACCTGGTGCCGGGTCCTGTCCTTGTGTAGCGCGGCTTGCCATGTGTGTGCAAGCGCGCGCTTTAAGAGCCGAACAGAGGGAGGAGGTGTGGCAGTTTGCCGGCATTGGATTGGAGGATGTGAAGAGGCGGGGGGGGGGGCTATTCACGGACTGCTGCGGTGGAAGTTCTAAGTGTTTGTGCGCTCTGGGGGAGGTGTGGCAGCTTGCTGGCAGTTCATTGGGGGATGTGAGAAGGCGGGGGCCGGAGCTACTTGCGGGCTGCTGCGGTGAACTCTGTTGGTGTCAGTGCGCTTAGTGACCTGATGTTGTTGCGCTAATGTCGGCGGTTATGCACTGATGTCGGGGAAGGGGTGTGTGGGTGTAGGATATATGAATATGGTCAGTGGTGTGGGTGATTGGTGATACATGGGTGGACAAATTGGGATGGGATGAGGTTGATTGAGGGGGTGACGACCTGAGGGAAGCGAAGTATGGTGGTGAATGTGGGTGATAGTAGATGACGATGGTGTTAATGATGATGGCACCCCTGGTGATACCAAACCAATTCACACCGGTGTCCGCATGCACGTGTGTGTGTGTGTACACACATATACACATATACAGGTGTGTATGTGTGTATATATATATATATATATATATATATATATATACATGTGTAAAAACACCCCCTCTCATCACCATCACTTTATAACATTGTCTACCCCCATCATTTATTCAGTCCATCATCCTTTTATTGTCTCCATCATCATCAATATCACCATACACCATCACCTACACCATCACACAATAATTATCCACCATGTAGTCGCATAAACTGATCCCCTCCACCACCATTATAATAATCATCATCATCATCATCATCAGGGGTGCCATCATCATTAACATCAATATCACCATACACCATCACCTACACCATCACACAATAATTATCCACCATGTAGTCGCATAAACCGATCCCCTCCACCACCATTATAATAATCATCATCATCACCAGGGGTGCCATCATCATTAACACCATCGTCATCTACTATCACTCCCATTCACCACCATACTTCGCTTCCCTCAGGTCGTCACCCCCTCAATCAACCTCATCCCATCCCAATTTGTCCACCCATGTATCACCAATCACCCACACCACTGACCATATTCATATATCCTACACCCACACACCCCTTCCCCGACATCAGTGCATAACCGCCGACATTAGCGCAACAACATCAGGTCACTAAGCGCACTGACACCAACAGAGTTCACCGCAGCAGCCCGCAAGTAGCTCCGGCCCCCGCCTTCTCACATCCCCCAATGAAATGCCAGCAAGCTGCCACACCTCCCCCAGAGCGCACAAACACTTAGAACTTCCACCGCAGCAGTCCGTGAATAGCCCCCCCCCCGCCTCTTCACATCCTCCAATCCAATGCCGGCAAACTGCCACACCTTCTCCCTCTGTTCGGCTCTTAAAGCGCGCGCTTGCACACACATGGCAAGCCGCGCTACACAAGGACAGGACCCGGCACCAGGTAACACTCTGACCTACATACCCACACCATGTATCCCATTATATCTGATTAGTCAAATAATTAGTTAAACAAATAGTTATAATTAGTTAAATTAACCACCCATACCAATTGAACTTTTTAACTGAGATGGATAATAATGTCTTTTCCCCTTATTCTAACTCTAGCAATTGGACCAGCCCTGCCAATCGTGTATGCCCGGCCCTTAAGGTAACTGCCTCCACCTTATCTCCCCCCATGTTCCTCCCCCCCCCACCACCCACATATACTATCACATCCTTTTTGACTATTGTAAATGTGCATTTATGTATTTGTGTATCTATATGTATGAATTTGCTTCCCATTCCACATGCGGATGTTTGTGTGTGTGCGTATACATATGACCCATCACCACCCAAGGGACCACTGACGGCACACCAGGCCCATTGTCATCCTTCAAATAATAGTACATCTGTGGTTAGCCCAAACGCCACTGGAGAAATAATACAATCAATCATGAACCCCCTGACAGCTGCACCCATAGTCACATTCTTTTATTAATATTTATTATTAATATTTTTTATCCTTTATTTTTAATCATTATAATATTACAATATTATATTAGTCCATCCGTTCTCTCTGTACCTAGGCCACCACGTCAACCACGGCCTCCTCTTGCATTTTTAAAAAAATCTTTACCGTATATTTTAATCCCACATCTATCTGATCTATTATTATTATGATCTGCTAATATTGTCTATTACATACCTATATATATATTGTTTTTCGCTATGTTTTATCCTTATGTATTATTTTCTGATTCCATCGCCTCACATACTACTGTTTCTTTTAGACTTGACAAAGGAGTATTTGTACTCCGAAACGTGTTGTCACCTGAACAAATAAATATTCCTAAAAAGACAACTTTCGCTATTGTGGTTTTTGCGCCAAAAGGTATCACAGTGTGTACAAGCTAGTACACAGCCCTTTTACAGCAGTCTATATCACTCCTCTGGAGTACTGGCGACTCCAAGGATTGAGAAAGATACCGGCAGCATACCTCATCTGGATCGAATTTTTACTCCCCCCGCCGCCTTTGCAAGTGTTGTGCTGACACAAGCACAAACACCAGAAGGTGAGTGTAATTACTGATACAGTACTCTATCTAACACTATCTACCAGAAACTACTACCCTATGAGCGCCTTGTTTCCCGTTTATCTCGCCAAATTAGCAACAAAAGGAGATAGAATGGAGATTTAAACGGCACAAACCAGCACAAACGTAGCACTAACCATCCAGAAAGTTTCATGTCTTTTTGCTGTTGTAGGGGGGCTGGTGATGTCATCATCTTGAAACAAACAATTGCTATTATCTTATAAATAAAAGCAGCACAAATGTTAATTTTTGCAGCACAAAACAGCACAAACATAGCACTAAAGAAGGACACTGGAGTTTTTGTTTGTGCCGATTGAAGGGGGGCCAGCTTCGTCCAGATCCTGCAATCTGGTGGTTCAAAATAAGAATTGCAGCATGAACACTTTCAACCTCATGAGCGAGGCTGAAAGTGTTCAGTGCAAGTGGTGGGAACCCCAGAAGCCCGTAATCTCACTTGGTCACGGTATCTAAAGCATTTAATTACCGTGATCAGCATTATTGCAGGTCATGGTAATTTGCTGCAGGTCTCTGCTGTTTGAAACAGCAGAGATCTGCCGGCCATGACTCCCGCTGCACGCGCGAGTGGGTTCCATGTTTACATATCGCTCCAGCGCCATACATGTACAGTGCTGGTAGCGAACGGGTTAATCCCTTCCTGCTCCCGTTATTACATCTCTGTAAGCAGTGACTTAATGCTGAGCACCCTATTACTATCATGCTGTGATGACTCAATCTTATGAGCATGTGGCAGCTTAATCCCACAGATACTGCACTCAATAGTGACCACGACATTAGTGTTGCTAACCTTAATTTTTCTTTATTCTAGACAAGCAATGTTTTTTACAGACACATTTGGAAACCATAATAATAAATAACAAACAATAATAATAAACACTAAAAAAGCTACAATTTCTGGGGAAATTGTGTGAAATGTTCTTGCTCCCATCAGTAGTCTACAACTGGAGTGGGTGGAGTAACTGGGTGGAGTGGCTTGAGTAACTGTGGAAAGGTTGGACTGGGCAGAGTAACTGTGTGGAGTGTTTGGAGTGAGTAAAGATAGTAAACATTACACTAACTAATTGATTGATCAAATTTAAAAAGAGCACATGGCAAGCTTGATAGAGTGAGAAATGCATTTCAACTTTTATTTATTTATATAGCACATTTAATTGCAATGTTGTTGCCCAAAGTGCTTCACAGTTATATTAAAACATGCATTTATAAAAACATTAGCAGACAATTTGTGTAGGTGGGCTTGAAAATGAGGGAGTGGTGGCAGTTTAGACATAATGTCCTGATTTTTCAGCTCACACTCTAGCTTTTGTCACTCTGCTGGCTGCTCACACACCTGGGTTCCTATGGCAACTCACTCTACAGCAAGGGCAGAGAAGAGTGGTTAAAAACAAACAGCTCCAACTTGCTCACTTCACTGGCAGTTGCCATCTTCAAACGGTTGTAGTTTAAAAATGATAAATCCTACAGCGAAGAGCTTTATATTGTGAGAATCACCAGAAGACCCAGACCTACATTTTGATGCATAGTATATCTCTGAAATATTAAAAAGTGAATGCACAGTTGCAGTTAGAAATTGCCCTTCAAATTTGAGGTGGCTAGAGTGGAGTTTTAATGAATGTCAATGGGCGGCATGAGTTGCAAACAAATGGTCATATTGTGAAAACTATCAGGACTATGGCTTAGCCATGTACATTTTTGGGCAGCAGGGATAGCTGAACGTTTTGATATAATATTTGTGTAGGTGGGCTTGAAAATGAGGGAGTGGTGGCAGTTTAGAAATCATGTCCTGATTTTTCAGCTCCCACTCTAGCTTTTGTCAGCTCCCACTCTAGTTTTGAACATTCTGCCATTCAATTTCGCCACAAAAATGCTGATATTTTGTGAACCATTTGGCGAAACGTTCCACAAAGTAATAGCACACCAATCGAGAACAACCATAACAGTAAGTGGTCTTGCCATGCAAGAACACTTAATAATAAATAATATAGATAATAAACAATACAGGTTAGTATCCTGAAATGAATTAATTACCATCATTTGCTCTGAAGTGTAAAGTGATGGCAACAAGAGTTATCTGTTGAAGTGCCACGAGCCTCAAAATCATACTGACCCACAGAATAAATCTAAAGTGTAACTTTTACTACCCACTTAACGGAAAATATGAAACCCTAAAAACAATGGTGGAATTGAGTTGTTTTTTTCACACTGCCCCCAAAAACTGTTTTAAAAGTTATATGGTACAGTAGAGATACCCAAAATGGTGGCATTAAATAATACAATGTGACCACATAGAACAAGCCCTCATATGGCTATGTAGAAGGAAAAGTTATGAAATGTGGAGATGAAAACAAGAAAAAAAAACTGGCAAGTCCTAAATACCAAGCTAGGCTGTGTCCTTAAAGGCTATGTACACCTTTGGGGGCTTTTCTTTATTATTGCATGGAACTCCTTTTGAGCTAAAAATATATATTTTTGAATTGGTCTTTATGGCATCCTTTTTTCTGCACAGAGCTGACATGGTCTAGTAGCACCCTTTGGATTTTCTGTCTTTTCTGTCAGACCAGAAGCAAACGGACTCCATATATGTGATATTATAAACACTTAGGGCTCATGCACACAAACATATTTTTTTTCCATGTCCATTCTCTTTTTTTTGTGGACCGTATGCAGAAAGATTCATTTCAATGGGTCCGCAAAAAAAAAACTAAGTTACTCCGTAGGCATTCTGTTTCCGTATGTCCGTTCCGTGAAAATATGTCCTTTTATTGTCCGTATCACGGACAAGGATAGTACAGTTTTATTAGGGGCCAGCTGTTCCGTTCTGCAAAATACAGAATGCACACGGAAGTCATCCATATTTTTGCGGATTCGTTTTTTCTGGATCTCAAATTCATAAGGTCCTGTGTGTTAGCGCAATTCATGCGCTTCTCCTTCTTCTTTGTGTGGTGCCAAATCAATTAGAAGAATAAGTATGTGTACACCATACTGCTTTATAATGAGACCAGACACACTAGGTGGTTTCATGAAAGCAACTTCTCATCTTCCCTGAGCCATGGTAGAAGAGACCCTTTATTCACAGTACATTGACTTAAATAGCAGACATGACATCACAAAAGAGGTGTTCCTTAAGAAGAGACTATTCGCTCCTTAACCTGATAGGAGTGGTTTAGGTAGATTTGAAAACTGTAATGTAATCCCCTCTTCCCCCTCCCTTATTGACCTTCTCATACATATGGTTTGCAGCCATCTAGTGGACAGAAATGTGTACTACAGAATATTCGCATTATATATGCATAGAATAATAAATCCATCTCTCACAAATCCCTCCTTTTGCGGGAAATAGACCAAAGGTGAACAGGCAAAGTGAGGTACTCTCCCAACGCCCTAAACAGCGAAGAGCTGGACTTTCCTTATTGCTTCACCAGGTCCCCTCAACTCCCTTTCGGGTTTGCCTTCACCTTGTCCTATTTACCCCGCAACCATCAACAAGGTTTTATTTACTTAAGGATGGAATAATCTGTGTCTTTGACAGGGGCACAGCACATATACATAGTGTGGGCATGGATGTATTATACATTTTCAAAAACAATTTTCCTAAAATGTAGAACTATATGACAGCCTGTTAAAACCAAATTCTAATAACATTGTAGTCGCTGAACCAGTTCCCAAAACATTATTCTGGCCATGATATTAATTTCAGAATTTTTCCCATCAGTTAATTTGATAAAGTCCATCAGTTTCTTCAGATCCTTGGTGATCCTTCCATCAGGGGCAGTGTTGTCCGGAATGTAGATGCAGCAGGAACTGTTGACCCCTCCTTTTTCTGCTGTCAAGGACCAGTCGGTTCTGTAGAGTCATCACTGGAAAAGAGCTCAGTTGTTCCACCATTCCTTGCATAGCATCACAGATATAATTCACTAATCTCTGTTGATGACAATAGAGATGTTAATCCAATCAAATTTTTATTTTTACTAATCATGGGAGTTAATGACTCAAATCCTGCAACTATCTGACTTCTTGCTTTAAATTCATCAGAAACTCTTCTACAGATTCCCATGGCATCCATGTATAAACGTGAGTCAAAGGATGTAGGCAGTGACCTCCTTAGGCTACTTTCAAATCTCCACACAATCACCAGATATCTGCGTTTTGATAATTTTGGTTGATAAACCAACTGTCAGAGTAAACGTTAGAGTCACTACTTGTCTTCTTCAGCTGAATTATGTAAGAACAATATCCTGGAGGGAAAACACCAAAGGGCTTTCCTGTATAAATCCTGTCTCTAAGGTTAGTTTGTCATTATATTTTAAATTTGGCCAAATATTTAATGTCAATTATAGGTAAGGATGTAGGAGCCACAGATGCAACTGAACTTTGAGGTTTCTCTCTTACCAACATTCTAGATTGGCCTAGGGGATCTTTGTCACTTTACACATGCTCCTAACACATATATCCCCGAATCCTGTTGGATAGGACTTCTAATGGACAGGAACAGAGGATTAGACTCATCGTGTTAACAGCTGTTTGGTGGTGTTCCCTTCAGAATAGTCATCCCTTGCAACAAACCTTCAGCTTTACTGGCTCTAGAGGTAGTTTCAACTGGTTTATATTCCCAACACTTTAGACTAGTGCTCCATTCTGTTAATCTCCAATATCCACAGTTGGTATGGTCATATCTAAACACAATTACCATAGACTGGGTCAGTTCCAGTCACACAGATGTACTTATCAGACCAAAACCAAGTGTCCTATCTGTCATCTGTCTTACAGTCCACTATAATGCAAAAGTCAACTTAGTTGTTCCTGACTCATCTTGATAATATATCACCGTTGGAATTTTATTTGACTGTGATTTCCCCTTTGTACAATATGGAACAAACAATAAGGCATGAAACAACATTATGGCTCTTATAGTCCTGGCACTTGATTGCAATACGATCAGTTTTTCCTTGCAATTCAACAGCAGTGGCGGCGGTTATCAGGACTTGATGTAGATCTTCAAACCGTAGCTCTAGGACTTTCCACACGTCTCTCGTTTCACCACTATCCAATCTCCTGATTGTAAAGAATGAATCGCTTCTATATAGTCTGGATTCTAGGAAACAGCTAAAACTTGGAAATACACATTAGACAATAAATTTGTGCAACAGACAACATCATTTTGGAAAACTACTATGCTGCATCTGGAACTATTGGGGAAATAGACATCTAATCCAGGAGCATTCCCAAAGAGTACTTCATAAGGACTTAGGCCTATCTTCCGGTTAGATGTATATTGGATGGAGAAAAACCCCAGGGATAGGTACTCTCACCTCAGTCAGTATCTTTTAGCTGTAGCCTTTGCTACAGGCCAAATCTCTGAATATCCTGGAAAGAGATCAATACAGACACAGACAAATTCACACTGTTCCACCTTTGTTCTGAATGTAGTCAATCCGCAGTCTCTGAAATGGGTAAGATGACCTTGGCATATGCCTTCCTGGAACTCCCATAGTTCTCCCATCATTATTACAGCAACTAACCCAGTGGCAGCATTGTTGAACCCAGGAGCCATCCACCACAGAACCCAATCACACCTTCTCTCTCTCGATTTGCCCTTGTTCTAAATCCATCCTCTTTAGGTAGAGTGCCCTCTGAAGGAAGAGTTTATTACCAACTCTCCAGAGTCCTATTATCACTTCTACCTTTATCCTTTGATGTTTCCTTTCAGCCTCTGTAGCCTGTATCTGAAAAAGGCAAACTTTTTGGAAGTCCACTGGCCTTAAGCCATCCTGTGTCACACAGATTTCCACTTAGTATAGACTTCAGGTAATAATGTAGCCTCTACCTTCTCAGGCAGCATCAGGGCATCAAACATCTTTCATACACTTAGCATTCATTATTGATGGGCCTTCCCATGGATCCAACAAAATCTCTGCTTCACTAGATTAGACCATAATAATGAGTGATACCGAAGGCATACCTGGATGTTAGTAGTCTTACCCTCAGCCATCTTACCAACCTCAGCGAGTGTCTTCAGCTCTGTCTCCTGCACTACCATTGCTGGACGGAGTGGTTCTTTCTTGACAACATCAGATTAAGTAGGAACAGCATATCCTGTCCGAGATGATCCATCTTCCAGGAACCTGAAATGATCTACCAGAAACTCAAAAATGTTGTTATTAATTGGAGACATTCATGTAAATTAGAATTTTTATATTTTTATTTACTACTCCCAGAAAGCACTTTTTATTTTTATTTACAGAGGTGGGAAAAAGTATTTGTATTTACTACTCCCAGCCTCCCCCCCTCCAGATGCAGCAGAGTAATCGGATCTAATTTTGCACACCCTTCAGATGGTGATTAATTGGTGAGAGGAGTAGGAATTGCATTACTAGATACTCCTACACATGTGATACTACTCTTAGCCCTAGAGATCATGGAACATGTTTGCTATGAGGCAATGGCAGCAGATCCTAAGGATTATATAAATAATAGGGATCCAGTATTTTTTTTTTAAATCAAGTAATTTTTATTGAATCAATAAATACAGAGTATTACAAAAATCAATACGTTGTTTTTTCTTGCTTTATCCACCATGTGGAGTCAGAGTACAACATAACTGTACAAATATCAACACACAGTTTTATCCAGTATCTGTACATAACGTGTACACATGTTAAAACAAATATTTGAAACAAAGAATTATAAATATCTAAACCCCCCCCCAAAACCCTTCCCCCCCCACCTTGCCCTAACACCCCCCTCCCTGACAACTAGACTTGACCTTGACGAGCCTATATAACCACGTGAGTATGAGATAACCAATCACCCCACAATTTATCAAACTTTTGAGGACACCCTCTCTTCACATACACCCCTTTTTCAAGTATCATCATGTCATGCACCTTCCGTTCAAACTCACCCAGTGTAGGCGGACTTCCCTGGATCCATCTCATAGCAATCAGTTTCCTGGCCACATATAGCAACCTCCCCACAGCTACCTTGACCGATTCAGTCCCTCCAATCTCAGACACATATCCCAATATACACACCTTTGGGTCTTTTTGGATTCTCAATGTCATTCTGCTATTAATCATATTTCTTACATCCTCCCAATAATTACCAATTACTGGACAAGACCACAGCATATGTAACAAATCCGCACCCTCTTCCATACACTTTGGACACCTGTCATCAATTCTTACTCCAACCTTTTTTAGAAACACCGGTGTTTTGTACACTCTATGTATAATAAATAGCTGGGACAGTTTGCCCTGTTCGCTCAAGGACACTTTGGGGACCCCTTCCAATATATCTTCCCACTTATCTTTAACCCCCACGTCAGCCTCCCATTTTTTCATTCTTGAGAGCGGAAACCCCTCCAGGAATTTTTCCAGTAAAAGAGCATACAACTGTGATATCAGCCCTCTTCCCCCCCCCCCCCCTGTCGAGAGAACAAGCTTATGAACCACCTCCATTTGAGCTATCACACATCCTTTCCGCAGCGTGACCTCAAGGGCATGCCTCATTTGGAGATATTTATAGAACCACCCCCTAGGAATATTAAATTCCTGCTGCAGGTTTTGGAATGACTTACATATCTTGTCCTCAATTAATTGGCCAATTCTCGTCACTCCATAAGTTTCCCAGTTCCTAAGTCCTGGTATGGCAAAAAATTCGGGCAACAGATGATTCTTTCCAATAGGGGAAAGTTCACTAATTCCACCTACACCTCTTAGCTGCTTCACCTTTGCCCAAACTTTTTTCATAAGTTCAATAAGAGGGAGTTTTTCCCTCCCAGCATGCATTCCTGAGCCTTCTAGAATGCCCATGAGGTCCCGACTGCCCAACCAATGCTGCAATATCTGCCCTGTCATATCCGGAGCTTGTAAATCAATCCATCCCTTGAAATGCTGACATTGGGAAGCCAGAAAATAAATCCATGCATTAGGGACAGCCAGGCCCCCTTCCGACTTAGGATATTGCAATGTCTCCAGTTTAATCCTAGCCTGCCCATATTTCCAAGTAAGATCCCTAAATATAGAATGAATTTTCTTGAATCTATCCAGGGGGATCCATACGGGAGCATTATTCAGTACATAAAGCAACTGGGGCATAATAACCATTTTTAAAAGGTTAACTCTACCTACCACCGAAAGAAAGAGTCTACACCATGACCTCACTTTAAGCCTGAAATTAGCCAGCAATGGGGACAGATTAAGGTCTTCAAAATCCGATAGTCTCGGTGTTATATATAGTCCCAGATATTTAAATTTATCCACCCAAGGCACCAGGCTATCCACTTGTCTGCCTGACAGGGCCTGCCCATCTATTGGCATCAAAGAGGATTTTTGCCAATTTATCTGAAGTCCAGAGAAGCCACCAAATCTGTCAATCAATGCCATGGCCGCATCCAGGGACGCACCAGTATCGCCCATAAAAAGCAGAGTGTCATCAGCGTACATAGCCACTTTATTGTGCAGCCCACCGTATCTAAACCCCTCTATATTTGTTGATAAGCGGATATGCGCCGCGAGCGGCTCTATTGCGAGAGCAAACAATAAGGGCGACAATGGGCATCCCTGTCTGGTGCCCCTGGCAAGAGCAAAACAATCTGACAACCCTCCATTAGCTCTAATTCTCGCCTTAGGACTAGAGTATAGGACCTTTACCCACTGAATGAACCGTGCTCCAAAACCCATAGTTTTCAAGACCCCCCACAAGTAGCTCCACTCCACACTATCGAACGCCTTGGCGGCGTCAAGAGCAAGCAAGGCCCTGTCTCCACAATTATCCGCCGGAATATTTAAGCTAGCATACAGCCTACGGAGATTAATAGCCGTCGATTTCCCAGGCATAAAACCCGTCTGGTCCGGGTGTACTATAATCAGAATTACTTTGGACAGCCTGTTCGCCAACACCTTCGCCAGGAGCTTAACATCAGCCGTGAGGAGCGAAATTGGTCTGTAGGAATCCGTTATTTTAGGATCCTTCCCAGGTTTAGGTATAACCACAATTATAGCTTCCTGCATCGAATGTGGTAACGAACCTGCCTCCAATGAGTGCTCAAGCACCTTAAGTAATTCAGGAAGTAATATCCCTTGCAGCTTTTTATACACCTCCACTGGGAGGCCATCAGCTCCAGGCGCCTTACCATTCGCCATACCCCCAAGCGCAGCCTCCAGTTCCTCCAGTGAAATCGGCTCTTCCAGCCTTACTCTATCCTCCTCTGACAGCCTCGATAATTGTGCCTCCCCTAGAAATTCATTAAGAGCCTCCTCAGAACTAGAGCCGGTGGAAGCATATAGAGATACATAAAAGCTTTTTAGAATATCTAATATTCCTTTCGTGTCCTGGCTACTATTCCCCCTGTCATCTCTCAGTTCCTGAATACAAGAGGAGCCTCTCTGAGCCTGTGATACCACCGACAACAGATGACCCATCTTCTCACCTTCAAAGGATCTCTGACGATAAAAACTTCTCTTTCTCTCTGCGGCCTGCACTAAATGACACCTCAGCTGCTCCTGAGCTACTGCCAGCACCTCACTATTAATCAGGGTGGGGAATCTACCAAACTCTCTCTCCGCCTCAGCCACCAGTACATGCGCCTTAACATCCGCCTCCCTAGACCTAGATTTATGCTTGTTAATTTCTTTCATCAAGACTCCCCTCAGGAATGCTTTCATGGCGTCCCAAACACCCGGTACCGAGGCCGTCCCTGTATTGATAGCAAAAAATTCCTTAATTTCAAGAGAGATCCCGGACAGATCACCCAACACATTTAGCCAATGTGAGTTACATTTCCACAGCCTCGGTCCCTGTCTGAGCACCCCCAGGCACAAGTCTATCTGCACCAAAGAATGGTCAGACAATGACCGAGGATGATAGACAACATCCCCAACCAGAGGCAGCATTATATCATTAACAAGGGCCAAATCAATACGCGATAACGAATGATGCGCGGCTGATCTGCACGAGAATTCACGCTTATCAGGGTTACGCAATCTCCATACATCATGCACACCTATTTCCCCCATAATATTTCTGAGAGCCACACTCCCCGGTAAACCCCCTGCTCCTTACACCCGGCATCTATCTAGGGAGTCATTCAGTGTGCAATTAAAGTCCCCAACCAATAGCCACGGCAGCCCAGGGAAGTCCGCCACAAAGTCCATAATCTCTCTTATCAATGGGGATGCAAATGGTGGGGGCACGTACACAGACACCAGCACCACCTGTATTCCGTCCACCTTACACACAACACACACATATCTACCATCCGCATCCACACATTCCTGCATATGTTCATACCTAATGCTACTATGCACAATCATACTAACCCCTCTAGAGTGAGAAGAATGAGTTGAATGTAACGCATATGTCACCCAATTTTTACTCATCCAGTGTAGATTTTCTCCAATCAGATGCGTTTCCTGAAGACAACATATAGCCGGCTGAAACCGCCCCAAGTATTGAAAAACACACTGTCTCTTTCGTGCATCTGCCATTCCTCTCACATTCCAACTTAAAACTCTAATCACCTGTGACATGGTAGAACTTCAGACCATACTTGGATCTCACATCCCACTCCAACTTCCTCAGCTCATATTTCAAGACCATATCTCTTCCCCCCAACTCACTACCCAGCCTCCTACCCCCCTCCCCCCCTTTCCCAATCAGATTTCTATAACTGGGGAGGGATCCAGTATTTGATTCTGGGTTGTTAATTCCCTATGGGTGTTTCATTTGAAGGGGCTGAACATTTGTAGCTCCTCCCACGGGCGAGGAAGTGGGCAAGTACATACAAAGTCTTCCTCCCCCCCTTGTGGGAGAACTGATAGGCAGCCACGCCCGCCTTAGGTCTTTGTTTGATTTAACTTTAACAATATGACCAAATGGGGACAAAATGAACTTCTCTTAAGCCTAGCCAACACTAGACGTTTCTAGATGATTCTCAAGATCATACACAAAGGCAGCACTTAGGATTCTCTCATGCATAGATAAAGTAATCTCAAAAATCCAAATCCACCCAACTTTCCTGGAGTCTAGTGAAAACTTTCTCCACACTCTCTGTCCTGATGACAATGTGACTGACTGATGACCTAAACACTTCCTCCCAGACTCACTTATCTTCTCTATGCATTAAATCCCCAGCTCTACATTGGGCTAAATTTTCCAAATCTCGGAAATAATATGAGAAAACTCTCCATATTTTAACTAATTTTCTATAAAGCAGCATAAGTAAGTTCTCTGAATTGGGAATTCTATTCATCATGGCAACATTGATGTTACTACTGGGTGTAGTATATGTCATACATCATATAATGATGCAGATATCCCTACACTTTCACTCATATCTGAATAAGGACTTAGAATGGGTGCAACCTTAGATTGAGTAGACTGGTCTGGAATATTTCTAGTAGGCATCATAGGGGCAATTACTGCAGGTACATTTTTAACTGATGGGACATACAATTGGGAAGGGTTATTTGCAGACATCACTGGATATAATCCAGTGTTGGGAACTATGATAGGAATTGTGTCCTGTCTTTGAGATCCACAAACAACATGTTACTCGTTTCAGCATTTCTGTACCTGCACCCACACTCCCATCCCCCATGAGGAGGGGGTTGATGTTCTAAGGAAAGAGTTTTGGGGGATGGGGAAGGGATAGAGGGAGCAGAAGGCACAGTGGGTGGTGCTGATTAGCACATTCCAGTACATGGTGTAGAGGAGGGGCTGACAGAAAAAGCAATAGTATTGTTTGATGGACCACAAGACCCAGGATTACTTTTTTAAAGTTACAACAGATGTGGTGGGGGAAGGGATGCCACATGGCAAACTCTCCTGTTCTTTGTTCCCTACCACACCCAAATTCTCCTTTTTACTATAAGAAATGCTGCTCATTTCATTTCTCCAACTTCAATTTCTCTCAACTTTCCATCTATACACTTATCCACAATCCTTTATTTTAATCTATCTCCTACTGCATTTGCAACCTCTAGGGGGAACTTTTACACAAAACTGCATATTTCCGGATAATACCGGAAATCGCTGCTACTTAGTATGACAGAATGCTTTCAACTTTTATTCCTAAATGAAACTTTTCCTTCTCTTTCTTGCATCAACTGAGCTGCCGTTAATATCTCTTCACTCTGTCCTGCAACATTAGAATTTTCCCATTATTGTAGTTACACAAAGATCAAACAATTGCTACTTATCGAGCCCACTAACTTAAGCGTAGTTGCACAAAGATCAAACGGTATCCGATTACTATAAGTAATCGCTAGCGAACCCACAAACTTAAGCGCAGTTGCACAAAGATCAAACAATATAATAGTATTGAGCCCACAATCTCTCTTGGTGAAGACCCCTAGTCAATTCACCGGGATACAAAATCTTAATAACTTCCAATTGCCTATGACAATTGGTGTTAACCCTTTCCTCAAGATTCTCGTCAGAAACTTGTCTGGGATCCAATTCTACGTCACAGGATATCCGACTCAGCTGTCTAACAACTTCCGTTTAGTTCCAGCATGTTCTACCACACATGAAGGAATATTTCAACAGGTTCTTTCTAACGGACAGATCAGCTATAATTTGAACCCTTCTATTGCGATAACACCAATTCAACTCTTGAGAACCCACAAAAGCGGAAGTTTCAGAGGAGATTTGGAAGAAATAAAGCTTTCTTACCTTGCCGGCATGTGATCTCGTCTGATGGTCCCGTTTAAGTCGCTCTCGTGGCGTTTGAATCGGAAGTTACGCAAGCTGTCTGCCTCACTCATGGGCGCCATTTGTTAGTGCAATTCATGCGCTTCTCCTTCTTCTTTGTGTGGTGCCAAATCAATTAGAAGAATAAGTATGTGTACACCATACTGCTTTATAATGAGACCAGACACACTAGGTGGTTTCATGAAAGCATCTTCTCATCTTCCCTGAGCCATGGTAGAAGAGACCCTTTATTCACAGTACATTGACTTAAATAGCAGACATGACATCACAAAAGGGGTGTTCCTTAAGAAGAGACTATTCGCTCCTTAACCTGATAGGAGTGGTTTAGGTAGATTTGAAAACTTTAATGTAATCCCCTCTTCCCCCTCCCTTATTGACCTTCTCATACATATGGTTTGCAGCCATCTAGTGGACAGAAATGTGTACTACAGAATATTCGCATTATATATGCATAGAATAATAAATCCATCTCTCACATGTGCATGAGCCCTTATTATAGCTCAGATATAATCTTACTGATAAGAATGTGGCTTAAATAAGTGTTTATGGCCTCTCAGTAGTTTAGACATAAGGTTTATTAGATGACCAGCACAAAGTGAAAGTACCAGTTACACAGCTACAAAAACAGTTAACCCTTTATGACAGAATAGTTCAATATTTTTAATAATGGGAAATAAATAAAAATATTTTTAGTCAGAAATGAGTAACATGCAATCATTTTAAAATATTGCATCTGATGGTCTACATGACCTTTAAGTGGTTAAGATAAAAAATGGCTGCCTTCTTGAAGATTTAAATGCGGTCAAGACTCATAGAGAAAGTATTTTTTTAGCTTGCCAATACAGGGTGACAGCTTTCCTTTACAATTTAGAATTCTGGCAGAAGTTAAACAACTATCT
Source organism: Bufo bufo (assembly GCF_905171765.1). NCBI lineage: Eukaryota > Metazoa > Chordata > Amphibia > Anura > Bufonidae > Bufo > Bufo bufo. Next base: position 370,022,079 of record NC_053389.1, read on the forward strand.
ACATGACAATTTTGATTTAAATACTAGAAAACTATGTATTCCCAAGTTTAGCATCTCCCCCTACTCTATCCTTAGAAATCATTACTGAGTCTCTTTAGGTTTCTTACTTTCTATAAATTAGACCTGTCTCCAGTTTCTGACCTGTAAAATAAATATAGCTGTGTATTCTCTATATACATCAAGATGTTAGATTAAATCTTTTTGTTTGTTGTGTTAAAGGAGTTTTCCGGAAGTACAATATTGATGACCAATGCTCAGGATAAGTAATGAATATCTGATTAGTGATGAGCATTGGAACACTGCAGCCTCTTCAAAAAGCTGTTCAGCGGGAGTGTTGGGACTTGGAACCCCACCAATCAGATATATATAAACAATGCTGTAGCGTTTGAAGATTACAAAGGGCTTAATAAAATCTGTAAAAAGGAGATAAAATTTGCAAAAATACAAAACGAATAGCAGGTAGCAAAAGAGAGCAAAACAAATCCCCAAAAATTATTTCAATATATAAATGCAAAAAAAATAGGTCTGAGCAGTATAGGTCCAATAAATAATGGTAAAGGGGGGGGGGGGTGTAGTCACTGAAAATAAGGTAAAGGCAGAGTTATTAAATGTTTTTTTAGCTCTGTATATACAAAAGAAGAGAAAGGAGATGATATCTGTGGTGCTGGGGCTGTTAGTACATCCAGTAATATACTCACCCTATTTAACTTGTCCAAGACAAGTTAAATAGGGTAAATGTGAACAAGGCTCCGGGTCCAGATGGATTACACCCAAGAGTGCTTAAAGAGCTCAGTTCCGTCAGTGCTGTGCCCCTGTTCATAATTTTTTAAAGATTCTCTAGGTACTGGTACAGTGCCAAGTGATTAGCGCAAGGCAAATGTGGTGCCCATATTTAAAATAGGATCTAGGTCCTCCACTGGTAATTATAGACCAGTTAGTTTACTTCTGTTGTAGGAAAAATGTTTGAAGGACACTTAAGTACCGAATTTTAGGATTTTTGGAACCCGAACTTTTCAGTAAAAGTTCGAGTTCGGTGTTTGGCGAGTTAATGGCGCTTTTTGAAAGTCTGCAGAGCAGCCAATCAACAAGCGTTTAACTCATGTGCCCTTAGAAGCCATCACAGCCATGCCTACTAATGGCATAGCTGTGATTGGCCAGTGCAGCATGTGAACAGCCTCTATATAAACTGGAGTCACGTCACGCTGCACGTCACTCTGCTCTTACTAGTGTAGGGATAGAATGCTACTGCTGTGAGGGAGATAATAGGAAAGAATCTGTTATCAGAAGTGCTTGTTAACTCTGTGATCTACAGCGATTTTATTTTGTGGGTGCAGTGCACCATTTTTTTACGCTGCCCTGAGCCCAGTGACACAGAAAAAGTACTTTTATCCGTCTGTTAGTTAGGTGGGCGTCGGCGGCCACATTGGGCAAGTTCAGTGCACCAGCAAAGCAGATGTGCATTTGTGACAGTCAAAATACAAGGTTTAAATACTGCAGTTATATTCTGGGCTTAAAAAAAAACACCCATTTTTTGCAAGACCCTACATCTGGGGCCTTTGTTGCATTTGTCACAGTAAAATACAAGCTTTAAATACTGCAATTATATATTGGGTTTAAAAAAAACACCAATTTTTTGCAAGATAATACATTTTGTGTCCTTTGCTGAATTTGTGACAATCAAATACAAACTTTAAATACTGCAGTTATATTCTGGGTTTAAAAAAACACCAATTTTTTGCAGGACACGACATTTGGGGCCTTTGTTGCATTTGTCACAGTCAAATACAACCAGTCAATACTGCAGTTACATTGTTGGTTGACAAATGAAAAAAAATTTGTGACCGTGAAGTAATTGTATAAAATTCGCCTGTCACACTGTCAGTGAACTTAATTGTTGACTATTGGCGGTTACATTATCGCCTGACATAAACTATCTGTTAGTTTGGTGGGTGAACGCAAAGAATGAGGAGTGTGACAAATAAGGGACGTGGCCCCGGACGTGGTGCTGCTGGTGGAGCTCCTGTTGCAGGGAGAGGATGTGGTCGATCTGTGCCAGCTACACGCACAAGTGAAACACCTTCCTCAGGTGCGAGTAGGTGACATAACCTTCAGCGTTATTTGGTAGGGCTGAATGCGGCTCTACGAATGGTGAGACCAGAACAAGTACAGGTGATAGTAGATTGGGTGGCTGACAGTGCCTCCAGTTCCTTCACATGGTCTCCCACCCAGTCTCCTGCTGAAAGTTCTGAGTTGGCACATGCAGCCCATGACCATCAGTCTTTCACCTCACCCCCTTGCAAATCAGCCAAGCAGTCTGAGCCCCAAGTCATGGACCAGTCTCTTCTGCTTTTTGATGACTCTGCTAGCAGGATTTCCTGGGGCCATCCACATAGCCCTGCCCCAGAAGTGGAAGAGATTGAGTGCAACGATGCCCAACCACTTATGTTTCAGGATGAGTACATGGGAGGACAACCACAGCACGTCTCGGATGATGACGAAACACAGGTGCCAACTGCTGTGGCTTTCTGCAGTGTGCAGAACGACAAGGAGGGCAGGGGTAAAGAGTGGGTGGAAGATGATGTGGAGGATGATGAGGTACTAGACCCCACATGGAATCAAGGTCATGCGAGTGACCTGTATAGTTCGGAGGAAGAGGCGGTGGTCGCACAGAGGTACCAGCACAGCAGAAGAGGGAGCAGGGTGCAAAAGCGTCTGTTACATTATTGGGTGACATTTTACCATTTTTGCCGTGAATAAACCCCTGCTCTGCATAGGTCACAGGGACCTAAATTTCAAAAAAATCGTCTGTTACATTGTCATGTGAAATTTTACCGTATACAAACCCCAGCTCTGCAATTTTTGTAAATTTATCTGTTCAATTGGTGGGTGACATGAACACATTTTTGCCATGAATAAACCCCTGCTCTGCATAGCCCTCTCCTTTCATTACATCCTTCTGCTTTAACAACTTGTCCCACATTTCCGCTCGATCACATTTCAGCCATTGACCTCCCTTGGATGAGTTATCCCTTTCTCACGCTACCTCTCCAACGTGGAACCCTGATTCCCCGCTACCCGTCATCACCATGGTGGGCGCAGAAAAGAACATCGAAAGTTGATAGAGAATATATCCAATTGGATCGTGGACGTCACGGGGACGTGCGATCAGGCAGAAGTTATCTAGAGTCAACAAAGCGGCAGCTTTTCCAAATCCAAAATACCCAGTGACATTCCCTGTAATTTTTAATTAATCATTCCAATAACAGGGCATCTTAAGAGTCCTGTATTGTTATTTATCGTCACTACCTCCGGAAGTGGGTAATTGCCACGCGCCCCCTCCTTTACTTAGAAACTTCTGCTTCAATAATTTGTCCCACATTTCCGCTCAATCACATTTAATTTCATCCATTGACCTCCCTTGGATGTGGTATCCCTTTCTCAGGCTTCCTCTCCAGCCTAGAACCCTGATTCCCCACTACCCGTGATCACCATGGTAGGTGCAGAAAAGAACATGGAAAGTTGATAGAGAAGATATTCAATTGGATCGTGGACGTCACGGGGACGTGCGACATGGTTGAGCAGTATGTGTGCACACGCCTACACGTATTGACTGATGGGTCTGCCCCCTTCAACTTCTGGGTCTCCAAATTGGGCACATGGCCTGAGCTTGTCCTTTATGCCTTGGAGGTGCTGGCCTGCTCTGCAGCCAGTGTATTGTCTGAACGTTTGTTTAGCACGGCTGGAGAGGGTTGTTACAGGTTATATTTCCAACTCTTTTGTGGTGTACCCTAATTTAAACAAAAAAAATAAAAAATTCTAATCAAAAACCAGTGTTGGCTACCTCCTCCACCGCCACATCCACCACCTCCTCAAAATCCTACTCCATATGGACCTCCTCCTCCTAGTTCAAGATTATTATTTATTATTTTTACGTATTTTATGTTATTTTAAGTAATTTTCCTATCCACATTTGTTTGCCATGCTTTTAACCACATTTTGCTGCCATTTGCAGCCCTCTAGCTTTTTCCATGACTTTTTTAGAGCCATTTTAGTGCTTAAAAGTTCGGGTCCCCATTGACTTCATTGGGGCTTGGGTCCCGAACTCAATCTTTTTTGTGTAGTCCGGCTGAACCCTTCGAACCCAAACATCCAGGTGTCCGCTCAACTCTACTCTTAAGTAGTGTTGTCACGGATGGTGTTGCAGAAAACTGGAAGTTATAAATAAACATCCGACTGACTTGATCCCAAACTAAGGAACATATGGGTGAGCCCTATAAAACCCCTAGAGCTCTCCCTGACTGCTTTGCCCATGCAAAGATCTTTATGATAGATAATTGCATGCCCTCGTACCTAGACTGAATGACACCTGAAAACCCTATAATAGTGAGGGGACACGACCACCGGCTCCCTGCACTTAATATGGAGGGAGTCAGGGTCACCTAGAATCAAGCCAGTACGGAAACACAAATAAAGGAGAAGATTTATCTGAGGAACCAGCAGTTGCAGCCTCTTGCAGTGAACACAATCCAGGAAGTAGTATAAACTGCAAAGTGAGGCAGTATGGGAGGGAATATAAAGGGAGGCAATCAGTGTAAATAGATGACAGCTGGGAGAAGGAAAAGAGATGACAAAGTGAAACCAAATCAAAGAACACCATGCAAGAGGTACAGAAGAACATCTGCCAGAGCTTCTCAGAGAGCTGGCGGTGACAAGTGTTGATCGAGCACCAAAGTACTCTGGTGCTCTGGTGCTCGAATAGGACACTTTGGGATGCTCGGGTGCTCTACAGAGCACCAGAGCACAATGGAAGTCAATGGGAGAACCAGAGCATTAATCCAGGCACCCCCTGCTTTGAAGAGGGGAGGTTGTCTGTTTCACAGGAAAAGGTCAGAAATTAATGGAAACACCACTGAAATGGTTCAAGAATAGCATGGGGAGGATGTCTGAATGCATCTTGGACTCCCAGGTCGCTGCTGGGAACGATGTTGTCCGAGTAGTACGCCACTTTTACAGAATGACAATAATACGCACAAAACCAAAGATAAAATCGATTTCAGAGGAAAAGTTTTAGGAAACATTCTTTCCTGTATATTTACTTGTATATAAAGTGCCAGTGCTGCCAAAAATTACAAGGAAGAGGCACTCTGATACAACCTGTATATCACATAAAGGAGGGCCTCATTCACATTGTGGTACAATTGTTCAGGTAGTGGGACTCATAAAGCATATGCACTAAGTGAAAGGCTTTGCCAAAAATTACAAGAAACCGGCACTCCAAAACACCCTTTATTACACATAAAGGAGAATCATACACACCCTTAAAAAATTATGATTGATGGCCTGCTGGTGACCCTCAAAAACATTAAGAGTAAGTGCCTGCTGGTGACCCTCTAAAACATTAGGGACGAGGGCCTGCTGCTGATCTGACCATCTAAAACATTAGGGTTGAGGGTCTGCTGCTGAGCTGACCGTCTAAAACATTAGGGGTGAGGGCCTGCTGCTGACCTGACCATCTAAAATATTAGGGGTGAGGTTCTGCTGCTGATCTGACCCTCTAAATCATTAGGAGCGAGGGAAGCCTAATAAGCATGTTGATATGATGGAGGTGCATGGGAATTCCAATACACCATAAAAGCCACATTTAAAGTGCCTTTTAGTTCAGCCGCATTCCTCTGGTGGAGCAAAGAAGTCAGGGGCAATCCAGGCCTTGTTTATTTTGATAAGAGTCAACCCATCAGCATTTTCAGTTGACAGGCGGATGCGCTTATCAGTTATTATGCCCCCAGCAGCACTAAATACCCGCTCTGACAAAGCGCTGGCGTCAGAGCAGGCCAGCACCTCCAAGGCGTAGAGCACCAGTTTGTGCCACGTGTCAAGCTTGGACACCCAATAGTTGTAAGGCACAGAAAGGATCACTGAGGACGCTGACACGGTCTGCTACGTACTCCTTCACCATTTTCCACAACTTTTCCCTCCTTGTGACACTAGGCCGTGAATCAGGGAGAGGGTGCTGGCGGGATGTCATTAAACTGTCCCAGGCCTTGGAGAATGTTGCCCTGCCTCTGTTGGAACTGCTGTGTGTTCTCCTCTTCTCCTCTCCTCGGTTGCCCAAGGAACTACATACTCTGCCACCAGCGTTGTCAGCTGAAAATTTTTGGAGCAATTTTTCCACAAGGACCTTATGGTGTTGTTCCATTTTGCTAGAACTCTCCACCACAGGAAAGAGAGATGAGAACTTCTCTTTATAGCGGGGGTCGAGAAGGGTGAGCAACCAGTATTCGGTGTTGGCCAAAATGCGTATAACGCGAGGGTCACAGGAACGGCAGCCTAACATAAAGTCAGCCATGTGTGCCAGAGTCCCAACAGACAAGACTTTGCTGTCCTTATCAGGAGGATGATTCTCAATCTCCTCATCCTCTTCCTCCTCTTTGGCTCATCCACGCTGAAAAGATGGAATAAAACTGCTATGGGTACTATCCTATGTAGAGGAGGCAAACGTCTCTTGCTTCTCCTCCTACTCCTCATCATCAACCAATTTGCGCTGAGAAGACGAACTGAGGGTGGTCTGGCTATTACCCTGTGTGCTGTCTTCCTCCATTTCCACCTCTTCCACATGCAAAGAGTCCGCCTTCATTGTGAGCAGCGAGCGTTTCAGTAGACACAGAAGTGCGATGGTTACGCTGATAATAGCGGCATCGCCGCTCACTATCTGTGTTGATTCCTCCAAGTTTCTTAAAACCTCACAGAGTTCAGACATCCATGCCCACTTGTCACTTGTAAAGAGCGTAGACTGACTAGAAAGGTGGTGACCATGTTGCAGCTGGTATTCCACTACTGCCCTCTGCTGCTCACAAAGCCTGGCCAACATGTGCAACGTGGAGTTCCAGTGCGTGCTCACATCGCACAACAGTCGATGAGCTGGCAATTGCAAGCATTGATGCAGTGTCGCCAGACCGGCGGCAGCTGTAAATGACTTTCGGAAATGGGCACACACGCGGCGCACCTTCACCAGTAGCTCAGGCATACTGGCGTAGGTTTTGAGAAACCGATGAACCACTAAGTTGAACACGTGGGCTAGACATGGTATGTGTGCGAGCTTGCCGAGCTCCAAAGCCGCTGCCAAGTTACGGACATTTTCAGACACAACCATGCCTGGTTCTAGGTTGAGTGGCAAGAGCCACAACTCAGTCTGGTCCCTTATACCCTGCCACAGCTCTGCGGAGGTGTGCTGTTTGTCACCTAAGCAAATTGGTTTCAGCGTGGCCTGTTGCCGCGTCCCCACTGCAGTGCTACACTGCTTACAGCTACTGACTGATGGCTGAGTGGTGCTGCAAGATGAGAATTCAGACGTGGAAGTGGAGAAGGAGGTGGAGTAGGAGAAGTGGGGGTTGCAGGCATTAATGCAGGTGGTGGCGTAAATCTGGATGGAAGTATGGCCCGCAATTCTTGGCGTCGGTAGCACCTGTGCCATCCCAGGGTACGACTCGCTCCCGGCCACCACAACGTTCACCCAGTGTGCTGTCAGGGAAATGTAGCGTCCCTGGCCAAAAGCACTTGACCATATGTCAGTCGTTAAGTGAACCTTCCAAATAACTGCATTGGTCCGTGCACGAGTAATGTAACGCGACACATACTGGTGTAAGGAGTAGACGGCATACTGGGAAAAATAGTGGCGGCTGGGGACTGAGTAACTAGGGACAGACACGGAAAGTCTCAGTGTCCACAAGCCTAAATGGAAACATTTCCAGGGCCAGCAATTTGGAAAGGTGCAAATTTTGTGCTATCGCCTGTGGGTGGGTGGCTGGGTATTTGCACTTTCGTTCAAAGGACTGGGGTATGGACATCTGTATGATGCGCTGGGACACGGAAGTGGATGTGCTAGCTTATGGTGCTTGCGACGGTCCAGGTGCAGGGCGGGAGGCATCCCGGCCTGCATCTTGGACAGGGGATTGACCAGCACCTAAGACCTAAGGGGAAGAGGAGGCAGTGGTGTGACCGCAGACACTGATTGTGAACCCAGGCGTTCGGCCCACCTATTAGGGTGCTTTGATGCCATGTGGCGGATCAGGCTGGTGATGGTGAGGTTGCTAGTGTTCATGCCCCTGCTCATTTTGGTACAGCACAGGTTGCAAATGACAATTCTTTTAACATCCATACTTTTCTCAAAAAGTGCCAGACTGCGGAACACCTACCCCTTGGCAAGGGAGATTTCCGCAAGGCGGTGCACCAGGGAACGGTTGCGGGCCTGTTTGGTGTGGCCCACCTTCTCCCTTTTGCCACCCCACTGCCTCTTCCAGCCTGTTGCGGTGCTGCGGATTCCAACCCCTATGTACTGCTGTCCTCGCTCAGCTTGCCACCTTCCCAGTTTGGGTCAGTGATTTCATTGTCCACCACCTCCTCTTCCACTTCCTCACTCTGGTCATGCTCCTGACTTGTTGATCTAACAAAAACCTCACTTATTGACAACTGTGCCTCATCCTTATCATCAACCTCTTGAGACACTAATTGCCGTTGACTTATTGGCAACTGTGTCTGATTATCATCATCCACCTTGTAAAACACTAATTGCCATTCCCCACCGTCATCTTCTTCTGAATGTGGATGCTCAAGTGTTTGTAAATCAGTGCACAAGATCTCCTCATGTCTCTCATCAAGCGGTCTTGGCGAGAGGGCCAAATCAAGGAATGGCACTGAAAAGAGCTCCTCTGAATATCCGAGTGTGGGATCACTTGTTTTCCAAGACTCTCCATGGTGGGAGGAAGGAGGATCAGGGTGAAGATTCTGTTGACCAGACTCTTGGCTACTGAGACTGGACTGTGGAAGACAGGATAGTGCTTAACTGACTGAAAGCATTATCTGCTGCAGAGTGGTGTCCTGCACCGCTCTGCAAACTGTAACATGAAGCTAGTTGTCGTGGATGAGTGTGTTTCTTGTGCTCTGGCAGCAGGCACAGTTTCACCGCGCCCAGGGCCACGGCCTCTGCATGCACCATCTTGCAGCACGGCCACGCAAATAAATTACACTGAATGTCACAGATATTTAGGATGTGCAAACGTTATACAGGAGATGTAGCACAGGTAATGTCTCTGTCACCAGCGGCTAAGAAAAAAAATTGCACTGAATGTCACAGATATTTAGGATGCACAAACGTTGTATAGGATATGTAGCGCAGGTAATGCCGCTGTCAGCAGCGGCCAAACAATTGCACGCAATTTAGCGAAGGTTGCGCTAATAATATATATTGCAGCCAGATAAAACAATAGTGCTTAAAAGGTCTTTTGGGTCTCTAACACCTTTCAACAGTAAACCCTGCTTTAAAAAAAAATAATAATAATTCCTGTCCCTAAACTATCTGTCCCTTCTGCTGCAAACAAACATGCGGTGTGGAGACTCGAGCATCGTGCTCGAGTAGACGCGGTGTTCGGCCAAACACCGCGAAGTGCCGAGCATCGCGATGCTCCAGTCAAAATAGTGTTTGGCGGAGCATGCTCGCCCAACACTATTCTTAAGGGACTTGATACAGGAGTATGTGACTGTAAATAATATTATAAGTGATAACCAACTTGGGTTTACCAAGGATGGACGTTGTCAAACTAACCTTATTTGTTTTTATGTGGAGGAGAGTAGTAGCCTGGAGGGGCGGCTGTGGATGTAGTGTTTCTGGATTTTGCAAAGGCTTTTGATACTGTCCCTCATAGACGTTTAATAGGTAAAGTTAGGTCTATAGGCTTGAAAAGTATAGTTTGTAATTGGATTGAAAACTGGCTGAAAGACTGTGTCCAGAGAGTTGTGGTCAATGATTCCTATTCAGAATGGTCCCTAGTTATAAGTGGTGTACCCCAAGGTTCAGTGCTGGGCCCTTTATTATTTATTAATGATATTGAGGACAAGATTAATAGCACCATTTCTATTTTTGAAAAATGTACAGTCTATGGAAGATGTCCATATACTACAAGCTTACAAGAAAATTTAGACTGGCATATTCTTATTCATAGGTGCATATCTATAAAGCAAACATAATTAATAAAAAAATAATGGCTGCACACACATATAAGCAGTAAAGCTGAGAAATGGGGATCATTCTAAATTCAAGTGGTATGATACCTACTATAAATGGATCAATGGAAGCTCTTAGAGCACATTTTGATCAAACTTGTGTCGGGCCCATCTACCAGGCATCAAGGTGGCTTCCGCAGACGGGTCCCTATCAGTAATATACTGCCTCTCTTGGACTTATTCAAGTCCACATTATCAGGGCAGCGAAGGAACCAGCTACATTTGTACTTTGCTTTGTGCGCTAAGAGCTTCCATTGATTCATTTAGAGTAGGTATCATACCACTTGAATTTAGAATGATCCCCATTTCTCAGCTTTACTGCTTATATGTGTGTGCCACCATTATTTTTTTTTATTAATTACATATACTACAAACTGACTTGAACACTCTGAGTGATTGGGCATCAACTTGGCAAATGATGCTCAATGTGGAAAAATGTAGAGTGTCACGGATTTTGTAGGGGAGAACACCAAAAAACAACAAGACGGAAGAGAAAAGACACTAGGCCTCACTGCTAGGGAAGGAAAAGGGTCACCACCTATGAAACCCTGCTCCTGGCCCTAACTCCTATCCTTATGGGCACCTCTCGATGGTAGAGATGTTCATACACAGGGACCTAGAAAACCCTGGTGGCCCTCAGATGCCCTAGACTTATGACAGGGCAGAGACAACCCGCTCCTTCCCTGGTGAAGGAACCAGCATCTCACTGAGGCCTAATAAACAACAGAGGGGGGGGGGGGGAATACAAAACACAACAAGCGGAACACTTAACTTCTAAGGATGATGGATGATGGATGATGTATGATCAGGACTTCAACTAGAACCACACTCCAGCTCTTACAACACCAAATGAAGCTATCCAGAGCAAGAAGTGATGGGTGGAGTCAAACTAAATAGGGGAAGGTAAACGTCACATGATCCACACCTGAACAAGAGGTGTGGACATACAAACAAGACACAGACAAAGAGAAACCAAAAGATGCTGTCAGATCACTAATGAGCAGATAATCTTTCAGATCTTCTCAAACCTGTCACCGGTGTGACAGTACCCCCCCCCCCCCCTTCTACGAGTGACCTCCAGGCACCCAAGACCAACCTTATCAGGATGAGCTCTGTGGAATGCTCTCACCAGACGACTAGCATTAACATCGGTCGCTGGAACCCACATCCTCTCCTCTGGCCTGTACCCTCTACAATGAACGAGATACTGGAAGGGATCTCTGGAGAACTCAGGAGTCCACAATCCTGCTGATCTGAAATTCCAAATTGCTGTCCACCATGACAGGAGCGGGAGGCAAGGAGGACGACTCAACAGGTTCAACACATTTCTTTAACAACGATTTATGAAATGCGTTATGGATTTTTAATGCCTGAGGAAGTTCAAGACGGAAGGCTACAGGGTTAACAATGGCAGTGATCTTATATGGACCAATAAATCTTGGTCCCAACTGCCAAGAAGGTACCTTAAGTTTAATGTTTCTTGTAGACAGCCACACAGAATCACCCACTCTCAGGTCCGAACCACTCATACGTCTCCTGTCAGCCGCACGCTTATACCTGTTGCCCATCTTTTCCAGGTTATTTTGGATTTTCCGCCAAATAGAAGACAAAGAAGAGGAAAATCGTTCCTCTTCAGGAATGCCGGAATTATGAGCACCAGAAAATGTACCAAACTGTGGATGGAACCCATATGCCCCAAAAAACGGCGACTTATCAGTGGATTCCTGTCTACGGTTATTTATAGCAAACTCAGCTAACGACAAAAATGAAGACCACTCTTCCTGATTCTCTGAAACAAAACATCTCAAGTAAGTCTCCAGATTCTGATTAGTGCGCTCTGTCTGTCCATTCGACTGAGGATGAAAAGCCGAAGAGAAGGACAATTGTACACCCAGACGAGTACAGAACGCTTTCCAGAATCTGGAAACAAACTGAGTCCCTCTGTCGGACATCACATCAGAGGGAATGCCATGTAGTTTCACGATGTTGTCGACAAACACCTGCACAAGAGTTTTAGCATTGGGTAGACTAGGTAATGCAATAAAGTGTGCCATTTTACTAAAACGATCGACAACCAGCAAAATCACGGTCTTTCCTGAAGAATTCGGTAAATCCATGATAAAATCCATGGACAAATGGGTCCAAGGTCTGGACGGGATGGGCAATGGAAGCAGAGATCCGGAAGGCCGAGTATGTGTCACCTTAGCATGTGCACAGGTACCACAGGCTCAACACATAGTCCTCAATACACTTACGCAACCCCGGCCACCAGAATCTGTGAGAGATGAGATCAATAGTCGATCTGCTCCCAGGGTGCCCAGCAAGCACCGTACAGTGATGTTCCTCGAACACCTTGTGATGTAATTCGGGGGGAACAAACAATTTTCCCTGAGGACAAGAGTCCGGAGCATCCTCCTGTGCCTCCTGGCCTTGAGATCAGGATAAGGAGCGGAAATAACTACCCCTTCAGATAAAATGGGTCATTAGACTCACCCCCCCCAGGAAAGCTACGTGACAAAGCATCCGCCTTGACGTTCTTAACCCCAGGGCGGTAAGTGACGAAGTTAAATCTGGTGAAAAACAATGACCAACTGGCCTGCCTTGGGTTCAGTCGCTTAGCCGACTCCAAGTAGGCCAGATTCTTGTGATCTGTAATTACCGTAATAGGATGAATTGCTCCTTCTAACCAATGCCGCCATTCCTCGAATGCAAACTTAATGGCCAGCAATTCCCCACATCATAATTCCTTTCAGCAGTCGAAAGTGTTTTAGAGAAAAATGCACATGCGCGCCATTTACTGGGTGAAGGACCATGCGACAATATTGCTCCTACCCCAACCTCTGACGCGTCAACCTCAACAATAAATGGCTGAGACACGTCCGGTTGCACCAGAATAGGGGCCGAAGCAAAACATTCTTTCACAGCAGAAAAGGCCTGTAATGCCGCATCAGACCAGATAGAAATATCAGCACCTTTCCTAGTCATGTCTGTTAAAGGTTTAACCACCGATGAATAGTTCAAGATACATTTACGGTAGTACTTGGTAAACCCCAAAAACCGCATAAGCGCTTTCAGATTTTCGGGTCGATCCCAGTCCAACACGGCACGGACCTTCTCGGGATCCATACGAAAAACCTGAGGAGGAGAGCAGGTAACCCAGAAATAGCACTTCCTGTACAGCAAATACACACTTTTCTATCTTAGCATACAACTTATTCTCTCTTAGGATCTGTAACACCTGTTTCACATGATCCTGATGAGTCTCCATATTAGGCGAATAAATTAGTATGTCATCAAGGTATACCACGACAAACCTCCCCACCAGATGATGAAAGATGTCATTGACAAAGTGTTGAAAAACCGCAGGAGCATTGGTTAACCCAAAGGGCATGACCAGGTTTTCAAAATGACCCTCAGGGGTATTAAAAGCGGTCTTCCACTCATCCCGCTCCTTGATACTTACCAGATTATATGCCCCCCTCAGATCCAATTTAGAGAACACCTTGGCACCAACAATCTGACTAAACAAATCCAGAATCAAAGGAAGGGGGTAAGGATCACGGACGGTAATACGATTGAGCTCACGGAAGTCCAGACGTGGTCTCCGGGTACCATCCTTTTTCTTTACAAAGAAAAATCCAGCAGCCACTGGGGACTTGGATGGTCTAATATGTCCCTTTGCCAACTCTCGGTGATATACTCTCGCATAGCCTTTCTTTTGGGTTCCGAAAGATTATACAACCGAGATTTGGGCAATTTAGCTCCGGGAATAAGATTGACAGGACAGTCATACTCCCGGTGCGGAGGCAACTCCTGATTACCATTCTCAGAAAACACATCAGAAAATTCAGAAATGAACGAGGGTACAGTTTTAGTGGTAACCATAGAGAATGATGCATTAAGACAGTTGTCCATGCAAAAATCACTCCACTTGAGAATCTGTCTCGCCTGCCAATCGATGTTAGGGTTATGTTTGCTTAACCATGGTAAGCCCAACACCAACGGAGCAGGCAGACCCTCCAACATGTAACAGGAGATAGATTCCTGATGAAAATTACCCACTCTTAAATGAATGTCATTCACTACCTGCGACAGGCATTTTTGGGCGAAAGGTGCTGAGTCAATTGCAAAGACAGAAATACTATTCTCTAATGCATTAGTAGTCAACCCGTGAATGCGTACAAACTGTCCATCAATCAAGTTAACTCCTGCCCCACTGTCGATAAAAGCTTCGATTTTCACAGTTTTGGACTCTAGCGCCACCTCGGCTGACAGGAGAAAACGTTCTCCCTGCCGCAAACCCCGTAACTTGGTCTCGGCCTGAGAGATCCGATCCGGGTCATCATAGATTAGACCCAAGGCTCTAAAGAATTCATCCACCGACCGGAGGGACGGTGATCCGGTCGGCAGAGAAAAAGCCCAAGATTGTGCGTCCTCTTTAAGTAATGAAATTATCATACCCACACGTTGACACTCATCACCAGAAGAGTATGGACTAAGCCTAAAGTATAATTTGCATGACTCCCTGAACCGGATGAAATTGTCACCACCCCCGGAAAACCTGTCCGGGAGAGCCACCTTCGGTTCTGGGCAGGCCTGGAACCCACCACCGGAACCAGCAGCCTGTGGGCTCTGAATTTGCAAAACCATCGCACGGAGGTCTGCTACCTCCAAAGTCAGATTCTGCATCTGTTCGACCAGTGCAGTCATAGCATCCATAGCTGCACAGATCAGAACAAAAAATCGCGGTATTGGCTCTGGATAATGTCACGGATGTTGCAGGGGAGAACACCAAAATACAACAAGACGGAAGGGAAAAGACACTAGGCCTCACCGCTAGGGAATGAAAAGGGTCACCACCTATGAAACCCTGCTCCTGGCCTTAACTCCTATCCGTATGGGCACCTCTCGATGGTAGAGATGCCCATACACAGGAACCTAGAAAACCCTGGTGGCCCTCAGATGCCCTAGACTTATGACAGGGCAGAGACAACCCGCTCCTTCCCTGGTGAAGGAACCAGCATCTCACTGAGGCCTAGTAAACAACAGAGGGGGGGAGGAATACAAAACACAACAAGCGGAACACTTAACTTCTAAGGATGATGGATGATGTATGATCAGGACTTCAACTAGAACCACACTCCAGCTCTTCCAACACCAAATGAAGCTATCCAGAGCAAGAAGTGATGGGTGGAGTCAAACTAAATAGGGGAAGGTAAAGGTCACATGATCCACACCTGAACAGGAGGTGTGGACGTACAAACAACACACAGACAAAGTGAAGCCAAAAGATGCTGTCAGATCACTAATGAGCAGATAATCTTTCAGATCTTCTCAAACCTGTCACTGGTGTGACATAGAGTTATGCATCCTTATAGTAATAATCTCTGTGCTTCATATGTCCTAGGTGATGTAACACTGGGAGAGTCACTCATAGTGAAAGATTTGGATGGTCCTTGCGGATGGTAGATTAAATTAAAGTATACAATGTCAATCAGCTGCTTCTAAGGCCACCAGGATACTGTCATGCATTAAACGAGGCATTGACTCTCGTGGCAGGGATGTGATATTACCACTTTACAGCGATGGTGCGGCCTCATCTGGAATATGCAGTTCAGTTCTGGGCACCAGTCCATAGAAAGGATGCACTACAGCTGGAAAAAGTACAGAGGAGAGCGACTAAAATGATAAGGGGCATGGAGGGTCTTAGTTATGAAGAAAGATTAAAAGAATTGAATTTATTTAGTCTTGAGAAGAGACATCTTGTCTTCCCTCCACCACTCTAATATTGTATATTATTGATTTGCTCAATAAAAATTGTTTAAAACCAAAAAAAGAAAAGAAGAGACATCTAAGGGGAGACATGATTAACCTATAAAAATATCTAAATGGACCATACAAAAATTCTTAATGCTTAAGAAAACGTGTTGAAATATTAGTCTCATTTCCCTCTGGGATTCGCGACCCCACCTATCCCTTGGTTGAAACTGATGAACCTATGTCTTTTTTCAACTGTATTAACTACAGTATGTAACTAGTTGGCACTGAGAGTGAACAGACATATTTCTTACCTCCATATACACAGTTAGCTGACCTGGTCTGTCTTGTATGTTCATTTATGAAAATCTTTGAATTAGAATACAGAAGAAATCACATTTGTAGAAACTATTTGTAAGTTCTAGTGTTGATCGAGCACCATAGTGCTCGGGTGCTCGGGCAGAACATATTGGGATGCTCGGGTGCTCTACCGAGCACCCGATTATAATGGAAGTCAATGGGAGAACCCGAGCATTAAACCAGGCACCCCCTGCTCTGAAGATAGGAGGGTTCATAGGAAAAGGTCAGAAATTGATGGAAACACCACTGAAATGGTGAGGATGTCTGGGAGCATCTTGGACTCCCAGATCGCTGCTGGGAACAATGTTGTCCGAGTAGTACGCCACTTTTACAGACTGACAATAAATCGCACCAAACCGAAGATAAAATCGATTTTAGATTGAGGAAAAATTGTTAGGAAACATTTTTTCCTGTATATTTACTTGTATATAAAGTGCAAGTGCTGCCACAAATTACAAGGAAGAGGCACTCTGATACAACCTGTATATCACATAAAGGAGGGCCTCATTCACATTGTGGTACAATTGTTCATGTAGTGGGACTCCTACACTCATAAAGCCTATGCAAGTGAAAAGGCTTCCAAAAATTAAAATAAACCGGCACTACAATAAACACTTTGTTACAAATAAAGAGAGGCATCTTACACAGCCTTGAAAAATTATGATTGATGGCCTGCTGGTGACCCTCAAAAACATTTGGAGCAAGAGCCTGCTGATCTGACCATCTAAAACATTATGGGCAAAGGCCTGCTGCCGCTTTGGTGACTCTAGATAACCTGGGGCTGATCGCATGTCTCCATGATGGCGACGATCCATTCGGATGTCTGGCCTATTAACTTTCAATGTTATTGTAAGCACAAACCATGGTGACTACGGGTAACAGGTAATCAGGGTTCAATTCCGGAAAGGGAGCCTGTGAAACAGCTACGGCTACCACATCCAAGCAAGGCAGCATGCGTGCAAATTACCTATTAGTTATAATTAGGTGAGGGCCTGCAGGTGATCTGACCCTATAAAATATTTTACGTGTGGGCCTGCAGGTGAGCTGACCCTGTTAAAGATTTTAGGTGCAAGCCTGCTGGTGAGCTGACCCTGTAAAAGATTGTAGGTGAAGGCCTGCTGGTGAGCTGACCCTGTAAAACATTATATGCGAGGCCCTGCTGGTGAGCTGACCCTGTAAAACATTATATGCGAGGGTCTGCTGGTGAGCTGACCCTCTAAAAAATTATATGTGAGGGCCTGCTAGTGAGCTGACCCTGTAAAACATTATATGTGAAGGACATATATGCGATGGCATCATATGCGACCAATAAGCATGTATTGATGTGATGGAAGAGGATAAGGAGGATTAGAAAAGGAAGATTCAACCATATACCCTTGGTTGTGGTGGAAGGGGTCCATGGGAATACATTGTATTCAGTACATTTCAAACTACACATTTAAAGTGCCTTTATATTTACCAGCTTTCCTCTGGTGGAGTCGAGAAGTCATGGTCAATCCAGGTCTTGTTCATTTTTGCTGAGTCAACCTGCCAGCATTTTCAGTTGACAGGCGGATACGCTTATCTGTAATGCCACCAGCAGCACTAAATACCCGCTCTGACAAAACGCTGGCGGCAGGGCAGGCCAGCACCTCCATGGAGTAGAGCGCAAGTTCATGCCACGTGTCCAGCTTGGACACCGAGTAGTTGTAAGGCACTGAGGGATCATTGAGGACAATGACACGGTCTGCTATGTACTTCTTCACCATCTACCAAAAGTTTTCCCTCCTTTTTAGGCCGTGCATCAGGGTGAGGGTGCTGGCGGGGTACGTATGTAGCTGGTTCCTACACTGCCCTAAATATTGTAGGCTTAGGTAAGTCCAAAGAGAGGCAGTATATTAGTGTTAGGGACCCATCTGCGGAAGCCACCTTGACGCCTGGTACATAGGCCCGACACACGTTTGATCAAATATGTGCGCTAAGAGCTTCCATTAACTCATTTATAGTAGGTATTTTACCACTTTTATTTAGAATGACCCCCATTTCTTAGCTCTATTGTTTGTATATATAATGGTGTGCAGCCATTATTTTTTTTATAATCATGTTTGCTTCATGGATATGCACTTGTGATTCTGAAGGTTCTAGTCTATATTCTCTTGTAGTGGTGCTGGTGGGGTGTCATTAAACTGTACCAGGCTTTGGAGAGTGTTGCCCTGCCTCTATTGGAACTGCTGTATGTTCCCCTTGTCTCCCCTCCTCGGTTCGCCAAGGAACTACGGACTATGCCGCCAGCATTGTCAGATGGAAATTTTTGGAGCAATTTTTCAACAAGGATCTTCTGGTATTGCACCGTTTTGCTCGTCCTCTCCACCAGAGGAATGAGAGATGAGAAGTTCTCTTTGTAGCGTGGGTCTAGAAGGGTGAACACCCAGTAATCCGTGTTGTCTACAATGCGTATAACGCACAGGTTGCGGGAAAGGCAGCCTAACATGAAGTCAGCCATGTGTGCCAGAGTACCAACAGGCAAGACTTTGTTGTCTTTATCAGGAGGATCACTCTCAATCTCCTCATCCTCTTCCTCCTCTTCTGCCCACCGACGCTGAACAGATGGAATTAAACTTCCATGGGTACTACCCTGCTCCTCCTCCTCCTCCTCCTCATCATTGTCCAATTTGCGCTGAGAAGACGAACTGAGGGTGGTCTGGCTATCACCTTGTGTAATGTCTTCCCCCATTTCCACCTCTTCCACATTCAAAGCATCGTCATTAATTGTGAGCAGCGAGCGTTTGAGTAGACACAGAAGTGGGATGGTTACACTAATAATAGCGTTATCGCCGCTCATCATCTGTGTTGATTCCTCAAAGTTTCTTAAAACCTCATAGAGGTCAGACATCCATGCCCACTCTTCTCTTGAGAATAGCGGAAGCTGACTCGAAAGGCGACAACCATGTTGCAGCTGGTATTCCACTACTGCCCTCTGCTGCTCACAAAGCCTGGCCAACGTGTGGAACGTGGAGTTCCAGCATGTGCTTACGCCGCACAATAGCCGGTGAGCTGGCAATTTCAAGCGCTGCTGCAGTGTTGACAGACTGGCTGAAGCTGTCAATGACTTGCGCAAAATGTGTACACACGCAGCTAGAGTTGAGCAGACACTTGGATGTTTGGTTTCGACGGGTTCGGCCGAACTTCACTAAAAAGTTCGAGTTCGGGACCTGAACTTGAGCCCGAACCCAAGCCCCATTGAAGTCAATGAGGACCCGAACTTTGGAGCACTAAAATGTCTTAAAAAAGTAATGGAAAGGGCTAGAGGGCTGCAAATAGCAGCAATATGTGGTTAAGAGCATGGCAAGTTCTCTGCAAAGAAACGTGGATAGGTAAATGACTTCAAATAACATAAAATATGTAAAAATAATAAATAATAATCTTGATCTAGGAGGAAGAGGTCCATATGGAGTAGGAGGTTGAGGAGGCGGTGGATGTGGCGGTGTAGGTGGAAGAGGCGGTGGAGGAGGAGGTAGCCAACACTGGTTTTTGCTTTTGTTTTATATTTATTTATTTTTTTGCTCAAACATTGGAAAATGTCAAAAATAAAACAAAGAGAAAGTGCGCTGAAGTGCAACAATGGCTGGGTGAGGCCGGTTTACATGTCTATTCTGCACAAGGTACAGACAAGTCCGATGGGATCCCTGCCTGGTTCATTTTAATGAACGTGAGCTTGTCCACATTGGCTGTTGACAGGCGGCTGCACTTCTCTTTAATAACCCCCTCCTGCCATGCTAAACAAACGTACAGACAATACACTGGCTGCAGGGCAGGCCAGCACCTCCAAAGCATAAAGGGCAAGCTCAGGCCATGCGCCCAATTTGGAGACCCAGAAGTTGAAGGGGACAGACCCATCAACCAGTAGGTGTAGGCATGTTCACACATACTGCTCCACCATGTCGCACGTCCCCATGATGTCCACGATCCAATTGGATATCTTCTCTATCAACTTTCGATGTTCTTTTATGTGCCTACCATGGTGATCACGGGTAATGGGGAATCAGGGTTCCAGGCCGGAGAAGGAGCCTGAGAAAGGGATACCACATCCAAGGGAGGTCAATGGATGAAATGAAATGTGATTGAGCGGAAATGTGGGACAAATTATTGAAGCAGAAGCATCAAAGTAAAGGAGGGGGCGCGCAGCAATTACCCACTCCCAACTTGGGGAGGTAGTGACGATAAATAACAATACAGGACTCTTAAGATGCCCTGTTATTGTAATGATTACAAAAAAATTACAGAGAATGTCACTGGATTATTTTGGATTTAGATTTGTTGACAGTAGCTGCCGCTTTGTTGACAGTAGATAACTTCTGCCTGATCGCACGTCCCCGTGACATCCACGATCCAATTGGATATCTTCTCGATCAACTTTTGATGTTCTTTTATGCGCCTACCATGGTGATCACGGGTAGCGGGGAATCAGGGTTACACGCCAGAGAGGTAGCGTGAGAAAGGGATACCACATCCAAGGGAGGTCAATGGCTGAAATGTGATCGAGCGAAAATGTGGGACAAGTTATTAAAGCGGAAGGATCGATTGAAAGGAGGGTGCGAGCGTCAATTAAAAACAAATTTTATAAATTTAAGTCCCTGTCACCTATGCAGAGCAGGGGTTCTTCATCGGCAAAAATGGGTTAATGTCTCCCACCAATGGAACAGACGATTTTTTAAAATTTCGGTCCCTGTCAACTATGCAGAGCAGAGGTTTATTCACGGCAAAAATGGTAAAATGTCACCCAAGAATGTAACAGACGCTTTTGCACCCTGCTCCCTCTTTTGCTGTGCTGGTACCTCTCTGCGACCACCGCCTCTTCCTCTGAACTAGACAGGTAACTTGCATGACCTTGATTCCATGTGGGGTCTAGTGCCTCATCATCCTCCACATCATCTTCCACCCACTCTTTACCCCTGCCCTTCTTGTCGGTCTGCAGACTGCAGAAAGCTGCAGCAGTTGGCACCTGTGTTTGGTCATCATCAGAGACGTGTGGCAGTGGACTTCCCATGTCCTCATCCTGTAACATAAGTGGTTGGGCATCAGTGCACTTAATCTCTTCCACTTCTGGGGCAGGGCTATGTGGATGGCCCATGGAAACCCTGCCAGAAGAGTCATCAAATGGCATAAGAGACTGCTGCATGACTTGGTGCTCAGACTGCTTGCCTGATTTGCAAGAAGTGAGTTGAAAGACAGATGGCAATGGGCTATAGGTGCCAACTCTGATCTTTCAGCAGGGGACTGGGTGGGAGACACATGGGGTCCCGATGTAAAACTGATCCATGGGGCCCCCTCCACGTAGCCCCCACTACCTCCCCTACCATTCACCCAACATGCCTCCCAACAGTACCGCTTTGTGCGGGGCAAGCCGATTTGGATGGCAATCCTGCTGTCCTGCCAAGCTCTACCTCTGCACAATTTGCCAGGGGCAAGAGTTTAGAGGTATGTACATGTATATAACCGCACACAGCTGTAAAGTTTACCGTATTCATGTAAAGCTTAAAGTGAAACTGGCATTAAATTTTTTTTTGCTAAAGTGTAGGGCAAGTGATAGGTAACATTTTTGTAATATTCTTTATTTAGCCAAAACATTTAATTTTAGTAGTAAACTGGGGCTGAAATGGCCCTTAGCAGCACTCTCAGAAATGAGCGTTGCTATGAGCCATATGTCTTCTATTTGAAAGGGGGAGACGGGCTGTGCGGGCGCTGTGCTTCTAGGTCCCGTGCTCCCCCGGTGGCGGAGTTAAAATAATATGTATATTCACCATTTCTATGAAATCGAATGCTCCGGTACACTTACTAACCTGCCTTCCCTGCGATAATCACTCATGAAGCAGCCGCCGGAAGTAACCGCTCACTGCACACAGTGCTTCAACTTTCGGCGGCTGCTTCCTGAGTGATTATCGCAGGGAAGGCAGTGTTATACTGTATATTATACAGTGTTATACTGTATATACTGGATTATCTACAGTCGTGGCCAAAAGTTTTGAGAATGACACAAATATTCGTTTTCACAAAGTTTGCTGCTAAACTGCTTTTAGATCTTTGTTTCAGTTTTTTCTGTGATGTAGTGAAATATAATTACACGCACTTCATACGTTTCAAAGGCTTTTATCGACAATTACATGACATTTATGCAAAGAGTCAGTATTTGCAGTGTTGGCCCTTCTTTTTCAGGACCTCTGCAATTCGACTGGGCATGCTCTCAATCAACTTATGGGCCAATTCCTGACTGATAGCAACCCATTCTTTCATAATTACTTCTTGGAGTTTGTCAGAATTAGTGGGTTTTTGTTTGTCCACCCGCCTCTTGAGGATTGACCACAAGTTCTCAATGGGATTAAGATCTGGGGAGTTTCCAGGCCATGGACCCAAAATGTCAACGTTTTGGTCTCCAAGCCACTTAGTTATCACTTTTGCCTCATGGCACGGTGCTCCATCGTGCAGGAAAATGCATTGTTCTTCACCAAACTGTTGTTGGATTGTTGGAAGAAGTTGCTGTGGGAGGGTGTTTTGGTACCATTCTTTATTCATGGCTGTGTTTTTGGGCAAAATTGTGAGTGAGCCCACTCCCTTGGATGAGAAGCAACCCCACACATGAATGGTTTCAGGATGCTTTACTGTTGGCATGACACAGGACTGATGGTAGCGCTCACCTTTTCTTCTCCGGACAAGCCTTTTTCCAGATGACCCAAACAATCGAAAAGAGGCTTCATCGGAGAATATGACTTTGCCCCAGTCCTCAGCAGTCCATTCACCATACTTTCTGCAGAAGATCAATCTGTCCCTGATTTTTTTTTTGGGAGAGAAGTGGCTTCTTTGCTGCCCTTCTTTTCACCAGGCCATCTTCCAAAAGTCTTTGCCTCACTGTGCGTGCAGATGCGCTCACACCTGCCTGCTGCCATTCCTGAGCAAGCTCTGCACTGGTGGCACTCCGATCCCGCAGCTGAATCCTCTTTAGGAGACGATCCTGGCGCTTGCTGGACTTTCTTGGACGCCCTGAAGCCTTCTTAACAAGAATTGAACCTCTTTCCTTGAAGTTCTTGATGATCCTATAAATTGTTGATTGAGGTGCAATCTTAGTAGCCGCAATATCCTTGCCTGTGAAGCCATTTTTATGCAACGCAATGATGGCTGCACGCGTTTCTTTGCAGGTCACCATGGTTAACAATGGAAGAACAATGATTTCAAGCATCACCCTCCTTTTAACATGTCAAGTCTGCCATTTTAACCCAATCACCCTGACATAATGATCTCCAGCCTTGTGCTCGTCAACATTCTCACCTGAGTTAACAAGACTATTACTGAAATGATCTCAGCAGGTCCTTTAATGACAGCAATGAAATGCAGTGGAAAGTTTTTTTTGGGATTAAGTTAATTTTCATGGCAAAGAAGGACTATGCAATTCATCTGATCACTCTTCATAACATTCTGGAGTATATGCAAATTGCTATTATAAAAACTTAAACAGCAACTTTTCCAATTTCCAATATTTATGTAATTCTCAAAACTTTTGGCCACGACTGTATACTATTAAAAGCCCTGTGTACGTGCTCAGGGCTGTTGTCCATGCGTTTGTGCCGATTAGTGAAGTGCGCATGCGCGGCGCACAAACCAATCAGCACACACTCCACACACACAGCAGGGATCGCCCAAAGCACTGTGCCGCCGGCCAATAAAAACACGGCGCATCACCCGTGCTCAGGGCTTTTATCCGTGCGTGTGTGACGATTAGGCTACTTTCACACCTGCGCTAGGTGTGGATCCGTCTGCATAACAGTTTTTTCAGATCTGAGTTTTCACTATCGTGAAAACTCAGGTCCGACAGTATATTCTAACACAGAGGCGTTCCCATGGTGATGGGGACGCTTCAAGTTAGAATATACTAAGAACTGTGTACATAACTGCCCCCTGCTGCCTGGCAGCACCCAATCTCTTACAGGGGGCTGTGATCCGCACAATTAACCCCTCAGGTGCTTCACCTGAGGGGTTAATTGTGTGGATCTCAGCCCCCTGATCGGGTGCTGCCAGGCAGCAGGGGCCAGACCCCCCTCTCACCCCAGTATTAAAAGCATTGGTGGCCAGTGCGCCCCTCCTCCCTCCTCAGTATTAAAAGCATTGGTGGCCAGTGCGGCCACCCCTCCCTCCCCAGTATTAAAAGCATTGGTGGCCAGTGCGGCATCCCCCTCCCTCCCCAGTATTAAAAGCATTTGTGGCCAGTGCGGCCCCCCTCCCTCCCCAGTATTAAAAGCATTGGTTGCAGTGGCCACAGGCTAACAACCCCCCTCCCCCCCGCCATCATTGGTGGCAGCGGAGCGGCATTTCCGATCGAAGTCCCAGTTTAATTGCTGGGGCTCCGATTGGTTACTATGGCAGCCAGGACGCTACTGCAGTCCTAGCTGCCATGGTTACTTAGCTTATACTTACATGCGCTGTCTGTGGCCAGCCGGCGCTCCTCCTACTGGTAAGTGACAGGTCTGTGCGATGCGCCGCACTGGACACCAATGCTTTTAATACTGGGAGGGGGGGGGGGGGGGCACACTGGCCACCGATGCTTTTAATACTGGGGAGAGAGGGGGGTCTGGCCCCTGCTGCCTGGAAGCACCCGATCAGGGGGCTGAGATCGGCACAATTAACCCCTTAGGTGCGGCACCTGAGGGGTTAATTGTGCCGATCACAGCCCCCTGTAAGAGATTGGGTGCTGCCAGGCAGCAGGGGGCAGTTATGTACACAGTTCTTAAAGTATTCTAACTTGAACCGCCCCTATCACTATGGTAACGCCTCTGTGTTAGAATATACTGTCGGATCTGAGTTTTCACGATCTAACTCAAATCCGATGGTATATTCTAACACAGAGGCGTTCCCATGCTGATGGCGACGCTTCAAGTTAAAATATACCATCGGATTGGAGAAAACTCCGATCCGATGGTATATTAATAGGGACTTCTGACTTTACATTGAAAGTCAATGGGGGACGGATCCATTTACAATTGCACCAATATTGTGTCAATGTAAACGGATCCGTCCCCATTGACTTACATTGTAAGTCAGGACGGATCCGTTCGGCTCCGCACCGTCAGGCGGACACCAAAACACTGCAAGCAGCGTTTTGGTGTCCGCCTCAGGAGCGGAATGGAGGCGGAACGGAGCCAAACTGATGCATTCTGAATGGATCCGTATCCATTCAGAATGCATTTGGGTTAAACTGGAGCCTTGAAACGGATCTCACAGGCGGACCCTGAAACGCCAGTGTGAAAGTAGCCTTAGTGAAGTGCGCATGCGCGGCGCACAAACCAATCAGCAAACACTCCACACACACACAGCAGGGACCGCCCAAAGCACCGCGCCGCCAGCCAATAAAAACACGGAGCATCACATGCAGCCCGGACAGCCCACAGCAGCACGGCCATCCAATCAAAGTCGCCGCCCGGACCGCCCACAATTGCGCCAGCCAATAAACACACGGCGCACCACACGCTGTACGGACCGCCCACAGCATGGAGCTGTCCAATTACACCATCCCCACAGCTGCGCCGCTGGCCAATAACCGCCTCTTATGGTGTGTGGTGTCAGTTGGAGCAGAGTGCATAAGAAGCAGAGTGCATAAGAAGCGCCGCCATTACATGCACAGTGACAGAAATTGCTCTCAGATACACACTGCAGCTGCTGCCAGCAGTATTAGCCAGCACCACCAATCAGTGCCAGCAATAATTGCCAGCCATCAATCATTGCCACCAGTCACAGTTACAGCAGTCAGTGCCAGCCCTATCAGCCACCAGTCACAGTGCCAGTGGTCTCAGCACCACCAGTTAGTGCCAGCTCTATCAGCCACAAGTCACAGTGCCCGCCGTCTCAGCACCACCAGTAAGTGTGAGCTCTATCAGCCACAAGTCACAGTGCCCGCCGTCTCAGCACCACCAGTCAGTGTGAGCTGTATCAGCCACCAGTCACAGTGACAGCAGTCTCAGCATCAACAGTCAGTGCCAAGTGTATTAGCCACCAGTCACAGTGACAGCAGTTTCAGCACAACCAGTTAGTGCCAGCTCTATCAGCCACCAGTCACAGTGCCCGCCGTATTAGCACCACCAATCAGTGCCAGCTGTATCAGCCACCAGTCACAGTGCCAGTGGTCTCAGCACCACTAGTCAGTGCCAGCCGTATCAGCCACCAGTCACAGTGCCAGCAGTCTCAGCACCACGTGGCACTGCCAGTCGTCTCAGCCACCAGTCAGCGTCAGCTGTTTCAGCCATCAGCTGCAGTCTCAGCACCACCAGTCAGTGCCAGCAGTTCGTGCCAGCCATCTCAGGCACCAGTCACAGTGCCCACAGTCTCAGCACCACCAGTCAGTCCTAGCAGTCATGGCCAGCTGTATCAGCCACCAGTCACAGTGCCAGTGGTCTCAGCACCACCATTCAGTGCCAGCCATATCAGCCACCAGTCACAGTGACAGCAGTCTCAGCACCACGTGGCATTGCCAGTAAGTGCCAGCTGTTTCAGCCATCAGCTGCAGTCTCAGCACCACCAGTCCGTGCCAGCCATCTCAGGCACCAGTCACAGTGCCCACAGTCTCAGCACCACCAGTCAGTGCCAGCAGTCAGTGCCAGCAATCAGTACCAGCAGTATCAGCCACCAGTCACAGTGCCAGTGCTCTCAGCACCACCAGTCAGTGCCAGCCGTATCAGCCACCAGTCACAGTGCCAGTGGTCTCAGCACCACCAGTCAGTGACAGCTGTATCAGTCGCAGTGCAAGTGGTCTCAGCACTACCAGTCAGTGGCAGTCATATCAGTCGCCAGTCACAGTGCCTGCAGTCTCAGCCAAAAGTCAGTGCCAGTGACGCATATTACAGCTACATATAAGTCAGTATTACAGTAAGAGAAAATATTATAAAATTATAAAAGTACAAGCCACCCAAAAAAAAGGACACATCAAGTAGGACAAAAGACACAGACAATGAAACCCTACAGAACCAAATTCTCCTGGAGAAACAGTCAAGTCAGCAAGTAAAAATCAAAAAAAGAAAGGCTGAAAAACATGAAAAAAAAATGAGCAAATAGATCATTTCAAGAAAAAGAAAATGAGTGTCACAAAAACGCTAAAAGAGAAAGATTCAGACGAGCAAATAGATCTATAGAAGAACAGGAAAATCAGCGTAAAAAACTATCTCTAAGAGAAAGACAAAGACGAGCAAATAGATCTATTGAAGAAAAGGAAAATGAGCATCAGAAAATTGTGAAAGCACACAGAGCTAGGAGAGCAACACTACGTCAGCAACAAGCAATAAAAAGAGGCAGGATAACAGATCTACAAACAGACACAACACATTTATCAACAGCCACACAGGAGAGGATAAATGATATAAGAGAAAGACAAAAACATGAGACATGCTGAAAGAGAAAAAGCTAGGAGAGCAAGTCTTACATCAGAAGAACGACAATTACAATGTTTGCGGCAAGCACAATTACAGAGACTGGCCCGAAGTAAACGAGTGGAAAATAACGAATCCCGGGCAACAATAGAAAGAATGCCAATGATAAATGATATAGTTAATATTAATGAGGGTAACATTATACCCCACACATGTGGAGATTTAAATCAGATATGCAATTTTTGTCAAGCAAAACATTTTGAAGGAGAAAGACCATCTGATCAAAAATTTACACAGTGTTGCTCAAAAGGAAAAGGAAATCTTCAACCAATTCGAACAAATCCGTTTATACAGCAGCTCATGATGGGTCAGCATCATTACAGCAAAAATTTCATGCAGAATATAAGGTCAATAAATAGTGCTCTAGCATTTGCATCTATGGGAGCTAACATTAGTCCGCCTTCTGGCTATGGGCCATACTGTTTTCGAATCCATGGTTCGATTTGTCACAGAGCAGGAACACTGCATCCTCAACAGACTGAAAACAGACAGTTTGCACAATTATACATTTTAGATCCCTTCGAAGCTGCAGTACAAAGAATGCAAATTTCTGCCAACTCAGAAATAAATACAGAGCTTATGCAAACATTAAGTACATTTATGGCACAATTCAATCCTTTTGCCGAAGCCTGCAAAATGTTGTACCAAGTTGAAAAAGAATATGAAGAGAATGCCGCTAAAAATGACAATGTTATTAAGGAAGTGTCCATGACAATAGTACAAGTTTGCAAAAATGACCAAAGGCGCTAATACGCACCAAAATATAATGAGGTTGCTTTTATTTTCAAAATTATGATGGAGAACCACCACTTGAAAGAGATTTTCTTATACACTGCAAACCAAGTGAAAAAAAACCCACAAAGAATTAGTGTCCTTGATCCTAATTTGGAACCCATGGTTTATCCATTGTTATTCCCCTATGGGGATCAAAGCTGGGGAATTGACATTCCATTGCAAAACAGACCACAAGCTTTATTAAATTTACTAAACCAGTCACACAATCCTAGAGTTAGAGTTACTCAAATGCAATACTACGGTTACCGTCTTTCCATTAGAGAGGATTTTAATCCCTTTTTAAATGCAGGCCGCCTTACACAGCAATATATAGTTGATGCATATGTAAAAACAGAAGCTCAATTATATACGTCAAAATCTGCCTACATTGCGTGTTGAAAAATATTCTGGATTAATGGATCATTTGTTTAATGAAGCCAATGAAGCAGGCCTGAGTCCTGGAAAAATGGATATTTTGCCTTCTTCATTTGCAGGGAGCCTCAGAAACATGCAACAAAATTATCAAGATGCTATGGCAATTGTCAGAAAATATGGAAAACCAGATCTTTTTATTACAATGACATGCAATCCCAAATGGGAAGAGATTGTACATAACCTACAACATGGACAACCACATTTAGTTCAAGAGTATTTCACCTAAAACTCAAAGCTCTAATTGATGACATCAGTAAAAAACATATTTTTGGAGTCGCAAAAGCAATGGTCTACGTAATAGAATTTCAAAAGAGAGGTTTACCACATGCTCACATACTTCTCATTCTTAAAGAAAGCTGTAATCCAAAAAATGAAGAACTGATAGATAAAATTGTCTCTGCTGAAATCCCTAACATAGAAATCACTCCTCGCTTACATGCAATTGTAACAAAGCATATGATTCATGGACCATGCGGAGCACTCAATCCTAATTCTCCATGTATGACAAATGACAAATGCTGTAAGGATTTTCCGAAGGAATTCCAACAAAAAACTATTGCTAATAGGAATGGCTATCCAAAGAGAAGAAATACAGGTCAAACTATAATTCTTAACGGAAAGAATATTGATAATTCTTGGGTTGTACCATATAATCCTTACTTAGCGTTGAAGTACAATTGCCACATTAATGTGGAAGTTTGTGCATCAGTGAAAAGTGTCAAATACCTTTTTAAATATGTGTACAAAGGTCATGATTGTGCAAATGTTGTCATTGAAGAACAAGGTACTTTGAATCATGATTAAATAAACACCTTTATTAATTCTAGGTATGTCAGTGCTCCAGAAGCAGCATGGCGTTTGCATGGGTTTGAAATGCATTATCAATCCCATACCATCCATAGATTAGCAGTGCATCTGCCTGAAGAACAATCAGTTTTTTTCAACCCAAATGACATTACCACAGCGGTACAGAGAGCTTTAAACCGTGATACTCAATTGACAGCTTGGTTCAAATTGAATCAACAAAAAGAGGAAGCAAAGAATATATTATATTCAGACATTCCTTTGCATTATGTGTTTGACTCTCAAAATTGTTGTTGGAAATTGCATCAACGTGGTGCAGAAAAAATTATTGGACGAATGTATTCTGTCAAGTTAATATCAGATGCAGAGCGTTACTGTCTGCGTCTACTATTGCTGCATGTGGCTGGTGCAGTATCCTTTGAAGATCTGAGGACAGTACATGGTAATGTCGATCCCACTTTCCAAGAGGCTGCAAAAGCAAAAGGACTTATTAACCACCTCCCGTCACACTAACGCCGAAAGGCGTCATTGCTGCGGCGCTCCCAGGTCACACTAACGCCGATTGGCGTCATCTCGCGTGAGCCGAGATCTCCTGTGAACGCGCGCACACAGGCGCGCGCGTTCACAGGATCGGAAGGTAAGCAAGTGGATCTTCAGCCTGCCAGCAGCGATCGTTCGCTGGCAGGCTGTCGATGAGATTTTGATAACAGCGTCTAATATACCTGCTACCTGGTCCTCTGGTGGTCCCTTTTCCTTGGATCGACCACCAGAGGACACAGGCAGCTCAGTAATAAGTAGCACCAAACACCACTACACTACACCACCCCCCGTCACTTATTAACCCCTTATTAACCCCTGATCACCCCATATAGACTCCCTGATCACCCCCCTGTCATTGATCACCCTCCCCTGTAAGGCTCCATTCAGACGTCCATATGTTTTTACGGATCCACGGATACATGGATCGGATACGCAAAACACATACGGACGTCTGAATGGAGCCTTACAGGGGGGTGATCAATGACAGGGGGGTGATAACCCCATATAGACTCCCTGATCACCCCCCTGTCATTGATCACCCCCCTGTCATTGATCACCCCCCTGTAAGGCTCCATTCAGACAGCCATATGTTTTTTACGTATCCACGGATACATGGATCGGATCCGCAAAACACATACGGACGTCTGAATGGAGCCTTACAGGGGGGTGATCACCCCATATAGACTCCCTGATCACCCCCCTGTCATTGATCACCCCCTTGTAAGGCTGGCTCCATTCAGAGGTCCGTATGTGTTTTGCGGATCCACGGATCCATGGATCGAATCCGCAAAACACATACGGACGTCTGAATGGAGCCTTACAGGGGGTGATCAATGACAGGGGGGTGATCACCCCATATAGACTCCCTGATCACCCCCCTGTAATTGATCACCCCCCTGTCATTGATGACCCCCCTGTAAGGCTCTATTCAGACGGGCATATGTTTTTTACGTATCCACGGATACATGGATCGGATCCGCAAAACACATACGGATGTCTGAATAGAGCCTTACAGGGGGGTGATCACCCCATATAGACTCCCTGATCACTTCCCTGTCATTGATCACCCCCCTGTAAGGCTCCATTCAGACGTCCGTATGTGTTTTGCGGTTCCGATCCATGTATCCGTGGATCCATAAAAAACATATGGGCGTCTGAATGGTGCCTTATAGGGGGTTGATCAGTGACAGGGGGGTGATCACCCCATATACACTCCCTGATCACCCCCCTGTCATTGATCACCCCCCTGTAAGGCTCCATTCAGACATTTTTTTGGCCCAAGTTAGCGGAAATTGTTTTTTTTTTTTTTTTTCTTACAAAGTCTCCTATTCCACTAACTTGTGTCAAAAAATAAAATCTCACATGAACTCACCATACCCCTCACGAAATCCAAATGCGTAAAATTTTTTAGACATTTATATTCCAGACTTCTTCTCACGCTTTAGGGCCCCTAAAATGCCAGGGCAGTATAAATACCCCACATGTGACCCCATTTCGGAAAGAAGACACCCCAAGGTATTCCGTGAGGGGCATATTGAGTCCATGAAAGATTTACATTTTTGTCCCAAGTTAGCGGAAAGGAAGACTTTGTGAGAAAAAAAAAAATCAATTTCTGCTAACTTGTGCCCCTCATTGAATACCTTGGGGTGTCTTCTTTCCAAAATGGGGTCACATGTGGGGTATTTATACTGCCCTGGCATTTTAGGGGCCCTAAAGCGTGAGAAGAAGTCAGGGATTCAAATGTCTAAAAATGCCCTCCTAAAAGGAATTTGGGCCCCTTTGCGCATCTAGGCTGCAAAAAAGTGTCACACATCTGGTATCGCCGTACTCAGGAGAAGTTGGGCAATGTGTTTTGGAGTGTCATTTTACATATACCCATGCTGGGTGAGATAAATATCTTGGTCAGATGCCAACTTTGTATAGAAAAATGGGAAAAGTTGTCGTTTGCCGAGATATTTCTCTCACCCAGCATGGGTATATGTAAAATGACACCCCAAAACACATTGCCCTACTTCTCCTGAGTACGGCGATACCAGATGTGTGACACTTTTATTTGCAGCCTAGGTGGGCAAAGGGGCCCACATTCCAAAGAGCACCTTTAGGATTTCACAGGTCATTTTTTACACATTTTGATTTCAAACTACTTCCCACACATTAGGGCGCCTAAATTGCCAGGGCAGTATAACTACCCCACAAGTGACCCCATTTTGGAAAGAAGACACCCCAAGGTGTTCCGTGAGGGGCATGGCGAGTTCCTCAAATTTTTTTTTTTTTGTCACAAGTTAGCGGAATATGATGATTTATTTTTATTTTTTCTTACAAAGTCTCATATTCCACTAACTTGTGACAAAAAATAAAAACTTCCATGAACTCACTATGCCCATCACAAAATACCTTAGGGTGTCTTCTTTCCAAAATGGGATCACTTGTGGGGTAGTTATACTGCCCTGGCAATTTAGGGGCCCAAATGTGTGGTAAGTAGTTTGAAATCAAAATCTGTAAAAAATGGCCGGTGAAATCCTAAAGGTGCTCTTTGGATTGTGGGCCCCTTTGCCCACCTAGGCTGCAAAAAAGTGTCACACATCTGGTATCGCCGTACTCAGGAGAAGTTGGGCAATGTGTTTTGGGATGTCTTTTTACATATACCCATGCTGGGTGAGATAAATATCGGAACAGGTCTCAACTATCGGAACGTCTGATGCTGAAAATTTTAGATCATCTACTGTGCTCATTTGGGATGAGTGTACAATGGCCCCGTCTATTGCTCTTACAGTGGTTGACAAACTGCTAAAAGAAATAATGGATAACCAGAAACCCTTTGGAGGAAAAGATTTATTACTTGGTGGATATTTTCGGCAAACACTTCCAGTGGTTCCTCATGGTGACCGGACAAAAATGAGGAAGCAACAGGAGGCAAACTGAAGCGCCCTGCAATCCTCGGTGGTGGAATGACATGTGGCAAACTGCTATCCACCTCACGCCCAGCCGCCACTGCATTTACCCAGTGTGCTGTTATGGAGATATAACATCCCTGTCCGTGCTTACTGGTCCACGTATCCGTAGTGAGGTGCACCTTGCCACAGATGGCGTTGCGCAGTGCACACCTGATTTTGTCCCACACTTGGTTGTGCAGGGAAGGGATGGCACGCCTGGAAAAGTAGTGATGGCTGGGCACGACATACTGCGGGACAGCCACCACCAAATGGCTTTTAAAACTCTCTGTCTCCACGACAGCTTTTCAAAGCTGTCATTCTGGGTATTTTCAGCCCAGGCACGAGGACACATTATTCCCACCTTAAGGGTCTGAATGTGGGCTTAGCAGAATAGGGAGAGCGGTTAGGGATTTGCTAGAAGGTGACCTGATCCCCAGCTTCTCGTTCAGAAACTTGTTGGTTGGTTTATCTGTGTATCTAAGATCCTGTCCGCCATGACATTATAACCCGCCAATACTTTGACTGTCATTGCTCAGCGGTTTTGTGATGGCGTCAATTGATGCGCTAGTTGACCGCATGCAGGGAATATCCCTAGAGATCTGCGTAATTCGGTCACACGGTGTCAGAATGCTCTGGCATCAGGTGCAGGTCAAATTTGTGGGGAGCCTAAAGTCGCTCTTCCTGATAGATTTGCAGGGGGTACGGATGACTTTATCCGTTTTAGAGAGTCATGCAAATTGTATTTTCGGCTGCGTCCATCGTCGTCTGGTGATGAAAGTCAGAGTATAGATATAATCATCTCTCTGCTTAAAGGGGACGCGCAATCCTGGGCCTTTTCTCTGCCGCCCGGTTCTCGGGCCCTTCGGTCGGTGGAAGAATTTTTTAAGGCCCTGGCATTAATCTACGATGACCCAGATCGGGTCTCGATGGCGGAATCAAAATTACGTAATTTATTACAGGGTGAACATACTGCAGAGGCTTACTGCGTTGAGTTTAGGAGATGGGCTACCGAGTCAGAGTGGAATGACCCCGCGTTAGGTAGTCAGTTTTGTCAGGGGTTATCTGAGAGATTGAAAGATGCCCTTGCTTTTCATGAGTACCCAGATTCTTTGGAGAATGCAATGTCTTTGGCAGTACGGTTAGATAGACGTATTAGAGAGAGGTGTAGGGCTCCCTCCACACAAGGGATCCCTTCTGTGAGTGGTTTCGTCTCTACTGCTTCCCAGGGTGATGTTACAGGTAACTCTGGAGTAGGGGAGGAACCCATGCAGCTGGGTCAGGTTTCTTTCCGTTCTGGTAGTAGAGACTTTAGGAAATTGCATAAACTATGTTACTACTGTGGGAAAAGGGGTCATTTTATTTTTGCTTGTCCTTTTGTTAAACCGCAGGTTGATGAGAAAAAGAAAAAATTAACTTTCCTGACTCTTGGTAGCGTGAATAGTGTGGTGGAGCAAGCAGGTATGCAAGCTCCCTGTAATGCCCGTTTTCTCCTTCCAGCTATGGTGGCGCTAGACTCAAGAGAATTTTTTGTTGAAGTATTCCTTGACTGTGGTGCTGGGGTAAACCTTATTGACTTTCTTTTTCTTCAAAATCTGGGTCTAAGTACTTGCACTTTAGAAAGAGAGATTCCGGTTTTTGCAATTGATTCTTCCCCTCTTTCTCTAAGGAGTCTCACTCATATTGCTTATGGTATTCACTTAACCACCTCAGCCCCCAGTGCTTAAACACCCTGAAAGACCAGGCCACTTTTTACACTTCTGACCTACACTACTTTCACCGTTTATTGCTCGGTCATGCAACTTACCACCCAAATGAATTTTACCTCCTTTTCTTCTCACTAATAGAGCTTTCATTTGGTGGTATTTCATTGCTGCTGACATTTTTACTTTTTTTGTTATTAATCGAAATTTAACGATTTTTTTGCAAAAAAATGACATTTTTCACTTTCAGTAGTAAAATTTTGCAAAAAAAACGACATCCATATAGAAATTTTGCTCTAAATTTATAGTTCTACATGTCTTTGATAAAAAAAAAATGTTTGGGTAAAAAAAAAATGGTTTGGGTAAAAGTTATAGCGTTTACAAACTATGGTACAAAAATGTGAATTTCCGCTTTTTGAAGCAGCTCTGACTTTCTGAGCACCTGTCATGTTTCCTGAGGTTCTACAATGCCCAGACAGTACAAACACCCCACAAATGACCCCATTTCTGAAAGTACACACCCTAAGGTATTCGCTGATGGGCATAGTGAGTTCATAGAACTTTTTATTTTTTGTCACAAGTTAGCGGAAAATTATGATTTTTTTTTTTTTTTTTTTTTTCTTACAAAGTCTCATATTCCACTAACTTGTGACAAAAAATAAAAAGTTTTATGAACTCACTATGCCCATCAGCGAATACCTTGGGGTCTCTTCTTTCCAAAATGGGGTCACTTGTGGGGTAGTTATACTGCCCTGGCATTCTAGGGGCCCAAATGTGTGGTAAGGAGTTTGAAATCAAATTCTGTAAAAAATGACCTGTGAAATCCGAAAGGTGCTCTTTGGAATATGGGCCCCTTTGCCCACCTAGGCTGCAAAAAAGTGTCACACATCTGGTATCTCCGTACTCAGGAGAAGGTGGGGAATGTGTTTTGGGGTGTCATTTTATATATACCCATGCTGGGTGAGAGAAATATCTTGGCAAAAGACAACTTTTCCCATTTTTTTATACAAAGTTGTCATTTGACCAAGATATTTATCTCACCCAGCATGGGTATATGTAAAAAGACACCCCAAAACACATTCCTCAACTTCTCCTGAGTACGGGGATACCAGATGTGTGACACTTTTTTGCAGCCTAGGTGGGCAAAGGGGCCCATATTCCAAAGAGCACCTTTCGGATTTCACTCCTCATTTTTTCCTGAATTTGATTTCAAACTCCTTACCACACATTTGGGCCCCTAGAATACCAGGGCAGTATAACTACCCCACAAGTGACCCCATTTTGGAAAGAAGACACCCCAAGGTATTCCGTGAGGGGCATGGCGAGTTCCTAGAATTTTTTATTTTTTGTCACAAGTTAGTGGAAAATGATGATTTGTTTTTTAATTTTTTTTTTCATACAAAGTCTCATATTCCACAAACTTGTGACAAAAAATAAAAACTTCCATGAACTCACTATGCCCATCAGCGAATACCTTGGGGTCTCTTCTTTCCAAAATGGGGTCACTTGTGGGGTAGTTATACTGCCCTGGCATTCTAGGGGCCCAAATGTATGGTAAGTAGGTAAATGACCTGTGAAATCCGAAAGGTGCTCTTTGGAATGTGGGCCCCTTTGCCCACCTAGGCTGCAAAAAAGTGTCACACATCTGGTATCTCTGTATTCAGGAGAAGTTGAGGAATGTGTTTTGGGGTGTCTTTTTACATATACCCATGCTGGGTGAGATAAATATCTTGGTCAAATGCCAACTTTGTATAAAAAAAATGGGAAAAGTTGTCTTTTGCCAAGATATTTCTCTCACCCAGCATGGGTATATGTAAAATGACACCCCAAAACACATTCCCCAACTTCTCCCGATTACGGAGATACCAGATGTGTGACACTTTTTTGCAGCCTAGGTGGGCAAAGGGGCCCATATTCAAAAGAGCACCTTTCGGATTTCACAGGTCATTTTTTACAGAATTTGATTTCAAACTCCTTACCACACATTTGGGCCCCTAGAATGCCAGGGCAGTATAACTACCCCACAAGTGACCCCATTTTGGAAAGAAGAGACCCCAAGGTATTCGCTGATGGGCATAGTGAGTTCATGGAACTTTTTATTTTTTGTCACAAGTTAGTGGAATATGAGACTTTGTATGAAAAAAAAAATAAAAAAAAAAATAAGCATTTTCCACTAACTTGTGACAAAAAATAAAAAATTCTAGGAACTCGCCATGCCCCTCACGGAATACCTTGGGGTGTCTTCTTTCCAAAATGGGGTCACTTGTGGGGTAGTTATACTGCCCTGGCATTTTCCAGGGGCCCTAATGTGTGGTAAGTAGGTAAATGACCTGTGAAATCCTAAAGGTGCTCTTTGGAATATGGGCCCCTTTGCCCACCTAGGCTGCAAAAAAGTGTCACACATGTGGTATCGCCGTATTCAGGAGAAGTTGGGGAATGTGTTTTGGGGTGTCATTTTACATATACCCATGCTGGGTGAGAGAAATATCTTGGCAAAAGACAACTTTTCCCATTTTTTTATACAAAGTTGGCATTTGACCAAGATATTTCTCTCACCCAGCATGGGTATATGTAAAATGACACCCCAAAACACATTCCCCAACTTCTCCTGAGTACGGCGATACCAGATGTGTGACACTTTTTTGCAGCCTAGATGCGCAAAGGTGCCCAAATTCCTTTTAGGAGGGCATTTTTAGACATTTGGATACCAGACTTCTTCTCACGCTTTGGGGCCCCTAGAATGCCAGAGCAGTATAAATACCCCACATGTGACCCCATTTTGGAAAGAAGACACCCCAAGGTATTCAATGAGGGGCATGGCGAGTTCATAGAAATTTTTTTTTTTTGGCACAAGTTAGCGGAAATTGATATTTTTAATTTTTTTCTCACAAAGTCTCCCGTTCCGCTAACTTGGGACAAAAAATTCAATCTTTCATGGACTCAATATGCCCCTCACGGAATACCTGGGGGTGTCTTCTTTCCGAAATGGGGTCACATGTGGGGTATTTATACTGCCCTGGCATTCTAGGGGCCCTAAAGCGTGAGAAGAAGTCTGAAATATAAATGTCTAAAAAATTTTACGCATTTGGATTCCGTGAGGGGTATGGTGAGTTCATGTGAGATTTTATTTTTTGACACAAGTTAGTGGAATATGAGACTTTGTAAGAAAAAAAAAAAAAAATTCTGCTAACTTGGGCCAAAAAAATATCTGAATGGAGCCTTACAGAGGGGGGGATCAATGACAGGGGGGTGATCAATGACAGGGGGGGTGATCAATGACAGGGGGGTGATCAGGGAGTCTATATGGGGTGATCACCACAGTCATTGATCATGCCCCTGTAAGGCTTCATTCAGACGTCCGGATGCGTTTTGCGGATCCGATCCATCTATCAGTGCATCCGTAAAAATCATGCGGACATCTGAATGGAGCTTTACAGGGGGGTAATCAATGACAGGGGGGTGATCAGGGAGTCTATATGGGGTGATCACCACAGTCATTGATCATGCCCCTGTAAGGCTTCATTCAGACGTCCGGATGCGTTTTGCGGATCGGATCCATCTATCAGTGCATCCGTAAAAATCATGCGGACATCTGAATGGAGCTTTACAGGGGGGTGATCAATGACAGGGGGGTGATCAGGGAGTCTATATGGGGTGATCACCACAGTCATTGATCATGCCCCTGTAAGGCTTCATTCAGACGTCCGGATGCGTTTTGCGGATCGGATCCATCTATCAGTGCATCCGTAAAAATCATGCGGACATCTGAATGGAGCTTTACAGGGGGGTGATCAATGACAGGGGGGTGATCAGGGAGTCTATATGGGGTGATCACCACAGTCATTGATCATGCCCCTGTAAGGCTTCATTCAGACGTCCGGATGCGTTTTGCGGATCGGATCCATCTATCAGTGCATCCGTAAAAATCATGCGGACATCTGAATGGAGCTTTACAGGGGGGTGATCAGGGAGTCTATATGGGGTGATCACCACAGTCATTGATCATGCCCCTGTAAGGCTTCATTCAGACGTCCGGATGCGTTTTGAGGATCGGATCCATCTATCAGTGCATCCGTAAAAATCATGCGGACATCTGAATGGAGCTTTACAGGGGGGTGATCAGGGAGTCTATATGGGGTGATCACCACAGTCATTGATCATGCCCCTGTAAGGCTTCATTCAGACGTCCGGATGCGTTTTGCGGATCGGATCCATCTATCAGTGCATCCGTAAAAATCATGCGGACATCTGAATGGAGCTTTACAGGGGGGTGATCAGGGAGTCTATATGGGGTGATCACCACAGTCATTGATCATGCCCCTGTAAGGCTTCATTCAGACGTCCGGATGCGTTTTGAGGATCGGATCCATCTATCAGTGCATCCGTAAAAATCATGCGGACATCTGAATGGAGCTTTACAGGGGGGTGATCAGGGAGTCTATATGGGGTGATCACCACAGTCATTGATCATGCCCCTGTAAGGCTTCATTCAGACGTCCGGATGCGTTTTGAGGATCGGATCCATCTATCAGTGCATCCGTAAAAATCATGCGGACGTCTGAATGGAGCTTTACAGGGGGTTGATCAATGACAGGGGTGTAATCAATGACAGGGGGGGTGATCAGGGAGTCTATATGGGGTGATAACCACAGTCATTGATCACGCCCCTGTAAGGCTTCATTCAGACGTCCGGATGCGTTTTGCGGATCTGATCCATCTATCAGTGGATCCGTAAAAATCATGCGGACATCTGAATGGAGCTTTACAGGGGGGTAATCAATGACAGGGGGGTGATCAATGACAGGGGGGTGATCAGGGAGTCTATATGGGGTGATCAGGGGTGATCAGGGGCTAATAAGGGGTTAATAAGTG
This sequence comes from Bufo bufo, assembly GCF_905171765.1. Lineage (NCBI taxonomy): Eukaryota > Metazoa > Chordata > Amphibia > Anura > Bufonidae > Bufo > Bufo bufo. The sequence goes on from NC_053389.1 coordinate 370,061,751, forward strand.
ACGGGGGGGGGTGTAGTGTAGTGTAGTGGTGCTTGGTGGGACTTTACTGAGCTACCTGTGTCCTCTGGTGGTCGATCCAAACAAAGGGGACCACCAGAGGACCAGGTAGCAGGTATATTAGACGCTGTTATCAAAACAGCGTCTAATATACCTGTTAGGGGTTAAAAAAAACACATCTCCAGCCTGCCAGCGAACGATCGCCGCTGGCAGGCTGGAGATCAACTCTCTTACCTTCCGTTCCTGTGAGCGCGCGCGCCTGTGTGCGCGCGTTCACAGGAAATCTCGCCCATCGCGAGATGACGCATATATGCGTGACTCTGCGCAGGGCTGCCACCTCCGGAACGCGATCCTGCGTTAGGCGGTCCGGAGGTGGTTAAAGGGCTTCTGTCACCCCATTAAACCGTTTTTTTTTTTTTTCTTTACTAATAATCACTATAGTGCGATCTCAGCATACATAAGCTAATTAATGATTTTCGTCCAATCGATTTTTGAAATATGCTAATTACCTTGCTACCAGCAAGTTGGGCGGCTACTTGCTGGTAGCAGCCGCATCCTCCGATCGTAATGACGCCCCCTCTGCATTCTGATTGACAGGGCCAGGGAAGGGAATCGTTCTCTGCTGGCGCTGTTAGAATTTGAAATCTCGCGCCTGCGCCGTACCTGTCTTCAATCGGCGCAGGCGCACTGAGAGGCGGCCGCTCGCTCGACCGCTCCATCCTCAATGCGCCTGCGTCGATGACGTCATCGCATATACCCGGAAGAGAAGACGCCGGCATCGCTGGAAGGAGGCGGAGAGTCTGGATGACGTCGCTGGATGCTCGAATCAGGTAAGTATGTATGTAATAAGCATGCTGCCACAAAAACCACCAACGAAATGGGAATAAAAAACAATAAATGATTTTTATCAAAAGTACAATTATTAACACTATACCACCAACGAATATGAATAATAAGCCCTACTCAATAAATATACAGATGCTTATATATGACACATATATAAATATCTGTATATATATGTCAAATAGTGTATATATATATATATATATTTATATATATATATATATATATATGCTATATAGTGTAAGTGATATATATCATTATATATGTTTCTTTGTGTATATATTACTATGTATATATAAAATATATGTTCACGGACTGGCATATATATACACATAGAAACAGATATAGAGATACACATAAATATATTTATATATATATATATATATATATATATATATATAAATAGACATAGAGTAATTCCGATATATTATCATAAAGATATATATAAAAAGAGTTGTGATAGACAGGCACAGATGGACAGGCACAGATGGACAGGCAGAGAGGGACAGGCAGACATGGACAGGCAGAGGTGGACAGGCAGACATGGACAGGCAGAGATGGAGACGCAGAGATGGGCAGGCAGACATGGACACGGGGAGATGGAGACGCAGACATTGACACGCAGACATGGACACGCAGACATGGACAGGCAGACATGGACAGGCAGAGATGGACAGGCAGACATGGACAGGCAGACATGGACACGCAGAGATGGAGACGCAGAGATGGACAGGCAGACATGGACACGGGGAGATGAATACGCAGACATGGACACGCATATATGGACACGCAGACATGGACAGGCAGAGATGGACACGCAGACATAGACAGGCAGAGATGGACAGGCAGAGAGGGACAGGCAGACATGGACAGGCAGAGATGGAGACGCAGAGATGGACAGGCAGACATGGACACGGGGAGATGGATACGCAGACATGGATACGCAGACATGGACAGGCAGAGATGGAGACGCAGACATGGATAGGCAGACATGGACAGGCATAGAGGGACAGGCAGAGATGGACAGGCAGACATGGACAGGCAGAGATGGAGACGCAGAGATGGACAGGCAGACATGGACATGGGGAGATGGAGACGCAGACATTGACACGCAGACATGGACACGCAGACATGGACAGGCAGACATGGACAGGCAGAGATGGACGGCAGACATGGGCACGGAGAGATGGATACGCAGACATGGATACGCAGAGATGGACACGCAGACACGGACACGCAGACATGGATACGCAGAGATGGACACGCAGACATGGACAGGCAGACATGGACACGCAGAGAGGGACAGGCAGACATGGACAGGCAGAGATGGACAGGCAGAGATGGACAGGCAGGGATGGACACTCAGAGATGGAGACGCAGAGATGGACAGGCAGACATGGACACGGGGAGATGGATACGCAGACATGGACACGCATACATGGACAGGCAGACATGGACAGGCAGAGATGGACAGGCAGACATGGAGACACAGAGATGGAGACGCAGAGATGGAGACGCAGACATGGATACGCAGACATGGATAGGCAGACATGGATAGGCAGACATGGACAGGCATAGAGGGACAGGCAGACATGGACAGACAGAGATGGACAGGCAGACATGGACAGGCAGACATGGACAGGCAGAGATGGAGACGCAGAGATGGACAGGCAGACATGGACACGGAGAAATGGATACGCAGACATGGACACGCATACATGGACACGCAGACATGGACAGGCAGACATGGACACGCAGACATGGACAGGCAGAGATGGACAGGCAGAGATGGAGACGCAGAGATGGACAGGCAGACATGGACACAGAGAGATGGACACGCAGAGATGGACAGGCAGACATTGACACGGAGAGATGGACACGCAGACATGGACACGCAGACATGGACAGGCAGAGATGGACAGGCAGAAATGGACAGGCAGCGATACATAGGCAGCGATACATAGGCAGCGATACATAGGCAGCGATACATAGGCAGAGATACATAGGCAGAGAATGTCTGCCTGTCCATGTCTGCCTGTCCATGTCTGCCTGTCCCTCTCTGCCTGTCCCTCTCTGCGTGTCCATGTCTGCCTGTCCATGTCTGCCTGTCCATGTCTGTGTGTCCATGTCTGCGTGTCCATGTCTGCGTCTCCATGTCTGCGTATCCATGTCTGCGTGTCGATGTCTGTGTGTCCATCTGTGCGTTTCCATGTCTGCGCATCCATCTCTCCGTGTCCATGTCTGCCTGTCCATCTCTGCGTGTCCATCTCTCCGTGTCCATGTCTGCCTGTCCATCTCTGCGTCTCCATCTCTGCCTGTCCATTTCTGCCTGTCCATCTCTGCCTGTCCATGTCTGCGTGTCCATGTCTGCGTATCCATCTCCCCGTGTCCATGTCTGCCTGTCCATGTCTGCCTGTCCCTCTCTGCCTGTCCCTCTCTGCGTGTCCATGTCTGCCTGTCCATGTCTGCGTGTCCATCTCTGCGTATCCATGTCTGCGTATCCATCTCTCTGTGTCCATGTCTGCCTGTCCCTCTCTGCGTGTCCATGTCTGCCTGTCCATAACTGCGTGTCCATCTCTGCGTATCCATGTCTGCGTGTCCGTGTCTGCGTGTCCATCTCTGCGTATCCATGTCTGCGTATCCATCTCTCCGTGTCCATGTCTGCCTGTCCATCTCTGCGTGTCCATCTCTCCATCCATGTCTGCCTGTCCATCTCTGCGTGTCCATGTCTGCCTGTCCCTCTCTGCCTGTCCCTCTCTGCCTGTCCCTCTCTGCGTGTCCATGTCTGCCTGTCCATGTCTGCGTGTCCATCTCTGCGTATCCATGTCTGCGTATCCATCTCCCCGTGTCCATGTCTGCCTGTCCATCTCTGCCTGTCCCTCTCTGCCTGTCCCTCTCTGCGTGTCCATGTCTGCCTGTCCATGTCTGCGCGTCCATCTCCCCGTGTCCATGTCTGCCTGTCCATCTCTGCATCTCCATCTCTGCGTGTCCATGTCTGCCTGTCCATCTCTGCTTGTCGATCTCTGCCTGTTCATGTCTGCGTGTCCATGTCTGCGTGTCAATGTCTGCGTCTCCATCTCCCCGTGTCCATGTCTGCCTGTCCATCTCTGCCTGTCCATCTCTGCCTGTCCATCTCTGCCTGTCCATGTCTGCGTGTCCATGTCTGCGTCTCCATCTCCCCGTGTCCATGTCTGCCTGTCCATCTCTGCGTTTCCATCTCTGCGTTTCCATCTCTGCGTGTCCATGTCTGCCTGTCCATGTCTGCCTGTCCATGTCTGCCTGTCCATGTCTGCGTGTCAATGTCTGCGTCTCCATCTCCCCGTGTCCATGTCTGCCTGTCCATCTCTGCGTCTCCATCTCTGCCTGTCCATATCTGCCTGTCCATCTCTGCCTGTCCATGTCTGCCTGTCCATCTGTGCCTGTCCATCTGTGCCTGTCTATCACGACTCTTTCTATATATATCTTTATGATAATATATCGGAATTACTCTGTCTATTTATATATATATATATATATATATATATATATATATAAAAATATATTTATGTGTATCTCTATATCTGTTTCTATGTGTATATATATGCCAGTCCGTGAACATATATTTATATATATATATATATATAGTAATATATACACAAAGAAACATATATAATGATATATATCACTTACACTAAAATATATGTGTATATATATAAATAGCATATATATATATATATATATATATACAGGAAATGCAGAATTATTAGGCAAGTTGTATTTTTGAGGATTAATTTTATTATTGAACAACAACCATGTTCTCAATGAACCCAAAAAACTCATTAATATCAAGGCTGAATATTTTTGGAAGTAGTTTTTAGTTTTAGCTATTTTAGGGGGATATCTGTGTGTGCAGGTGACTATTACTGTGCATAATTATTAGGCAACTTAACAAAAAACAAATATATACCCATTTCAATTATTTATTTTTACCAGTGAAATTAATATAACATCTCAACATTCACAAATATACATTTCTGACATTCAAAAACAAAAACAAATCAGTGACCAATATAGCCACCTTTTTTTGCAAGGACACTCAAAAGCCTGCCATCCATGGATTCTGTCAGTGTTTTGATCTGTTCACCATCAACATTGCGTGCAGCAGCAACCACAGCCTCCCAGACACTGTTCAGAGAGGTGTACTGTTTTCACATTTGATGATGGACCACAGGTTCTCAATGGGGTTCAGATCAGGTGAACAAGGAGGCCATGTCATTAGATTTTCTTCTTTTATACCCTTTCTTGCCAGCCACGCTGTGGAGTACTTGGACGCATGTGATGGAGCATTGTCCTGCATGAAAATCATGTTTTTCTTGAAGGATGCAGACTTCTTCCTGTACCACTGCTTGAAGAAGGTGTCTTCCAGAAACTGACAGTAGGACTGGGAGTTGAGCTTGACTCCATCCTCAACCCGAAAAGGCCCCACAAGCTCATCTTTGATGATACCAGCCCAAACCAGTACTCCACCTCCACCTTGCTGGCGTCTGAGTCGGACTGGAGCTCTCTGCCCTTTACCAATCCAGCCACGGGCCCATCCATCTGGCCCATCAAGACTCACTCTCATTTCATCAGTCCATAAAACCTTAGAAAAATCAGTCTTGAGATATTTCTTGGCCCAGTCTTGACGTTTCAGCTTGTGTGTCTTGTTCAGTGGTGGTCGTCTTTCAGCCTTTCTTACCTTGGCCATGTTTCTGAGTATTGCACACCTTGTGCTTTTGGGCACTCCAGTGATGTTGCAGCTCTGAAATATGGCCAAACTGGTGGCAAGTGGCATCTTGGCAGCTGCACGCTTGACTTTTCTCAGTTCATGGGCAGTTATTTTGTGCCTTGGTTTTTCCACACGCACCTTGCGACCCTGTTGACTATTTTGAATGAAACGCTTGATTGTTCGATGATCACGCTTTAGAAGCTTTGCAATTTTAGGAGTGCTGCATCCCTCTGCAAGATATCTCACTATTTTTGACTTTTCTGAGCCTGTCAAGTCCTTCTTTTGACCCATTTTGCCAAAGGAAAGGAAGTTGCCTAATAATTATGCACACCTAATATAGGGTGTTGATGTCATTAGACCACACCCCTTCTCATTACAGAGATGCACATCACCTAATATGCTTAATTGGTAGTAGGCTTTCGAGCCTATACAGCTTGGAGTAAGACAACATGCATAAAGAGGATGATGTGGTCAAAATACTCATTTGCCTAATAATTCTGCACTCCCTGTATATATGTATATATATAGGAAGCAAAAGAAGGCAGCACTCCAGAAAATCATGAAAAAAAGTGGACGGTTTATTCACTCATTCAGCGACGTTTCAGCTCTCTCTATGGAGCCTTTTTCCAGCTGAGTAACATGTGCAAAATTACATATATAAATAGTGCAAGTAATTGCCAAAATACAAATTGGTACATCATATAATAAAGTGCAAATGCATACAAATTACAATCATATTACAGATATAATTAGTGTAACGTCATGATTCAGTATAATAATAATATAAATAAAGTCATGAAAATTCATAATGTGATAAATCTGATGTACAATCTCCGAAATACCATAATTGTCAATCAAACATGTGGAAGTGAACAAGGGTGTATAACATAATATAGCAATCAGAAAATTTAAAAACCTTTGAATGAATCACTTGCGGCTGAATAGGCATGGTGGAATCTGTTGGCGTCCGGAAAAGACAACGGCGCATGCGCCGCTTCATCCGCTATCGCGAGAATCACAAAGATAATGTGTGGTATAACAACCACATCTAAGATGGCCGCTTAAGAACTTTACTCTAGGGCGCATGCGCATGCCAGTAATGACGCCCATGTAGATTTAACAGACACTTATACAGTGTCAGAGCGCCGCAGTATATAGCAGAAAAAAGCTGATCCATATATTGGAGACCGGCGAATCAACATCGGTCGCCAATAGGATATCTGTATCAGCAGGACGATACGGTATTCACACCGTTAGCATCCCGCTGTCCAGAATGACAGCAAATCCGCTCCATGTCCCTTACAGCTGCACAATAGAAACAGGGGGATAGGCCCATATCTGAAAATGTAAGGAATAGTGAGCTAAGTTTGAAAAATTTGGATCTATATGTTAAAAGTGATTTCATTCCGGCTGTTGATCACCCTGCTATTGAGGCTTTCGGTCTCGCGGTCAAACGTGAGATTGAGGGTCTCAAACAAGAATCTCTACAGCAACCACTTAAATTTGGGAACATGACAAAAGCAGAGATGGAGGCACTTAGTGATCTGGCTTCGGACCGCAACCTCACCATTAAATCTGCGGACAAGGGTGGTGGGGTTGTGGTCATGGATACCAGATCCTATGTAGCTGAAATCAGACAGCAACTTGCAGATACAAATGTATATGAGAGGATCTACAATGATCCCAAGTTTGGGTTATTGAGGGAACTTAAGGAAATGCTTATTGAGGCCAAAGATAAAAATATAATTGCTGAAATTTTTTTTTCTTTTTTATATTGTGATAAGCCTGCCACCCCCATCCTATACACCATACCCAAGATACACAAGTCCTTGACTTCACCCCCGGGACGACCCATTGTCTCGGGGATGGACTCATTGTTCTGCAAGGTAGCTATCTTTCTTGATAAGATTTTACGTCCCTTTGCGCTATCTTCAAGATCTTACATTAGAGACACTAGTGACTTCTTGACCAAGATTGATGGTCTTTCCATCCCCAAGGGGGCACTATTGGCTTCTTTCGATGTAATAAGCCTGTACACTTCGATTGAACATGAATTGGGCATACGGGCCATTGAACAGGTTTTACAAAAAACTGATTATAGTCATGATTGTCAGAGATTTTTGAGCACTCTGTTGAGATTCATCCTAACCAGGAATTACTTCCTGTTCCAGGATGACTTTTTCTTACAGTTGCGGGGGACCGCGATGGGGTCCAACGTGGTGCCGACCTATGCAAATCTTTACATGTCACATCTTGAGGAGTCTGTCATCTATGGGAGCCACCATTTCAGCCAAGTGCTGGGGTGGTGGCCTTACATTGATGACATTTTCCTGATTTGGGTCGGCGCCACGGAGGAACTCATCGCCTTCCATGGTTTTCTCAATACCATTGATCCTAGCGTTAAATTCACATTGATACATTCTGAGGCCACCTTACAATTTTTGGACACTCAAGTCACCATCCAGAAAGATAGGTTAGTGACCGACCTATATGTAAAACCTACAGACAAAAACACTTTATTGCGCTATGAGAGTCACCACCCTAAACCTATGATAAGGTCTCTCCCTTTTAGCCAGCTCCTTAGGGTCAAAAAAATTGTTCAGGATCTGGTAAAAGCAGAAAATAGATTACAGGAAATGGGGTCTAAATTCCAGACACGTGGGTACCCCAAAAAATTGATTCAAGAACAGTTGAATAGAATCAAACCACTTACCACAGAAAATATCAGAGAGGGATTAGGTGATCACAAGGGTTCCCAGGCGAGAATCCCATTCGTATCTGAATTTAGCACCAATAGTGGCAGGATTGCTGCTATAAATAAAAAACACTGGCGTATCCTCAGCAGTAACTTTGAGACAGTACAGGAGTTTAAATTGCCACCATTATGTTCCTATCGATGTAGCCCCAACCTGGGTGACAAATTAGTGAAATCAGATATTGGTTCCACCAGGGAGACGTGTGAGAGCTATTTTGGCTCTACACGTAAAGGATGTTATCCTTGTTACAATTGCATAAACTGTAAATTAATGTTGAGGGGACCCTACTCTGGGTCACAAGGTCAAGATTAAACAATATTTAACATGCGATTCTTCTTATGTTATCTACTTGTTAGCATGCCCCTGTGGTCTCCTATACATTGGTGAGACCACATGGGACGTCAAAACCCGTCTCAACCAACACCGGTATTCGATTAGAAAACAAAAAATGGATCTCCCAGTGTCCAAACACTTTACTGAAGCCAAACATACACAAGATGATTTGCGTTTTAGAATCCTAGAACAAATATCCCCTTCAAGGCGAGGTGGTGACCCGATAAAATTATTGAAAAAACGTGAACTTTACTGGATCTACACACTTGGCACTTTAAGGCCTCATGGTCTAAATGTGGAGTTTAGGGTCGTCTAGTCATGGATTTTATGTATGCTTTCTCTAGTTTGATGGCGTTTATGGAAAACAACATGTGCTATATATTAAATATATTATTTCTCTCTTCCTCGTAGGACATTATTTTGAAGCATAAAAATATGAATGTTCACGTAAGGCGAATACTGGAGGAACTATGTTGGCGATCCCTCTTTCAATTATTTTGTAATATGTTTAATCAGTGTTTGGGGTCAGCCCCTGTCTGTGAGATGGTGCGACTCCAGCCCCTTATTGGGACTTGAGCGGCACCCACACAGACGGTTGGTACTGACACATTTATTGTTAATTAACTAACATGATGAGTTCCGATGCAGTTTTGTCTGTGTCCCTTCCGTTGATTCACAGTGGATTTATTTCTATTGTGCAGCTGTAAGGGACATGGAGCGGATTTGCTGTCATTCTGGACAGCGGGATGCTAACGGTGTGAATACCGTATCGTCCTGCTGATACAGATATCCTATTGGCGACCGATGTTGATTCGCCGGTCTCCGATATATGGATCAGCTTTTTTCTGCTATATACTGCGGCGCTCTGACACTGTATAAGTGTCTGTTAAATCTACATGGGCGTCATTACTGGCATGCGCATGCGCCCTAGAGTAAAGTTCTTAAGCGGCCATCTTAGATGTGGTTGTTATACCACACATTATCTTTGTGATTCTCGCGATAGCGGATGAAGCGGCGCATGCGCCGTTGTCTTTTCCGGACGCCAACAGATTCCACCATGCCTATTCAGCCGCAAGTGATTCATTCAAAGGTTTTTAAATTTTCTGATTGCTATATTATGTTATACACCCTTGTTCACTTCCACATGTTTGATTGACAATTATGGTATTTCGGAGATTGTACATCAGATTTATCACATTATGAATTTTCATGACTTTATTTATATTATTATTATACTGAATCATGACGTTACACTAATTATATCTGTAATATGATTGTAATTTGTATGCATTTGCACTTTATTATATGATGTACCAATTTGTATTTTGGCAATTACTTGCACTATTTATACACTGCGTGCAGAATTATTAGGCAAATGAGTATTTTGACCACATCATCCTCTTTATGCATGTTGTCTTACTCCAAGCTGTATAGGCTCGAAAGCCTACTACCAATTAAGCATATTAGGTGATGTGCATCTCTGTAATGAGAAGGGGTGTGGTCTAATGACATCAACACCCTATATTAGGTGTGCATAATTATTAGGCAACTTCCTTTCCTTTGGCAAAATGGGTCAAAAGAAGGACTTGACAGGCTCAGAAAAGTCAAAAATAGTGAGATATCTTGCAGAGGGATGCAGCACTCTTAAAATTGCAAAGCTTCTGAAGCGTGATCATCGAACAATCAAGAGTTTCATTCAAAATAGTCAACAGGGTCGCAAGAAGCGTGTGGAAAAACCAAGGCGCAAAATAACTGCCCATGAACTGAGAAAAGTCAAGCGTGCAGCTGCCAAGATGCCACTTGCCACCAGTTTGGCCATATTTCAGAGCTGCAACATCACTGGAGTGCCCAAAAGCACAAGGTGTGCAATCCTCAGAGACATGGCCAAGGTAAGAAAGGCTGAAAGACGACCACCACTGAACAAGACACACAAGCTGAAACGTCAAGACTGGGCCAAGAAATATCTCAAGACTGATTTTTCTAATGTTTTATGGACTGATGAAATGAGAGAGTCTTGATGGGCCAGATGGATGGGCCCGTGGCTGGATTGGTAAAGGGCAGAGAGCTCCAGTCCGACTCAGACGCCAGCAAGGTGGAGGTGGAGTATTGGTTTGGGCTGGTATTATCAAAGATGAGCTTGTGGGGCCTTTTCGGGTTGAGGATGGAGTCAAGCTCAACTCCCAGTCCTACTGTCAGTTTCTGGAAGACATCTTCTTCAAGCAGTGGTACAGGAAGAAGTCTGCATCCTTCAAGAAAAACATGATTTTCATGCAGGACAATGCTCCATCACACGCGTCCAAGTACTCCACAGCGTGGCTGGCAAGAAAGGGTATAAAAGAAGAAAATCTAATGACATGGCCTCCTTGTTCACCTGATCTGAACCCCATTGAGAACCTGTGGTCCATCATCAAATGTGAGATTTACAAGGAGGGAAAACAGTACACCTCTCTGAACAGTGTCTGGGAGGCTGTGGTTGCTGCTGCACGCAATGTTGATGGTGAACAGATCAAAACACTGACAGAATCCATGGATGGCAGGCTTTTGAGTGTCCTTGCAAAGAAATGTGGCTATATTGGTCACTGATTTGTTTTTGTTTTGTTTTTGAATGTCAGAAATGTATATTTGTGAATGTTGAGATGTTATATTGGTTTCACTGGTAAAAATAAATAGTTGAAATGGGTATATATTTGTATTTTGTTAAGTTGCCTAATAATTATGCACAGTAATAGTCACCTGCACACACAGATATCCCCCTAAAATAGCTAAAACTAAAAACAAACTAAAAACTACTTCCAAAAATATTCAGCTTTGATATTAATGAGTTTTTTGGGTTCATTGAGAACATGGTTGTTGTTCAATAATAAAATTAATCCTCAAAAATACAACTTGCCTAATAATTCTGCACTCCCTGTATATGTAATTTTGCACATGTTACTCAGCTGGAAGAAGGCTCCATAGAGAGAGCTGAATCGTCGCTGAATGAGTGAATAAACCGTCCATTTTTTTTCATGATTTTCTGGAGTGCTGCCTTCTTTTGCTTCCTATTCAATTTGGGATCTTGGTCGCAGGTCCCCAGAAGGATTTTTTGCACCCGTTCATTTTGTGTGCTGCTTTTTTCTTTTTCGTATGTGTGTATATATATATATATATATATATACACTATTTGACAGATATATACAGATATTTATATACAGGGAGTGCAGAATTATTAGGCAAGTTGTATTTTTGAGGATTAATTTTATTATTGAACAACAACCATGTTCTCAATGAACCCAAAAAACTCATTAATATCAAAGCTGAATATTTTTGGAAGTAGTTTTTAGTTTGTTTTTAGTTTTAGCTATTTTAGGGGGATATCTGTGTGTGCAGGTGACTATTACTGTGCATATTTATTAGGCAACTTAACAAAAAACAAATATACAGTATACCCATTTCAATTATTTATTTTTACCAGTGAAACCAATATAACATCTCAACATTCACAAATATACATTTCTGACATTCAAAAACAAAACAAAAACAAATCAGTGACCAATATAGCCACCTTTCTTTGCAAGGACACTCAAAAGCCTGCCATCCATGGATTTTGTCAGTGTTTTGATCTGTTCATCATCAACATTGCGTGCAGCAGCAACCACAGCCTCCCAGACACTGTTCAGAGAGGTGTACTGTTTTCCCTCCTTGTAAATCTCACATTTGATGATGGACCACAGGTTCTCAATGGGGTTCAGATCAGGTGAACAAGGAGGCCATGTCATTAGATTTTCTTCTTTTATACCCTTTCTTGCCAGCCACGCTGTGGAGTACTTGGACGCGTGTGATGGAGCATTGTCCTGCATGAAAATCATGTTTTTCTTGAAGGATGCAGAATTCTTCCTGTACCACTGCTTGAAGAAGGTGTCTTCCAGAAACTGGCAGTAGGACTGGGAGTTGAGCTTGACTCCATCCTCAACCCGAAAAGGCCCCACAAGCTCATCTTTGATGATACCAGCCCAAACCAGTACTCCACCTCCACCTTGCTGGCGTCTGAGTCGGACTGGAGCTTTCTGCCCTTTACCAATCCAGCCACGGGCCCATCTATCTGGCCCATCAAGACTCACTCTCATTTCATCAGTCCATAAAACCTTAGAAAAATCAGTCTTGAGATATTTCTTGGCCCAGTCTTGACGTTTCAGCTTGTGTGTCTTGTTCAGTGGTGATCGTCTTTCAGCCTTTCTTACCTTGGCCATGTCTCTGAGTATTGCACACCTTGTGCTTTTGGGCACTCCAGTGATGTTGCAGCTCTGAAATATGGCCAAACTGGTGGCAAGTGGCATCTTGGCAGCTGCACGCTTGACTTTTCTCAGTTCATGGGCAGTTATTTTGCGCCTTGGTTTTTCCACACGCTTATTGCGACCCTGTTGACTATTTTGAATGAAACGCTTGATTGTTCGATGATCACGCTTCAGAAGCTTTGCAATTTTAAGAGTGCTGCATCCCTCTGCAAGATATCTCACTATTTTTGACTTTTCTGAGCCTGTCAAGTCCTTCTTTTGACCCATTTTGCCAAAGGAAAGGAAGTTGCCTAATAATTATGCACACCTGATATAGGGTGTTGATGTCATTAGACCACACCCCTTCTCATTACAGAGATGCACATCACCTAATATGCTTAATTGGTAGTAGGCTTTCGAGCCTATACAGCTTGGAGTAAGACAACATGCATAAAGTGGATGATGTGGTCAAAATACTCATTTGCCTAATAATTCTGTACAGGGTGTATGTGTCATATATAAGCATCTGTATATTTATTGAGTAGGGCTTATTATTCATATTCGTTGGTGGTATAGTGTTAATAATTGTACTTTTGATAAAAATCATTTATTGTTTTTTATTCCCATTTCATTGGTGGTTTTTGTGGCAGCATGCTTATTATATACATACTTACCTCATTCGAGCATCCAGCGATGTCATCCAGACTCTCCGCCTCCTTCCAGCGATGCCGGCATCTTCTCTTCCGGGTGTATGTGATGACGTCATCGACGCAGGCGCATTGAGGATGGAGCGGTCGAGCGAGCGGCCGCCTCTCAGTGCGCCTGCGCCGATTGAAGACAGGTACGGCGCAGGTGCTAGATTTCAAATTCTAACAGCACCAGCAGAGAACGATTCCCTTCCCTGGCCCTGTCAATCAGAATGCAGAGGGGGCGTCATTACGATCGGAGGATGCGGCTGCTACCAGCAAGTAGCCGCCCTACTTGCTGGTAGCAAGGTAATTAGCATATTTCAAAAATCGATTTTTAGCAAATTCTACTGAACGAAAATCATTAATTAGCTTATGTATGCTAAGATCGCACTATAGGGATTATTAGTAAAGAAAAAAAAAAAAAAACGGTTTCATGGGGTGACAGAAGCCCTTTAAGGGTGGGTGATTCACATGATGAGATTATGTCTTGTTTTGTCATGAAGGATTTGCCGGCTACTATAGTTTTGGGGTTACCATGGTTGACTAAACATAACCCAATTATAGATTGGCAAGCCAGACAAATCATTGGTTGGAGTGAATTTTGTTCGGATAATTGTCTTGGCACATCTATCTCTGGTGTGTCCACTACGGCTTTACCTCAGTATCTCTCAGATTTTGCGGATGTCTTTTCGGAGGGTGGGGCTCAGGAATTGCCCCCTCATCGTGACTATGATTGTCCAGTTAATCTCATCCCAGGGGCCTAGTTGCCAAAGTCTCGGCTTTACAATCTTTCTCAACCCGAAAGAGAGGTCATGCGGAAGTATATCGCCGAGAGTTTGGCAAAAGGTCATATTAGGCCATCTAAGTCTCCGGTGGCAGTAGGTTTGTTTTTTGTAAAAAAGAAGGATGGATCGCTGAGACCTTGTTTGGATTTCCGGGAATTGAACCGTATTACGGTCCGGGATCCGTATCCCCTACCTTTGATCTCCGACCTTTTTGATCAGATTGTTGGAGTCAAGGTGTTCTCCAAGTTGGATTTAAGAGGGGCCTACAATCTGATCAGAATCAAGGAAGGGGATGAGTGGAAAACGGCCTTCAATACGCACGAGGGTCATTTTGAGAATCTGGTTATGCCTTTTGGGTTGACGAACGCGCCAGCGGTATTTCAGCGATTCGTCAATGACATTTTCCATCATTTGGTGGGGTGGTTCATGGTGGTTTACTTGGATGACATTTTAATTTACTCTCCTGATCTGAAGACCCATCAGGATCATGTGTGACAGGTTTCGACGATCCTTCGGGAGAATAAATTATATGCCAAATTGGAGAAATGTGTGTTTTCGGTGCAGGAGCTTCTGTTTTAGGGATATCTGCTTTCTGACTCTGGTTTTCGTATGGACCCCGAAAAGGTCCGGGCGGTTCTGGAATGGGACCGACCAGAGAATCAGAAAGCTTTAATGCGGTTTTTGGGGTTTACCAATTATTATAGAAAATTTATTTCGAACTATTCTACCATTGTAAGACCTCTCACTGATATCACTAAGAAGGGCGCTGACGTCTCTGTCTGGTCGGATGAGGCATTGCAGGCCTTTTCGGCTATTAAGGAGTGTTTTGCGTCTGCTCCCATTCTGGTGCAGCCCGATGTGTCTCAGCCATTCGTGGTGGAGGTTGATGCATCAGAAGTGGGGGTTGGACCGGTGCAGTCTCAGGGTTCATCTCCTGGCAAATGGGTCCTGTGTGCTTTTTTCTCCAAGAAGCTCTCGGTCGATGAGAAGAATTATGATGTAGGAGATAGAGAGTTGCTGGCCATCAAGTTGGCCTTTGAGGAATGGCGTCATTGGTTGGAGGGGGCATCTCACCCCGTTACAGTAAATACTGATCATAAGAATTTGGCTTACCTGCAATCTGCCAAGCGTCTGAACCCTAGACAGGCCAGATGGTCACTGTTTTTTACCAGGTACAATTTTGTGGTTACCTTTCGCCCGGGGGTTAAGAACGTCAAGGCAGATGCCTTGTCTCGCAGCTTTCCTGGAGAAGGTGATTCAGAGGATCCTGCTCCGATTTTGGCTGATGGGGTGGTGGTCTCCGCTCTGTACCCCGAATTGGAGAATGAGGTGTTGGGAGCCCAGGAGCAGGGCCGTTTCTTGGGGCGGGCGGGCCGGGCAGCCGCCCGGGGCGCTGTCAGAAGGGGGGCGCCGGCAGGGCACAGCAGGAGATGAGCGCTGCGCTTCCATTGTGGAAGCGCTCACTCATCTCCAGTCATCTCATCTGTATCGCCGTCCTCAGGACTGCGATACAAATGTCTGTAATGCGGCAGCCGGCAGGGAGAGGTGTGTCCCCTCCCTGTTCGTCTGATAGGCTGCCAGCACTAGGCCAGCAGCCTATCAGAAGCCGGTCGCGGCGCGATGACGTCATCGCGCCGCCTGAGCCAACGAGGAACACATCCCGGAAGAGGCCTGCATCGCATCCTGGAGGAGGTAAGTATAAGTTTATTATTATTTTTTTATATGTAAAAATGACAATCCTGGCACATAAGGGGGGCTGCTGGGCTGGCACAGACATAAGGGGGGCTGCTTTGCTGGCACAGACATAAGGGGGGCTGCTGGCACATAAGGGGGGATACTGGCTACTGGCACATAAGGGGGGCTGTTGGCACATAAGGGGGGCTGCTGGGCTGGAACAGACATAAGGGGGCTGCTGGCACATATGGGGGGCTACTGGCTACTGGCACATAAGGGGGGCTGCTGGCACATAAGGGGGGCTTCTGGCACAGACAGGAGGCTTCTGGCACAGACATAAGGGGGGCTGCTGGCACATAAGGGGGGCTGCTGGCACATAAGGGGGGCTGCTGGCACATAAGGGGGGCTACTGGCACATAAGGGGGGCCACTGGCACATAAGGGGGGCTACTGGCACATGATAGAGGGGCTACTGGCCCTTGATAGGGGGGCTACTGGCCCTTGATAGGGGGGCTACTGGCACATGATAGGGGGCTACTGGCACTTGATAGGGGGGCTACTGGCACTTGATAGGGGGGCTACTGGCACATGATAGGGGGCTACTGGCACTTGATAGGGGGGCTACTGGCACTTGATAGTGGGGCTACTGGCACTTGATAGGGGGGCTACTGGCACATGATAAGGGGGCTACTGGCACATGATGGTGGGGGGCTCTTATTACTGGCACATGATTGGGGGGCATCTATGGGGGAACATCTTACTGGCACATGATTTGGGGGCACATCTTACTGGTACATGATTGGGGGGCATCTATTGGGGCACTTATTACTGGCACATTATTGGGTGGCACTATAGGGACATCTACATATGCTGAAAAGAAGGGGTATTTTATATGGGGGCTCTGTATAGGGGCATTTTATACTGGGACACATTATGGTGGGTACTATGGGGAAGGGGGGAGAGGAGCACTATGGGGTCATCTACGGGGGCACTGAGAAGGGGTATTTTATATTGGCACATTATGGGAACATTAGCTCAACTGGGGGCATTACAAGGGGGTATGTTTTGCACATTATAAGGAGAATTATTACTACTGGGGGGCATTATGGTGGGCTTTATTACTCCCACATGGTATGACCCCCTAGTAGTAGCACCAGCCTCTCCCTGCTCTGCTATCCCTCTGCCCCTTAATCCTTATTATGAAATCTTTCTCATTAGGATAAAACCCATCAGCTCTGCCGAGGCCCCGGCCAAAGTGTGGAAGTGGTGTCCGAGACCCCCAAGGGCCAAGCCAAGTAATTGTAAGTTTTCATGTGAAATATGTTTATGTTATACACACATAGCCTACACTGTGCCACACAATATACAGTATACCTCTACACTGTGTAGGGGTTAGGCTCCATTTCACACGTCCGCAAAATGGGTCCGCATCCGTTCCGCAATTTTGCGGAACGGGTGCGGACCCATTCATTCTCTATGGGGACGAAATGGATGCGGACAGCACACAGTGTGCTGTCTGCATCCGCAATTGCGGAGCGCGGCCGCGATCTTCGGGTCCGCAGCTCCGCAAAAGATAGAACATGTCCTATTCTTGTCCGCAGCTGCGGACAAGAATAGGCATTTCTATAGGGGTGTTGGGCGGGTGTGTTGTGGACCCGGAATTTGCATTAAAAAAAAATAATATATATATATATGGTGAGACAGTTGCAAGTACTCTTCTGATATGATTTTATCGAGCAGTTTTTTTTTTGGGGGGGGAGTTTTTTTGACACTCGCCCTGAGAGAAATTTTACCTAGAAACTGCACTGCCCAGGAGGGTGCTCCTGGTTCTTGTCCCCCAGGGAGGTTGTTTGTTCCTGAAGGTCTGCGATACAAGGTATTCAAGGAACATCACGATACTGTCCTTGCTGGACATCCTGGTGGTAAGTCCACCTGTGACCTGGTGTCCCGGAGGTTCTGGTGGCCAGGGTTATGTAAGAGCATTGAGGATTACGTGGCAGCCTGTGAAACCTGTGCTCAGTCGAAGGTTGCTCATACTTGACCGGCTGGTTCACTTCTTCCTTTGTCTATTCCGTCTCGTCCTTGGACACACTTGTCTATGGACTTTATTACGGATCTGCCAAGCTCCTCCGGGAGAACAGTAATTTTGGTGGTAGCTGACCGTTTCATTAAAATGGCTCACTTTATATCATTAACTAGTCTGCCTAATGCCAAGACTCTTGCGCAGATTTTTGTTGATAATATTGTTAAATTGCATGGTATTCCTTCGGATGTGGTCTCCAGGTTTTGGAGGGCGTTCTGCTCTCGGCTTGGCATTCAACTTTCGTTCTCTTCAGCTTTTCATCCGCAGTCGAATGGACAGACAGAGCGTACTAATCAAAACCTGGAGACCTACTTGAGGTGCTTTGTGGCTGAGAATCAGGAGGACTGGTCCTCATTCTTGTCCCTAGCAGAATTTGCTTTCAATAACCGTAGGCAGGAGTCCACGGGTAAGTCGCCATTTTTGGGCACATACGGTTTTCATCCTCAGTTTGGTACCTTTTCTGGGACTAGTTCCTCTGGGATGCCAGAGGAAGAGAGATTTTCTTCTGCCTTGTCTTCTATCTGGCGGAGGATCCAAGTGAATTTGGAGAAGATGGGTGAGAGGTATAAGCAAATGGCTGACAAGAGACGTGTGACTGGTCCAGACCTGTGTGTGGGTGATCTGGTGTGGTTGTCCACTAAAAATATTAAACTGAGAGTGCCATCTTGGAAACCGGGTCCAAGATTTATTGGTTCGTACAAAATATTCGCGGTGATCAATCCAGTAGCGTTTCGGCTGGATCTTCCGCAGACTTGGAGGATCCATGATGTGTTCCACAGGTCTTTACTGAAAAAATATGTGAAACCGGTGGAACCATCTCCATTGCCCCCTCCTCCTGTTCTGGTCGATGGAAATTTAGAGTTCGAGATCTTCAGGGTTCTCGACTCTAGAGTTCTTCGGGGTTCCCTTCAGTACCTGGTACACTGGAGGGGATACAGCCCTGAGGAGAGGATGTGGGTTCCGGCGCTGGATGTCAGTGCCAGCCGACTGGTGAGGGCTTTTCACAGATCCCACCCGGATAAGGTTGGTCCGGGTGTCCGGAGGTCACCCGTAGAAGGGGGGGTACTGTCATGCCCTGCTCTGACTATGTGCGGAGGTCGGCCAGACTAGCAGCACGTGTTTAGTTTTTTGTTTTGTTTTGGAGTCGTGCCAGATCCGCCTCCATTCAGGTGCACTGGGTGGGGTCATTGGTTTAAATTACACTCACTCCCAGTGTTCCGTGCGGGTTATAGAAATCAGTCTGGCCTTGGAAGCAAGCAAGGAAGGAAGGATTGTCTGTTCCAGCTCAGATAAGATAAGTTTGGTTTCTGTTTTTGTTGTTTGCTGTCTTGGCTGTTTGTGTGACGTCTGTCCCCTCCAGGTTCTGAGGGAGCAGGCTGCCCCTTTTCCCCTTTCACCATCTCAGGGATTCTAGGATATTTTCAGCCCAGGCACGGGGACACATTATTCCCACCTTAAGGGTCTGAATGTGGGCTTAGCAGAATAGGAAGAGCGGTTAGGGATTTTCTAGGAGGTGACCTGATCCCCAGCTTCTCGTCTAGAAACTTGTTGGTTGGTTTATCTGTGTATCTGAGATCCTGTCCGCCGTGACATTTGTATCTCAGAATGACATATGCAGCAAAGGCTGTAAAATTAAGTTTTGGCACAAAATTGTGTTTTTTTTTAATAGCAGAATAGAACCACAGTATCTAAAGGGTGTATCTCACAATGACATATGCTGCAAAGTCTGCAAAATTAAGTTTTTTCCCCAAAATGGGTGTTTTTTTAATAGCAGAATAGAACCACAGTATATAAAGGGTGTATCTCACGCGTACAGATCCATACTCGGCTACAATTAAAGATTTTTGCCCAAAATGGGTGCTTTATTAATAGCAGAATAGAACCACAGTATCTAAAGTGTGTATCTCACACGTACAGATGCAAACTAGGCCGCAATGAAATATTTTTGCCCAAAATGGGTGTTTTATTAATAGCCGTATAGAACCACAGTATGTAAAGGGTGTATCTCCCACGTACAGATGCAAACTAGGGCACAATTAAAGATTTTTGCCCAAATAGGTGTTTTATTAATAGCAGAATTGAACCACAGTATGTAAAGGGTGTATCTCCCACGTACAGATGCAAACTAGGGCACAATTAAAGATTTTTGCCCAAATAGGTGTTTTATTAATAGCAGAATTGAACCACAGTATGTAAAGGGTGTATCTCACACGTACAGATGCAAACTAGGCCGCAATTAAAGATTTTTGCCCAAAATGGGTGTTTTATTAATAGCAGAATAGAACCAAAGTATGTAAAGGGTGTATCCAACATGTACAGATCCAGACTAAGCGGCAATGAAAGACTTTTGCCCAAAAAGGGTGTTTTATTAATAGCAGAATTGAACCACAGCATCTAAAGAGTGTATCTCACAATGACATATGCAGCAAAGTCTGCAAAATAAAAAAAAATCCCCAAAATTTGTGTTTTTTTAATAGCAGAATAGAACCACAGTATCTAAAGTGTGTATCTCACACATACAGATGCAGACTAAGCCGCAATTTAAGATTTTTGCTCAAAATGGGTATTTTATTAATAGCAGAATAGAACCACAGTATGTAAAGGGCATATTTCACATGTACAGATGCAAACTAGGCTGTAATTAAAGATTTTTGCCCAAAATGGGTGTTTTATTAATTGCAGCATAGAACAACAGTATCTAAAGGGTGTATCTCACAATGACATATGCAGCAAAGGCTGCAAAATGGGTGTATTTTTAATAACAGAATATGACAGCAGTATATAACGCTGTAATTTCACACGTGCAGATGTAGCTACGCGTTAAAATTGTGTATTCTGCCCAAAAAGGGTGTTTTTTTAAAACCCAGAAAATTATAGCTGTATTTCTAGCTTAAATTGCACACTGACTAATGCGGCAAAGTCCCAAGATGAAGGTTATTGCCAAAAATTGGTTGTTTTTTCAAAGCCAGAAAATTACTGATGTATTTCAAACTTGTTTTTAACAATCACAGATGCAGTAAGGGCTGCAAATTTTTTTTTTGCCCAAAATAGGTGTTTTTTTAATAACAGAATATGACAACAGTATATAACGCTTGAATTTCACACGTGCAGATGCAGTTAGGGCTGTAAAATTGAGTATTTTGCCCAAAAAGGGTGTTTTTTAACCTCTTCAGGACACATGACGTACCGGTACGGCATGTTGTCCCGGTACTTAAGGACACATGACGTACCGGTATGTCATGTGTATTTCCGATCACCGCCGCACGTCTAGCGGTGATCGGAACAAGGTGCCTGCCCAAATCATTGAGCAGGCACCTTGGCTCAATGCCCAGGAGGGTCCTGTGACCCCCCCGTGTAAATTCAGACCTGCGGTTTGCGGCTTTTTATGTTGCCGTAGCGGCGGGCGGCTGTGACATCGGGTCCCCGTGGTGCTGTAGGAGGGACCTGATGGCATGGAAGGCAGCAAGGAAGGCATTGCGCTGCCTTCCGGTGACGAGCCTGTGAGATACAGCCCCCTGGATCTCACAGGCCAGAGGCTGTATGAGTAATACTCACTGTATTACTCATACAGCCAATGCATTCCAATACAGAAGTATTGGAATGCATTGTAAAGGATTAAACCCCAAAAAGTTAAAGTCCCAAAGAGAAAAAAAAGTTGAAAAAATAAAGTTTTCCCCCCAAAAAATGTTACGTTTCAAGTAAAAATAAACAAAAACTTCATTTTCCCCAAATAAAGTTTTAAAAAATTGGTAAGAAATAGGGAAAAAAAAAAAGTTTACATATTAGGTATCGTCGCGTCCGTATCGACTGGCTCTATAAAAATTTCACATGACCTAACCCCTCAGATAAACACCGTAAAAAAATAATAATTTAACTGTGCTAAATAAACAATTTTTTTGTCACCTTACATCACAAAAAGTACAACAGCAAACGATCAAAAAGGCGTATGCCCACCAAAATAGTACCAATCTAACAGTCACCTCATCCTGCAAAAAATTAGCCCCTACCTGAGAGAATCGCTCAAAAAGTAAAAAAAAACTATCGCTCAAAATATGGAGACACTAAAACATCATTTTATTTGTTTTAAAAAGGCTGTTATTGTGTAAAACTTATATAAATAACAAAAAGTATACATAATAGGTATCGCCACGTCCGTATGGACCGGCTCTATAAAAATATCACATGACCTAACCCTTCAGGTGAATACCGTAAAAAAAGAAAAAGAAAAACTGTGTAAAAAAATCTATTTTTTGTCACCTTACATCACAAAAAGTGTAATAGCAAGCGATCAAAAAGTCACACGCACCCCAAAATAGTGCCTATCAAACCATCATCTCATCTTACAAAAATCATACCCTATCCAAGATAATCGCCCAAAAACTGAAAAAACTATGGCTTCCAGACTATGGAAACACTAAAACATGATTTTTTTTGTTTCAAAAATGAAATCATTGTGTAAAACTTACATAAAAAAAAGTATACATATTAGGTATCGCCGCATCCGTGACAGCCTGGTCTATAAAAATACCACATGATCTAACTTGTCAGATGAATGTTGTAAATAACAAAAAATAAAAACGGTGCCAAAACAGCTATTTCTTGTTACCTTGCCTCACAAAAAGTGTAATATAGAGCAACCAAAAATCATATGTACCCTAAAATAGTACCAACAAAACTGCCACTCTATCCCGTAGTTTCTAACATGGGGTCACTTTTTTGGAGTTTCTACTCTAGGGGTGCATCAGGGGGACTTCAAATGGGACACGGTGTCAAAAAAACAGTCCAGCAAAATCTGCTGCACTGTGCCGTGTGCCCGTACAGCGGTTTACGACCACATATGGGGTGTTTCTGTAAACTACAGAATCAGGGCCATATATATTGAGTTTTGTTTGGCTGTTAACCCTTGCTTTGTAACTGGAAAAAAAAAATATTAAAATAAAAAAAATCTGCCAAAAAAGTGAAATCTTGAAATTGCATCTCTATTTTCCATTAATTCTTGTGGAACACCTAAAGGGTTAACAACGTTTGTAAAATCAGTTTTGAATACCTTGAGGGTGTAGTTTATATAATGGGGTCATTTTTGAGTGGTTTCTATTATGTAAGCCTCACAAAGTGACTTCAGACCTGAACTGGTCCTTAAAAAGTTGGTTTTTGAAAATTTCTGAGAAATTTCAAGATTTACTTCTAAACTTCTAAGCCTTGTAACGTCCCCCAAAAATAAAATCTCATTCCCAAAATGATCCTAACATGAAGTGGACATATGGGGAATATAAAGTAATAACTATTTTTGTAGGTATTACTATGTATTATAGAAGTAGAGAAATTGAAACTTGGAAATTTGATAATTTTTCCAAATTTTTGGCAAATTTGGTATTTTTTATAAATAAAAATGATTTTTTTTACTCCATTTTACCAGTGTCATGAAGTACAATATGTGACGAACAAACAATCTCAGAATCGCCTGCATAAGTCAAAGCGTTTTAAAGTTATCACCACTTAAAGTGACACTGGTCAGATTTGCAAAAAATGGCCAAGTCCTTAAGGTGAAATAAGGCTGTGTCCTTAAGGAGTTAAAGCCCAGAAAATTATAGCTCTATTTCTAGCTTAAATTGCACACTGACTAATGCAGCAGAGGCCCAAAATGAAGGTTATTGCCAAAAATAGGTGTTTTTTCAAAGCCAAAAAATTATTAAAGTATTTCAAACTTGTTTTTAACAATCACAGATGCAGCAAGGGCTGCAAAATTTAGTTTTTCACCCAAAATGGGTGTTATTTTAATAACAGAATATGATAGCAGTATATAACGCTTGAATTTCACACATGCAGATGCAGCAAGTGCTGTAAAATGGTGTATTTTGGACAAAAAGGGTGTTTTTTAAAACCCAGAAAATTATAGCTGTATTTCTAGCTTAAATTGCACACTGACTAATGCGGCAGAGGCCCAAGATGAAGGTTATTGCCAAAAATAGATGTTTTTTCAAAGCCAGAAAATTATTGAAGTATTTCTAACTCGTTTTTAATAAAAACTGTTTTTTTTGCCCAAATTGGGTGTTTTTTTACCAACAGAATATGAAAGCTGTATATAACGCTTGAATTTCACATGTGCAGATGCACATGTGCAGATGCAGCAAGGGCTGTAAAATTGTGTATTTTGCCTAAAAAGTATTATAGCTGTAGGATATTGCCAAAAAAGGGGGCTTTAAAAAAAAATAGATTATTATCTCAAATGTTCGGGTTCGGGGTCCAAAAATCCCAAAGTTCGGGATCGCTCAACCCTAGTGGTGCAGCTAATGTCGCTGTCTGTAGCGGCCTAACTATTGCACGCTATTTAGCGCTGGATGCTCTAAAAATAGTTATTGCTGCTACCACACTTTTTGGTCTATAAAGTTTTAGTAATTTAGCGCAGGTTGCGCTAAAAATATATATTGCTGCTGTCACACACAATAGTCCTTAAAAGGACTTTTGGGTCTCTGAAAAGTTTTTCTAAGAAAAATATTCCTATATCACTCCCTACACTGTCTGTCCCTTCCTCAGCAGAGCTCTCCCTGACTAAGACTGAGCTGAACACGCATAGCACCCGATGACGCGTTCCGGCCAGCCAATCACTGTAATGCCAGTAACCAACATGGCTACCGCATTACAGTGAGGGCAGCCAAGAAACGTGCAGCGTTCGGCCGAGCATGCTCGATCATCACTAATCCCCACCTATCTCTTGGTTGAACTTGATGGACTTAAGACTTTTTTCAACCGTATTAATTATGTAACTATTGTAGGAAGGCGCAAGGGTCCGTCATTGACAGAAGTACGTGTCACCGAGGTTCCTGGCCTCGGGGAGATAGGAACCAGTAATTTTGTGTGTCAGCGGCAGCTAGTGCTCGCTGGCACTGTTTTTACTTAGTGTGGCTGTAAAGCCGATCTGGGCCGGTTCTTATTGGGAGCAGCCAAAGAGTAGGGTGGGTGGCTGTTCCCCACGTTCCAGGCCAGGTTTTGGGCTGGGATTTAAAAACCCGGCCAGGAGCTCAGCTGGGTGTGGAATGATCCTCCAGGGGATAGTGGAGCCGTGGAAGCTCTGTGTTTGGGAGCTGAGGAGTTCCGCCATGCTGCAAGGCTGAGAGCCGCATGAGAGCCACCTGCTGGGAGTCAGGCGCCCTAGAGCCTGCTGTGGACTGCCAGGTGCCATGTTTTGTTTTGTGGACTCTTGTGGTGTGACTTAACACCAGGACTCTTGCAAAGTAATGTTTTCCTTTTATGCCTTTTTGTGTGAATAAACACTGAACTTTTGCTTTTCAACCGTGGTCTTGCCTCTGTATTGTGTCCGCTTACCCTGCCTACCAGAGAAAATCCCTACACTATGTAATCCTCAGACCTAATGGCCCAGGGCAAACTAGAAATAACCGACTTCCTGGACTGATTGTCCCTCCCTTCACTAACCGACGCCCAACGATCTGACCTAGTTAAATGATTCACCCTAGAAGAACAGATTGGCCCTCTCGTCATCCCCTCAGGGCAAGAGTCCAGGGCCCGACGGCCTCCCCATACAATACTACAAATCCTTTCAAGAGACCTTACTTCCACAAATGTTGAACACCTTTAACTCACTGACGGTAGGAGCGGGGTTCCCGACACAAGCCCTAGCAGCACATATAACAATCCTAATAAAAAACAGTAAAGACCCCTCCTTCTGTAGCAGCTACTGCCCTATATCTCTCCTTAATGTAGAAATTAAGCTTTACGCGAAACTATTGGCAAACCGATTGAATGCTATGATGCCGGGTCTTGTAAATTCTGAACAAGTGGGGTTCGTGAAGAGGAGGGAAAAGACAATACGCTGAGAATCCTTCAGTTGATTCAGTTCGCCCGGTCTACTAAGACCCCTCTGGCTATCCTATCTCAGTAAAACGCAGAGAA
Source organism: Bufo bufo (assembly GCF_905171765.1). NCBI lineage: Eukaryota > Metazoa > Chordata > Amphibia > Anura > Bufonidae > Bufo > Bufo bufo. The sequence continues at coordinate 370,087,818 of NC_053389.1, forward strand.
AGCGTTTGACCGAGTGGACTGGATATTCATGTCCCAAGCTCTAGCTAAATTTGGGCTACCTCCACACTCTACCTCCCGAATAATGGCGCTTTACTCTACTCCTACTGCATCAGTATGAGTCAATGGCTCTTTATCCCCCTCCTTCCGAATGTCCAACAGTACACGTCAGGGTTGTCCTCTGTCCCTTTAACTTTTTGTCCTCACGATAGAAACGATCATTCAACACATTAGGCATTACAGTGAGACACCAAGTACACCTCACAGCAGCTTACGCAGATGACCTCCTAATACGTTGAATCCTGATATTTATTTCCCAACATTACAACACATTTTCTACACATTCCATAGCCTCTCCAATTGCAAGATCAACCCCACAAAATCGTTGGCGCTAAACATTTCTTTCCCTGGGGGGATGGTTTCTAGAGCTACTGCTGTGACTCCCTTCTCATGGTCCCACACCTCTATCAAATATATGGGCCTCTCCATCTCGGCTAACCCTAGGAACTGGTACTCACTCAACTATGTCCTCCTGCTGTCCTAAGTCTCAAAGATTATAGAAAGCTGAAAAATCCTATATATCTCTTGGTTTGGACGAGCTAATCTCCTTAAAATGAAGGTTGTCCAAAAATGTCTCTATCTATTCCAAATGCTGCCTGTCTATCTTCCCCAGGCCTTTTTCACAAATGCCCGTAGGCAGTTTTTGCAGTTTCTTTGGTTGAAAACTAGTCATAGAATAGCCTACAAGACTCTGACAAAACCTAAGGGGACCAGGGGAATAGGGCTCAATGACATAGAATTGCTCTATCAGACAGTCCATCTGGCTATGATGGTTGACTGGCACCAGGGGACCTCCCCTAAACTGTATGTTCCCATAGAGGAAGCAGTCTCTGGCTTTTAACTGACTCAAGGCCTTAAGCTCCTCCAAATCGGTAAACGGCTGCCCTCTTCACTAAATTATATCACCAAGGTGATGCTCCAGGTATGGGATTCTCTTTGCAAGGTTCACCTATATGGTCATCCCTATCACTGCAGTGGGAGACCTTCTTGGTCTTAACACTACATATATCTCTATCTATCTGCCCTTACAAAAGAGCTTAAACACAAATAAAATCAGGGATATACTGGTTGATGGCACTCACACAGATTTCCAGGTGCTTCATAGTCAGTTTTCCTCTTTCTCTGTGGCACAGTTAACCTATAATCAATTATCCCTAGGTTTTTGGACATTCCTGAAACTAGGCCTACTGCCACGAGAAACCACTTGGCTAGAGTAATTATCTGCACTGCGCTCCGCTGTCTCCAAACTTATATCTAAGATATACAGGGAACTGATTATGCTTCCACTGGACTCCCCATTGCTCTACATCAGGGCCAAGGAACAAGACCTAGACCAGACTCTCACACCCCAGGAAATCTCACAAGTCTATAAATATAGTTGTGGACCCTCCAGATGCATTACACTGCAGGTGACTAACTATAAATTGACGTACCGCGGGTATAAAACTCCTGTCGTCCTACACAGGATCAATGCCTCTATTCCTAACCTCTGCTGATGCTGTCTTTCAAACGTGGCCTCTAGTCCTATTCGCTTGCTGAGCTTGTGTTTCCATCTACTCTGAAGTGAAATGGATATGGCTATGTTATCATTATGTCTTCTCACCTAGAGGTTATAGAACCGTATAATGTTATATATATAGAAACATAGAAACATAGAATGTGTCGGCAGATAAGAACTATTTGGCCCATCTAGTCTGCCCAATATACTGAATACTATGAATAGCCCCTGGCCCTATCTTATATGAAGGGTGGCCTTATGCCTATCCCATGCATGCTTAAACTCCTTCACTGTATTTGCAGCTACCACTTCTGCAGGAAGGCTATTCCATGCATCCACTACTCTCTCAGTAAAGTAATACTTCCTAATATTACTTTTAACGGCCTCCGGACTGCCTAACGCAGGATCGCGTTCCAGAGGTGGCAGCTGCAGGCAGAGTCACGCATATATGCATCATCTCGCGAGACACGAGATTTCCTGTGAACGCGCGCACACAGGCACGCGCGTTCACAGGATCGGAAGGTAAGCAAGTGGATCTCCAGCCTGCCAGCGGCGATAGTTCGCTGCCAGGCTGTAGATGCGATTTTTTAACCCCTAACAGGTATATTAGACGCTGTTTTGATAACAGCGTCTAATATACCTGCTACCTGGTCCTCTGGTGGTCCCTTTTGCTTGGATCGACCACCAGAGGACACAGGCAGCTCAGTAATAAGTAGCACCAAACACCACTACACTACACCCCCCCTGTCACTTATTAACCCCTTATTAACCCCTGATCACCCCATATAGACTCCCTGATCACCTCCCTGTCATTGATCACCCCCCTGTCATTGATCACCCCCTTGTAAGGCTCCATTCAGACGTCCGTATGTTTTTTATGGATCCACGGATACATGGATCGGATCCGCAAAACACATACGGACGTCTGAATGGAGCCTTACAGAGGGGTGATCAATGACAGGTGGGTGATCACCCCATATAGACTCCCTGATCACCCCCCTGTCATTGATCACCCCCCTGTCATTGATCACCCCCTGTAAGGCTCCATTCAGACGTCCGTATGTGTTTTGCGGATCCGTGGATCCGCAAAACACGGACACCGCGGATCCGCAAAACATATACGGACGTCTGTATGGAGCCTTACAGGGGGGTGATCAATGACAGGGGGGTGATAACCCCATATACACTCCCTGATCACCACCTTGTCATTGATCACCCCCCTGTAAGGCTCCATTCAGACATTTTTTTGGCCCAAGTTAGCGGAATTTATATATATTATTTTTATTTATTTTTTTCTTACAAAGTCTCATATTCCACTAACTTGTGACAAAAAATAAAATCTCACATGAACTCACCATGCCCCTCACAGAATCCAAATGCGTAAAATATTTTAGACTAGAAATCTCGGCAAAAGCCAACTTTTCCCATTTTTTTTATACAAAGTTGGCATTTGACTGAGATATTTCTCTCACCCAGCATGGGTATATGTAAAATGACACCCCAAAACACATTGCCCAACTTCTCCTGAGTACGGCGATACCAGATGTGTGACACTTTTTTGCAGCCTAGGTGGGCAAAGGGGCCCACATTCCAAAGAGCACCTTTAGGATTTCACAGGTCATTTTTTACACATTTTGATTTCAAACTACTTACCACACATTAGGGCCCCTAGAATGCCAGGGCAGTATAACTACCCCACAAGTGACCCCATTTTGGAAAGAAGACACCCCAAGGTATTTCATGATGGGCATAGTGAGTTCATGTAAGTTTTTATTTTTTGTCACAAGTTAGTGGAATATGAGACTTTGTAAGGAAAAAAAATAAAAGTAAAAAAATCATCATTTTCCGCTAACTTGTGACAAAAAATAAAAAGTTCTATGAACTCACTATGCCCATCAGCGAATACCTTAGGGTGTCTACTTTCCGAAATGGGGTCATTTGTGGGGTGTTTGTACTGTCTGGCCATTGTAGAACCTCAGGAAACATGACATGTGCTCAGAAAGTCAAAGCTGCTTCAAAAAGCGGAAATTCACATTTTTGTACCATAGTTTGTAAACGCTATAACTTTTACCCAAACCATTTTTTTTTACCCAAACATTTTTTTTTATCAAAGACATGTAGAACAATACATTTTGAGAAAAATTTATATATGGATGTTGTTTTTTTAAAAAAAAAATTACAACTGAAAGTGAAAAATGTCATTTTTTTGCATACATTTCGTTAAATTTCGATTAATAACAAAAAAAAATAAAAAATTTCAGCAGCAATGAAATACCACCAAATGAAAGCTCTATTAGTGAGAAGAAAAGGAGGTAAAATTCATTTGAGTGGTAAGTTGCATGACCGAGCAATAAACGGTGAAAGTAGTGTAGTGCAGAATTGTAAAAAGTGGCATGGTCATTAAGTGTGTTTAAGCTAGGGGGGCTGAGGTGGTTAAACCTTTGCCCCTCTAATTTAAAACTATGTCCTCTTGTAGCAGTTTTTCTTCTTTTAAATATTCTCTCCTCTTTTACCGTGTTGATTTCATTTATGTATTTAAAAGTTTCTATCATATTCTCTCCATCTTTCTTCCAAGCTATACATGTTAAAGTCCTTTAATCTTTCCTGGTAAGTTTTATCCTGCAACCCATGTACTAGTTTAGTAGCTCCTCTCTGAACTGTCTCCAAAGTATCAATATCCTTCTGGAGATATGGGGCCAGATTTATCATTACTCTGACAGCTCACTCCACTTTAACATATGGCTAAAGTCAGTTTTAGCCAAGTCAGATTTATGATCGGCCCTTTAAGACTGTAATAAATGTGGTTTGACGGTAGCAGTTTATCCGTCAGTAAGCAGCTTTACAAAAGTCGCACATCTTTACGAAAAAGTCGCACGTTTTTATGAAAAAGTCGCATGTTCTATTAAAAAATAGTCCCAATAGTAAATCTGTCTAGAGATTCATTTACATAAGAAAACACACCCACTTTCAGAAAACTGGCGAGCATAGTGCAGAGCAGAAAAAAGTTGCAAATTTGTGCACAGTTTTAGCGTTTGGGACTTTTTTTTTTACTTTTTCACTCCATTATTCTGACCTGAGCTAATGATAAATCTGGCCCATGGTCTCCAGTACTGCGCACAATACTCCAAATGGACTCACTAGTGCTCTGTAGAGCGGCATGAGCACCTCCCTCTTTCTACTGTTAATGCCTCTCCCTATACACCCAAGCATTCTGCTAGCATTTCCTGCTGCTCTATGACCTTTAAGTCTTCTGAAATAATGACCCCTAAATCCCTTTCCTCAGATACTGAGGTTAGGACTGTATCACTGATTTTATAATTTTTACGCCCAAGGTGCATTATCATGCACTTATCAACATAAAATTTTAGTTGCCAGATTTTTGACCATTCCTCTGGTTTTCCTAAATCCTTTTCCATTTGGTGTATCCCTCCAGGAACATGATGTTACAAATCCTGAACAACCCTGTTACAAATCTTTGTGTCATCAGCAGAAAGACACCTTACCATCAAGGCCTTCTGCAATTTCGCTGATAAAGATATTAAACAATAAAAATTCAAATATTTTTACAATTAACAATAAAAAAAAATATGGTTGTAGTTGACTGGTCTCGGCCGAGGGTTGTTCGTGAAACTCTTAACCTACCTTAATACCTGGTTTTGTTTGTATTACGTATGCAAAAAACTCAAAGGACTTTTGTCACGTGCTGTTTATTCATGCCTTATGTCCTATTATAAATTCAATAAAAATAAATTTGCAACAAAACACAAAAACAGCATCAAAAACCTGTTCACTACATAAATACAGCCCCAGAACCAAGCCTGTAAGTCAAACACAGCACCATAACCAAGTTCACTGCATTAATACAGCACCAGAACCAAGACTATAAGTCAAATACAGCACCAGAACCAAGTTAACTTTATGAATACAGCACCAGAATCTTGCTAAAAAAAAAAACAGCATCAGAACCATGTTCACTTTATAAATACAGCACCAAAATCAAGCCTACAAGTCAAATACAGAACCAGAACAAAGTTCACTACATGAATACAGCACTAGAACCACACCCATAAGTCAAATACAGCACCATAATCAACTACATCGATATAGCACCAGAACCAAACCCATAAGTCAAATACAGCACCAGAATTAACTATATAAAAGCAACACCAGAACCAAACCCATAAGTCAAATATAGAACCAAGTTCACTACATAAATACAGCACCTGTCACTACCAGAGCTTTGGGACGTTCTCACAGCTCTGTTTCTCCACCCCTGTGATGATGTCACTACTAGAGCTGGGAGGAGTTCTCACTACTCTGTTTACTTTTGGTTTCTTTCACCACAGCTGTCCTTCATGTGTTTGATTTCCCTCTCTTTATATCACCCCTCCTCCTATGATAGGATGTGGATTATAGTTCTCACTTCAGTTGTAGCTCTTGCTTTAGTTTCTTCACTTGTGGCTAGCAGTTCACTGGACCTGTGTTCTGCTGCAGCTAGCACTCCGGATATTGCCAGCCTGTCCTTGGATCCGTCTTCTCTGCGGCTGCAACACCGTCAGCTAAGTGTGCAGACATTGTTGTGTTCCTGTTTATTTTCTGACTGGATCTGAGGTGGCCACGGTTCCCTCCATATACTGAGTAGGGCACTGGTGGCCGTGCCCCTTCCACTATTGTAGGGGTTACAGTGGTCATTAGTCTTAGGCACGTGGGCATGCCTCTTTCCGCCATTTGGATCCGGGCATGTGCTTTAGCAGAATAGGGAGAGCGTTGAGGGTCGGACAGGGGTCACCCGTTATCCTCCCTAGTTCTGGGTCCAGTCAGTAGCTCTGTACTGTGTATTACTATTGTTGCTCACATACAGCCGTGACATTATAATCCACCGTGGCTCTACTCCCGGGGTGACCAGCAAGAACCGTATCATGATGCTCCTTAAAGAGTTTGTGACGTAGCTCAGGAGGCACGAACAACTTCCCAGAAGGACAACGGGCAGGTGTCTCAGTCTGGGCAGCCTGGACCTCGGCCTCCAAATCGGAATATAGAGCAGAAACAACTACCCCCTCCGCCAAAATGGGACCCGGGTCCTCAGAGTTTCCTCCTCCCGGAAAACAGCGAGAGAGAGCATCAGCCTTCACATTTTTTATCCCAGGTCGGAATGTAACAACAAAATTGAATCTGGAGAAGAACAGAGACCATCTGGCCTGTCTCGGATTCATACGCCTGGCCGACTCCAAGTATGCCAGATTCTTATGGTCGGTAAAAACGGTGATAGGGTGCCTGGCCCCCTCCAACCAATGGCGCCATTCCTCGAAAGCCAACTTGATGGCCAACAACTCCCTATCGCCCACATCATAATTTCTCTCTGCCGGGGAGAGTTTTTTAGAGAAAAAGGCACAGGGTCGCCACTTGGCAGGGGAAGGGCCCTGGGACAAAACCGCACCCACACCCACCTCGGAAGCATCCACCTCAACAATAAAAGGTAAGGAAACATCGGGATGCACCAAGACGGGAGCAGACGCAAAATTCTCTTTAATCTTAGAAAAGGCTGCAAGCGCCTCCTCCGACCAAGAGGAAAAATCCGCCCCCTTTTTTGTCATGTCAGTGAGGGGTTTGACAACAGAGGAATAATTCAAAATGAACTTTCTGTAATAGTTCGCAAAACCCAGAAAGCGCATCAATGCCTTCTGATTCTCAGGAAGCTCCCACTCAAGTACAGCACGGACCTTCTCGGGATCCATGCGAAAACCAGAAGCAGAGAGGAGAAAACCCAGAAATTGAATCTCCGATACCATAAAAAGACATTTCTCCAGCTTGGCGTACAATTTATTTTCCCGCAGAATCTGCAGAACCTGAAAAAGATGATCCTGATGGGTCTGAACATCAGGGGAAAAAATCAAAATATCATCAAGATACACCAATACAAATTTTCCCATTAACCACCTCAGCCCCCAGTGCTTAAACACCCTGAAAGACCAGGCCACTTTTTACACTTCTGACCTACACTACTTTCACCGTTTATTGCTCGGTCATGCAACTTACCACCCAAATGAATTTTACCTCCTTTTCTTCTCACTAATAGAGCTTTCATTTGGTGGTATTTCATTGCTGCTGACATTTTTACTTTTTTTGTTATTAATCGAAATTTAACGATTTTTTTTGCAAAAAAATGACATTTTTCACTTTCAGTTGTAAAATTTTGCAAAAAAAAACGACATCCATATAGAAATTTTGCTCTAAATTTATAGTTCTACATGTCTTTGATAAAAAAAAAATGTTTGGGTAAAAAAAAAATGGTTTGGGTAAAAGTTATAGCGTTTACAAACTATGGTACAAAAATGTGAATTTCCGCTTTTTGAAGCAGCTCTGACTTTCTGAGCACCTGTCATGTTTCCTGAGGTTCTACAATGCCCAGACAGTACAAACACCCCACAAATGACCCCATTTCGGAAAGTACACACCCTAAGGTATTCGCTGATGGGCATAGTGAGTTCATAGAACTTTTTATTTTTTGTCACAAGTTAGCGGAAAATGATGATTTTTTTTTTTTTTTTTTTTTTCTTACAAAGTCTCATATTCCACTAACTTGTGACAAAAAATAAAAAGTTCTATGAACTCACTATGCCCATCAGCGAATACCTTGGGGTCTCTTCTTTCCAAAATGGGGTCACTTGTGGGGTAGTTATACTGCCCTGGCATTCTAGGGGCCCAAATGTGTGGTAAGGAGTTTGAAATCAAATTCTGTAAAAAATGACCTGTGAAATCCGAAAGGTGCTCTTTGGAATATGGGCCCCTTTGCCCACCTAGGCTGCAAAAAAGTGTCACACATCTGGTATCTCCGTACTCAGGAGAAGGTGGGGAATGTGTTTTGGGGTGTCATTTTATATATACCCATGCTGGGTGAGAGAAATATCTTGGCAAAAGACAACTTTTCCCATTTTTTTATACAAAGTTGTCATTTGACCAAGATATTTATCTCACCCAGCATGGGTATATGTAAAAAGACACCCCAAAACACATTCCTCAACTTCTCCTGAGTACGGGGATACCAGATGTGTGACACTTTTTTGCAGCCTAGGTGGGCAAAGGGGCCCATATTCCAAAGAGCACCTTTCGGATTTCACTCCTCATTTTTTCCTGAATTTGATTTCAAACTCCTTACCACACATTTGGGCCCCTAGAATACCAGGGCAGTATAACTACCCCACAAGTGACCCCATTTTGGAAAGAAGACACCCCAAGGTATTCCGTGAGGGGCATGGCGAGTTCCTAGAATTTTTTATTTTTTGTCACAAGTTAGTGGAAAATGATGATTTTTTTTTTTTTTTTTTTTTTCATACAAAGTCTCATATTCCACAAACTTGTGACAAAAAATAAAAACTTCCATGAACTCACTATGCCCATCAGCGAATACCTTGGGGGTCTCTTCTTTCCAAAATGGGGTCACTTGTGGGGTAGTTATACTGCCCTGGCATTCTAGGGGCCCAAATGTGTGGTAAGTAGGTAAATGACCTGTGAAATCCGAAAGGTGCTCTTTGGAATGTGGGCCCCTTTGCCCACCTAGGCTGCAAAAAAGTGTCACACATCTGGTATCTCTGTATTCAGGAGAAGTTGAGGAATGTGTTTTGGGGTGTCTTTTTACATATACCCATGCTGGGTGAGATAAATATCTTGGTCAAATGCCAACTTTGTATAAAAAAATGGGAAAAGTTGTCTTTTGCCAAGATATTTCTCTCACCCAGCATGGGTATATGTAAAATGACACCCCAAAACACATTCCCCAACTTCTCCCGATTACGGAGATACCAGATGTGTGACACTTTTTTGCAGCCGAGGTGGGCAAAGGGGCCCATATTCAAAAGAGCACCTTTCGGATTTCACAGGTCATTTTTTACAGAATTTGATTTCAAACTCCTTACCACACATTTGGGCCCCTAGAATGCAGGGCAGTATAACTACCCCACAAGTGACCCCATTTTGGAAAGAAGAGACCCCAAGGTATTCGCTGATGGGCATAGTGAGTTCATGGAAGTTTTTATTTTTTGTCACAAGTTAGTGGAATATGAGACTTTGTATGAAAAAAAAAAAAAAAAATAAGCATTTTCCACTAACTTGTGACAAAAAATAAAAAATTCTAGGAACTCGCCATGCCCCTCACGGAATACCTTGGGGTGTCTTCTTTCCAAAATGGGGTCACTTGTGGGGTAGTTATACTGCCCTGGCATTTTCCAGGGGCCCTAATGTGTGGTAAGTAGGTAAATGACCTGTGAAATCCTAAAGGTGCTCTTTGGAATATGGGCCCCTTTGCCCACCTAGGCTGCAAAAAAGTGTCACACATGTGGTATCGCCGTATTCAGGAGAAGTTGGGGAATGTGTTTTGGGGTGTCATTTTACATATACCCATGCTGGGTGAGAGAAATATCTTGGCAAAAGACAACTTTTCCCATTTTTTTATACAAAGTTGGCATTTGACCAAGATATTTCTCTCACCCAGCATGGGTATATGTAAAATGACACCCCAAAACACATTCCCCAACTTCTCCTGAGTACGGCGATACCAGATGTGTGACACTTTTTTGCAGCCTAGATGCGCAAAGGTGCCCAAATTCCTTTTAGGAGGGCATTTTTAGACATTTGGATACCAGACTTCTTCTCACGCTTTGGGGCCCCTAGAATGCCAGGGCAGTATAAATACCCCACATGTGACCCCATTTTGGAAAGAAGACACCCCAAGGTATTCAATGAGGGGCATGGCGAGTTCATAGAAATTTTTTTTTTTGGCACAAGTTAGCGGAAATTGATATTTTTAATTTTTTTCTCACAAAGTCTCCCGTTCCGCTAACTTGGGACAAAAATTTCAATCTTTCATGGACTCAATATGCCCCTCACGGAATACCTGGGGGTGTCTTCTTTCCGAAATGGGGTCACATGTGGGGTATTTATACTGCCCTGGCATTCTAGGGGCCCTAAAGCGTGAGAAGAAGTCTGGAATATAAATGTCTAAAAAATTTTACGCATTTGGATTCCGTGAGGGGTATGGTGAGTTCATGTGAGATTTTATTTTTTGACACAAGTTAGTGGAATATGAGACTTTGTAAGAAAAAAAAAAAAAAATTCCGCTAACTTGGGCCAAAAAAATATCTGAATGGAGCCTTACAGAGGGGTGATCAATGACAGGGGGGTGATCAATGACAGGGGGGTGATCAATGACAGGGGGGTGATCAATGACAGGGGGGTGATCAGGGAGTCTATATGGGGTGATAACCACAGTCATTGATCACGCCCGTGTAAGGCTTCATTCAGACGTCCGGATGCGTTTTGCGGATCCGATCCATCTATCAGTGCATCCGTAAAAATCATGCGGACATCTGAATGGAGCTTTACAGGGGGGTAATCAATGACAGGGGGGTAATCAGGGAGTCTATATGGGGTGATCACCACAGTCATTGATCACGCCCCTGTAAGGCTTCATTGAGACGTCCGGATGCGTTTTGCGGATCCGATCCATCTATCAGTGCATCCGTAAAAATCATGCGGACATCTGAATGGAGCTTTACAGGGGGGTAATCAATGACAGGGGGGTAATCAATGACAGGGGGGTAATCAATGACAGGGGGGTGATCAGGGAGTCTATATGGGGTGATCACCACAGTCATTGATCATGCCCCTGTAAGGCTTCATTCAGACGTCCGGATGCGTTTTGCGGATCCGATCCATCTATCAGTGCATCCGTAAAAATCATGCGGACATCTGAATGGAGCTTTACAGGGGGGTAATCAATGACAGGGGGGTGATCACCACAGTCATTGATCATGCCCCTGTAAGGCTTCATTCAGACGACCGGATGCGTTTTGCGGATCCGATCCATGTATCAGTGCATCCGTAAAAATCATGCGGACATCTGAATGGAGCTTTACAGGGGGGTGATCAGGGAGTCTATATGGGGTGATCACTACAGTCATTGATCATGCCCCTGTAAGGCTTCATTCAGACGTCCGGATGCGTTTTGCGGATCCGATCCATCTATCAGTGCATCCGTAAAAATCATGCGGACATCTGAATGGAGCTTTACAGGGGGGTAATCAATGACAGGGGGGTAATCAATGACAGGGGGGTGATCAGGGAGTCTATATGGGGTGATCACCACAGTCATTGATCATGCCCCTGTAAGGCTTCATTCAGACGTCCGGATGCGTTTTGCGGATCCGATCCATCTATCAGTGCATCCGTAAAAATCATGCGGACATCTGAATGGAGCTTTACAGGGGGGTAATCAATGACAGGGGGGTGATCACCACAGTCATTGATCATGCCCCTGTAAGGCTTCATTCAGACGACCGGATGCGTTTTGCGGATCCGATCCATGTATCAGTGCATCCGTAAAAATCATGCGGACATCTGAATGGAGCTTTACAGGGGGGTAATCAATGACAGGGGGGTAATCAATGACAGGGGGGTGATCAGGGAGTCTATATGGGGTGATCACCACAGTCATTGATCATGCCCCTGTAAGGCTTCATTCAGACGTCCGGATGCGTTTTGCGGATCCGATCCATCTATCAGTGGATCCGTAAAAATCATGCGGACGTCTGAATGGAGCTTTACAGGGGGTTGATCAATGACAGGGGGGTAATCAATGACAGGGGGGTGATCAGGGAGTCTATATGGGGTGATCAGGGGTGATTAGGGGTGATCAGGGGCTAATAAGGGGTTAATAAGTGACGGGGGGGGGGTGTAGTGTAGTGTAGTGGTGCTTGGTGCTACTTTACTGAGCTACCTGTGTCCTCTGGTGGTCGATCCAAACAAAGGGGACCACCAGAGGACCAGGTAGCAGGTATATTAGACGCTGTTATCAAAACAGCGTCTAATATACCTGTTAGGGGTTAAAAAAAACACATCTCCAGCCTGCCAGCGAACGATCGCCGCTGGCAGGCTGGAGATCAACTCTCTTACCTTCCGTTCCTGTGAGCGCGCGCGCCTGTGTGCGCGCGTTCACAGGAAGTCTCGCGTCTCGCGAGATGACGCGTATATGCGTGACTGTGCGCAGCGCTGCCACCTCCGGAACGCGATCCTGCGTTAGGCGGTCCGGAGGTGGTTAAATGATAGAAAATACTATTAACAAAATGCTGAAAGACGGCCAGAGCATTCATCAGGCCGAAAGGCATAACGAGATTCTCGAAATGCCCGTCAGGGGTATTAAAGGCCGTTTTCCATTCATCCCCCTCTCTGACCCTGACCAGGTTGTACGCGCCTCTCAAATCCAATTTGGAAAACACCTTGGCCCCAACAATTTGATTGAAGAGGTCCGGGATCAGAGGAAGGGGATAGGGATCGCGAAGAGAGGATGTGGGTTCCGGTGTCGGACATTAAAGCCACTCGCCTCATCAGGGCATTTCATAGGGCTCATCCTGAGAAGGTGGGTCCTGGGTGTCCGGAGTCCACCCGTAGAGGGGGGGGTACTGTCACTACCAGAGCTTTGGGACGTTCTCACAGCTCTGTTTCTCCACCCCTGTGATGATGTCACTACTAGAGCTGGGAGGAGTTCTCACTACTCTGTTTACTTTTGGTTTCTTTCACCACAGCTGTCCTTCATGTGTTTGATTTCCCTCTCTTTATATCACCCCTCCTCCTATGATAGGATGTGGATTATAGTTCTCACTTCAGTTGTAGCTCTTGCTTTAGTTTCTTCACTTGTGGCTATCAGTTCACTGGACCTGTGTTCTGCTGCAGCTAGCACTCCGGATATTGCCAGCCTGTCCTTGGATCCGTCTTCTCTGCGGCTGCAACACCGTCAGCTAAGTGTGCAGACATTGTTGTGTTCCTGTTTATTTTCTGACTGGATCTGAGGTGGCCACGGTTCCCTCCATATACTGAGTAGGGCACTGGTGGCCGTGCCCCCTCCACTATTGTAGGGGTTACAGTGGTCATTAGTCTTAGGCACGTGGGCATGCCTCTTTCCGCCATTTGGATCCGGGCATGTGCTTTAGCAGAATAGGGAGAGCGTTGAGGGTCGGACAGGGGTCACCCGTTATCCTCCCTAGTTCTGGGTCCAGTCAGTAGCTCTGTACTGTGTATTACTATTGTTGCTCACATACAGGCGTGACAGCACCAGAACCATGTGCAGTACATATACCGTACACATACCAGACTTTAACATTTCAATAAAGATACCATTTGAGTAGTCAGTAGTGTTGATCGCGAATATTCTAATCGCAAATTTTTATTGCGAATCTCGGCACTTAGAGAATTTGCGAAGATGTAGAATATAGTGCTATATTTTTTTTTCCATCAGTAACCTTCCTTCTTGCTTCTGGGCCAATGAGAAGGCTGCAATATCTTTGTCAGAGCTTAGCAACATCCCTAGCAACCAATAGGAAAGTTGCCTACCTCTTTACTATATAAAAAAAACATTTTATGCATTTTTTTGCAGTTATGAGAGAGAGCAGTGACATTGCTGTGCTCTGTGCTTTCATCTGGATCCTTATCCAATTACATTAGATAGTTAGTTAGCTCATATATATAATACAAATAGTTAGTGGGAGATAGTCAGTGTAGGTTAGACTTACGGTAGGTGAAATTGTGTAGCTGATAGGTTTTAGTGCAGGGTGTTAGGTAGTGTGATAGGAATTACTGTTTCTCTGCTGTCCATAAATACAGTACATGCTACAGACATAGTGCTATGATGTCACAACAATACTTAATGCACCATTCAGTAATATCTACTCAGAACTGATAAAATGTGAAGTTGCATGTATTGCGCCAAAAATATGTGCATCATTTGCGCAATTGCAAAAATAATGACTGAAGATCCTGAATTCTAGAATTCGCGAATTTATTGCGAATATTATGCAAAAAATTGGTGAAATATCGCGAAAACGAATGTTGCCTATGCCGCTGATCACTATTAGTTAGGTCAGCCCTTGCCATATAAGCATTTATGGTGTGAAACTATACTGTAGCTCCCAGTATGGCCTGAACAGCATGCTGCTACCCATCAGCTGTAGATCATCCAGGTGACTACAGCACTGATCATATAGTATACGGTCAGTAGAAGAATAGTCATTTCCATTTAGTGACTTACAGGTGATGTCTCCTCCTGAGTTTTTGATGACATCTCATGCCTACAATACAGCTCTGCAGATTTTGCCAAGAAGATGTCTTTAGCTTTCACTTTACCAACACATTGGCACCCAGCATACTAACACAAAATCATCTTAGTGCCACATGCTGTGCACTGAATATAATAACAGCATTAGTGCTACACACAGGGCCCCCAATAGTGCCCTCTGTATATAGTGCCATATGTTCTGTGGCCTCTGTATATAGTGCAATATGCCTTGTGCTCTCTGTATATAGTGCCACATGCTGTGTCCTCTGTATATAGTGCCACATGCTCTGTGCCCTCTGTATTAGTGCCATACTATATGCCCTGTGCCCTCTGTATATAATGCCACACACTCTATTGCTTCTGTATATAGTGCCACACCCAGTGTCCCGAATGCTAGTGCACATGCTCTGTGCCCCCTGTATATAGTGCCATATGCCCTGTGCCCTCTGTATATAGTGCCACATGCTCTGTGCCCTCTGTATATAATGCAACATGCTGTGTCCTCTGTATATAGTGCCACATGCTCTGTGCCCTCTGTATATAGTGCCACATACTCTATGGCTTCCATATATGGTGCCACACCCAGTGCCCCTAATGCTAGTGCCACATGCTCTGTGCCCTCTATATATAGTGTCATATGCTTGGTGCCCCTTATAAACAGTGCCACTTATATGTGCCCCCTTTATGTATAGTGCCTCATATATGTATAGTGCCAATTATATTTTCCCTCTTTATGTATAGCACCTCTTATATGTGCTCCTTTTATGTATAGTGCCTCTTATACGTGCCCCCTTTATTTATGTATAGTGCCTCTTTTATTCATACTACGTTTATGGGTCAGTATTAGGATTAGGGATCAGTGACCTTTCTAGGAGTGTTGTGGGAACATTCTTTCAGAAAAAGATCTTTTGTGGACTAGCGAATATAGAACCAAAATTTTAAACATGGCTCAGTTCTTTCCAGGCAAGGAGAATCTGTCATGAGTTGGATAGATTCATTGTTAAATTACACCCAACAAATGATTGTTTAGGTTACAATAGTAAATGGCCACTTTATATAATGGGAGCTTTTATTGACACTTGAGACCTGACAATTTTTTCCTCCACCAAAATATATACTGCGGTAGAAAGCATAACACTCATGTCTACTTGCACTGATCCAGTGAAGCAATCATTTCCATAAATATAAGCCCCAACAAGTTAATCTGTTAAAATTTGTTCATTCCAATCTTTTGATGGAGATGTTTTCCAAGAATTACTGCTGAAGTAGGAACAAAAACATATTTTGTCAATCAAGAATCTACCAAGCATAGAAGTAATTTAGAATGTGTTTTGCACTAAATAGTTTGGTATGTTCCATCATTTTCTTTCAGAAGTTTTAAGCAAATGGCAGTTGTGTATACCTAAAGGCTTTAGGGCTTACCAGCAAACAGTGATGCTGAGAGCAGGCTTTTTCTCACAACAGTAGCTTGATGGGTGCTTGATTTCTTATGAATTTGCCACTTTCACTCCCTATGGAGTTTGATGCAATTTTTCTTCATAACAAAATCTAACGTGATGGGAAGTAGAAAAATAGAGACTTTTAATTGGTAAATAGGTTGGATTGTGCAGCCTTTTGCAAAAAAAACTGTAATTTTTTTAAAGTAATCACAAGTAGAGTTGAGCGAACACCTGGATGTTCGGGTTCGAGAAGTTCGGCCGAACTTCCCGGAAATGTTCGGGTTCGGTATCCGAACCCGACCCGAACTTCGTCCCAAACCCGAACCCCATTGAAGTCAATGGGGACCCGAACTTTTCGGCACTAAAAGGCTGTAAAACAGCCCAGGAAAGGGCTAGAGGGCTGCAAAAGGCAGCAAAATGTAGTTAAATCCCCTGCAAACAAATGTGGATAGGGAAATGAATTAAAATAAAAATAAAATAAATAAAAATTAACCAATATCAATTGGAGAGAGGTCCCATAGCAGAGAATCAGGCTTCATGTCAGCAGAGAATCAGTCTTCATGTCATAGCAGAGAATCAGGCTTAACGTCACCCAAAACAGGAACAGTCCATTGTCAGATATTTAGGCCCCGGCACCCAGGCAGAGGAGAGAGGTCCCATAACATAGAATCTGGCTTCATGTCAGCAGAGAATCAGTCTTCATGTCATAGCAGAGAATCAGGCTTCATGTCATAGAAGAGAATCAGGCTTCACGTCACCCACCACTGGAACAGTCCATTGTCAGATATTTAGGCCCAGGCACCTAGGCAGAGGAGAGAGGTCCCATAGCAGAGAATCTGGCTTCATGTCATAGCAGAGAATCAGGCTTCATGTCACCCACCACTGGAACAGGCCACTGTCAGATATTTTTAGGCCCTGACACCCAGACAGAGGAGAGAGGTCCCATAACATAGAATCTGGCTTCATGTCAGCAGAGAATCAGTCTTCATGTCATAGCAGAGAATCATAATTCACGTCACCCAACATTGGAACAGTCCATTGTCATATAATTTAGGCCCCGGCACCCAGACAGAGGAGAGAGGTCCCATAACATAGAATCTGGCTTCATGTCAGCGACTCAGCAGAGAATCAGTCTTCATGTCATAGCAGAGAATCAGGCTTCATGTCACCCACCACTGGAACAGGCCACTGTCAGATATTTTTAGGCCCCGGCACCCAGACAGAGGAGAGAGGTCCCATAACATAGAATCTGGCTTCATGTCAGCAGAGAATCAGTCTTCATGTCATAGCAGAGAATCATAATTCACGTCACCCAACATTGGAACAGTCCATTGTCATATAATTTAGGCCCCGGCACCCAGACAGAGGAGAGAGGTCCCATAACATAGAATCTGGCTTCATGTCAGCGATTTAGCAGAGAATCAGTCTTCATGTCATAGCAGAGAATCAGGCTTCACGTCACCCACCACTGGAACAGTCCATTGTCACATATTTAGGCCCAGGCACCCAGGCAGAGGAGAGAGGTCCCATAGCAGAGAATCTGGCTTCATGTCAGCAGAGAATCAGTCTTCATGTCATAGCAGAGAATCAGGCTTCATGTCACCCACCACTGGAACAGGCCACTGTCAGATATTTTTAGGCCCCGGCAACTAGACAGAGGAGAGGTTCATTCAACTTTGGGTTGCCCAGCAATATAATGGTAAAATGAAAATAAAAATAGGATTGAATGAGGAAGTGCCCTGGAGTACAATAATATATGGTTAAGGGGAGGTAGTTAATGTCTAATCTGCACAAGGGATGGACAGGTCCTGTGGGATCCATGCCTGGTTCATTTTTATGAACGTCAGCTTGTCCACATTGGCTGTAGACAGGCGGCTGCGTTTGTCTGTAATGACGCCCCCTGCCGTGCTGAATACACGTTCAGACAAAACGCTGGCCGCCGGGCAGGCCAGCACCTCCAAGGCATAAAAGGCTAGCTCTGGCCACATGGACAATTTGGAGACCCAGAAGTTGAATGGGGCCAAACCATCAGTCAGTACGTGGAGGGGTGTGCACACGTACTGTTCCACCATGTTAGTGAAATGTTGCCTCCTGCTAACACGTTCCGTATCAGGTGGTGGTGCAGTTAGCTGTGGCGTGGTGACAAAACTTTTCCACATCTCTGCCATGCTAACCCTGCCCTCAGAGGAGCTGGCCGTGACACAGCTGCGTTGGCGACCTCTTGCTCCTCCTCTGCCTTCGCCTTGGGCTTCCACTTGTTCCCCTGTGACATTTGGGAATGCTCTCAGTAGCGCGTCTACCAACGTGCGCTTGTACTCGCGCATCTTCCTATCACGCTCCAGTGCAGGAAGTAAGGTGGGCACATTGTCTTTGTACCGGGGATCCAGCAGGGTGGCAACCCAGTAGTCCGCACACGTTAAAATGTGGGAAACTCTGCTATCGTTGCGCAGGCACTGCAGCATGTAGTCGCTCATGTGTGCCAGGCTGCCCAGAGGTAAGGACAAGCTGTCCTCTGTGGGAGGCATATCGTCATCGTCCTGCGTTTCCCCCCAGCCACTCACCAGTGATGGGCCCGAGCTGCGTTGGGTGCCACCCCGCTGTGAACATGCTTCATCCTCATCCTCCTCCACCTCCTCGTCCTCCTCGTCCTCCAGTAGTGGGCCCTGTCTGGCCACATTTGTACCTGGCCTCTGCTGTTGCAAAAAACCTCCCTCTGAGTCACTTCGAAGAGACTGGCCGGAAAGTGTTAAAAATGACCCCTCTTCCTCCTCCTCCTCCTCCTCCTCCTGGGCCACCTCCTCTTCCATCATCGCCCTAAGTGTTTTCTCAAGGAGACATAGAAGTGGTATTGTAACACTGATAATGGCGTCATCGCCACTGGCCATGTTGGTGGAGTACTCGAAACAGCGCAATAGGGCACACTGGTCTCGCATGGAGGCCCAGTCATTGGTGGTGAAGTGGTGCTGTTCCGCAGTGCGACTGACCCGTGCGTGCTGCAGCTGAAACTCCACTATGGCGTGCTGCTGCTCGCACAGTCTGTCCAGCATGTGCAAGGTGGAGTTCCACCTGGTGGGCACGCCGCATATGAGGCGGTGAGCGGGAAGGCCGAAGTTACGCTGTAGCGCAGACAGGCGAGCAGCGGCAGGATGTGAACGCCGGAAGCGCGAACAGACGGCCCGCACTTTATGCAGCAGCTCTGACATGTCGGGGTAGTTGCGAATGAACTTCTGCACCACCAAATTCAGCACATGCTCCAGGCAAGGGAAGTGCGTCAAACCGGCTAGTCCCAGAGCTGCAACGAGATTTCGCCCATTATTGCACACCACCAGGCCGGGCTTGAGGCTCACCGGCAGCAACCACTCGTCGGTCTGTTGTTCTATACCCCGCCACAAATCCTGTGCGGTGTGGGGCCTGTCCCCCAAACATATGAGTTTCAGAATGGCCTGCTGACGTTTATCCCGGGCTGTGCTGAAGTTGGTGGTGAAGGTGTGTGGCTGACTGGATGAGCAGGTGGAAGAAGAGGAGGAGGAAGCTGAGTAGGAGGAGGAGGCAACAGGAGGCAAAGAATGTTGCCCTGCGATCCTTGGCGGCGGAAGGACGTGCGCCAAACAGCTCTCCGCCTGGGGCCCAGCCGCCACTACATTTACCCAGTGTGCAGTTAGGGAGATATATCGTCCCTGGCCGTGCTTACTGGTCCATGTATCTGTGGTTAGGTGGACCTTGCCACAGATGGCGTTGCGCAGTGCACACTTGATTTTATCTGATACTTGGTTGTGCAGGGAAGGCACGGCTCTCTTGGAGAAGTAGTGCCGGCTGGGAACAACATACTGTTGGACATCAAGCGACATGAGCTGTTTGAAGCTGTCTGTGTCCACCAGCCTGAATGACAGCATTTCATAGGCCAGTAGTTTAGAAATGCTGGCATTCAGGGCCAGGCATCGAGGGTGGCTAGGTGGGAATTTATGCTTTCTCTCAAATGTTTGTGAGATGGAGAGCTGAACGCTGCCGTGTGACATGGTTGAGATGCTTGGTGACGCAGGTGGTGGTGTTGGTGGTACATCCCATGTTTGCTGGGCGGCAGGTGCCAACGTTCCTCCAGAGGCGGAGGAAGAGGCCGAGGTGGCAGCAGCAGAAGAGGCCAAAGCGGCAGCAGCAGAAAAGGTAGCAGGGGGAGTCTGAGTGACTTCCTTGTTTTTAAGGTGTTTACTCCACTGCAGTTCATGCTTTGCATGCAGGTGCCTGGTCATGCAGGTTGTGCTAAGGTTCAGAACATTAATTCCTCGCTTCAGGCTCTGATGGCACAGCGTGCAAAACACTCGGGTCTTGACGTCAGCACATTGTTTGAAGAAGTGCCATGCCAGGGAACTCCTTGAAGCTGCCTTTGGGGTGCTCGGTCCCAGATGGCGGCGGTCAGTAGCAGGCGGAGTCTCTTGGCGGCGGGTGTTCTGCTTTTGCCGACTGCTCCCTCTTTTACTACGCTGTTGGCTCGGTCTCACCACTGCCTCTTCCTCCGAACTGTGAAAGTCAGTGGCACGACCTTCATTCCATGTGGGGTCTAGGACCTCATCGTCCCCTGCATCGTCTTCCACCCAGTCTTGATCCCTGACCTCCTGTTCAGTCTGCACACTGCAGAAAGACGCAGCAGTTGGCACCTGTGTTTCGTCATCATCATAGACGTGCTGAGGTGGTATTCCCATGTCCTCATCATCAGGAAACATAAGTGGTTGTGCGTTAGTGCATTCAATCTCTTCCACCCATGGGGAAGGGCTAGGTGGATGCCCTTGGGAAACCCTGCCAGCAGAGTCTTCAAACAGCATAAGAGACTGCTGCATAACTTGAGGCTCAGACAGTTTCCCTGATATGCATGGGGGTGATTTGACAGACTGATGGGCTTGGTTTTCATGTGCCATCTGTGCGCTTTCTGCAGAAGACTGGGTGGGAGATAATGTGAACGTGCTGGATCCACTGTCGGCCACCCAATTGACTAATGCCTGTACCTGCTCAGGCCTTACCATCCTTAGAACGGCATTGGGCCCCACCAAATATCGCTGTAAATTCTGCTGGCTACTGGGACCCAAGGTAGTTGGTTCACTAGGACGTGTGGCTGTGGCAGAACGGCCAGGTCCTCTCCCAGCACCAGAGGGTCCACTAACACCACCACGACCATGTCCGCGTCCGCGTCCCTTACTAGATGTTTTCCTCATTGTTACCGTTCACCACAATAAGAAAAATATTATTTGGCCCAATGTATTGAATTCAAATTCAGGCCTTTTTTACAGACACCTAACACTATCTGGCTATCTATTTAAGTACCGTATTACACTAATAAAGGCAAAGCAGTAACGACAGATTTAGCTGAATATAAATTTGAGGCCTAGTATTTAGGCGCTGGATGACAGGTATACATTTACGGACAGAATTAGACTTGGAATTGCACAGTAGCGTGTGTGTGAAGTTATTGAGAATAACCCTATCTGCACCTTGAATTTTATATACCCTTATAGGGATAGATTTAAAATAGGCCTGATACAGCAGAAACCACTAATTTAGAGAATTGCAAAATTGGGAATTGTATTTCAACCAAGAACAAAAACTGTGCTTAGACGGACACTAAATAACTTGACCAGCTACAGCAATAATGACAGATTTGGATGAATATAGATTTGAGGCCTATTTTTTAGGCGCTGGGTGACAGGTATACGTTTACACACAGAATTAGACTTGGAATTGCACAGTAGCGTGTGTGTGAAGTTATTAAGAATAACCCTATCTGCACCTTGAATCTTATATACCCTTTTAGGGATAGATTTAAAGTAGGCCTGATACAGCAGAAACCACTAATTTAGAGAATTGCAAAATTGGGAATTGTATTTCAACCCAGAACAAAAATTGTGCTTTGACGGATACTAAATAACTTGACCAGCTAAAGCAATAATGACAGATTTGGATGAATATAAATTTAAGGCCTATTTTTTAGGCGCTGGGTGACAGGTATACGTTTAGCAGATGAGGGGGATGTCAGTCCGGGGACGGCACTGCTGCAGCCAGACACTTCCTCTGCCAGTCAGGGGAATGTCAGCTCCAGTAAGCAGGGAACCAGGAGAGCAGGGCAGGCCAGACAGGTGCTGGTAGTGGGAGACTCCATTATTAGGGGAACAGATAGGGAAATCTGTCACAAAGACCGTGATCGCCGAACAGTGTGCTGTCTTCCTGGCGCTAGAGTTCGACACATCGCGGATCGGGTTGACAGATTACTGGGAGGGGCTGGAGACGATCCAGCGGTCATGGTCCATATCGGAACCAATGACAAAGTTAGAGGTAGGTGGAGAGTCCTTAAAAATGATTTCAGGGATTTAGGTCAAAAGCTGAGGGCAAGGACCTCTAAGGTAGTATTTTCCGAAATACTGCCTGTACCACGAGCCACACAAGAAAGGCAATGGGAGATTAGGGAGATTAACAAGTGGCTCAAGAACTGGTGTAGGATGGAGGGGTTTGGGTTCCTGGAGAACTGGGCCGATTTTTCTATCGGCAACAGGCTCTATCGTAGGGACGGGCTGCACCTCAATGGGGAAGGGGCAGCTGTGCTGGGGAGAAAGATGGCTAGAAGGTTGGAGGAGTGTTTAAACTAGGGACTGGGGGGGAGGGTAATTACGTTATAGGAGGGGAAGATAGTGCAGATAGAGACCGGGGGCAAGGTAATAAGAATGGGGGAGGAATGGAAGGAGGGACTAGAACAATTCAGAAGGAAAGGTGTAGGGTAAAAAATATACAGTGGGGGAAATAATTATTTGACCCCTCACTGATTTTGTAAGTTTGTCCAATGACAAAGAAATGAAAAGTCTCAGAACAGTATCATTTCAATGGTAGGTTTATTGTAACAGTGGCAGATAGCACATCAAAAGGAAAATCGAAAAAATAACTTTAAATAAAAGATAGCAACTGATTTGCATTTCATTGAGTGAAATAAGTATTTGAACCCCTACCAACCATTAAGAGTTCTGGCTCCCACAGAGTGGTTAGACACTTCTACTCAATTAGTCACCCTCATTAAGGACACCTGTCTTAACTAGTCACCTGTATAAAAGACACCTGTCCACAGAATCAATCAATCAAGCAGACTCCAAACTCTCCAACATGGGAAAGACCAAAGAGCTGTCCAAGGATGTCAGAGACAAAATTGTAGACCTGCACAAGTCTGGAATGGGCTACAAAACCATTAGCAAGAAGCTGGGAGAGAAGGTGACAACTGTTGGTGCGATTGTTCGAAAATGGAAGGAGCACAAAATGACCATCAATCGACCTCGCTCTGGGGCTCCACGCAAGATCTCACCTCGTGGGGTGTCAATGGTTCTGAGAAAGGTGAAAAAGCATCCTAGAACTACACGGGAGGAGTTAGTTAATGACCTCAAATTAGCAGGGACCACAGTCACCAAGAAAACCATTGGAAACACATTACACCGCAATGGATTAAAATCCTGCAGGGCTCGCAAGGTCCCCCTGCTCAGGAAGGCACATGTGCAGGGCCGTCTGAAGTTTGCCAATGAACACCTGAATGATTCAGAGAGTGACTGGGAGAAGGTGCTGTGGTCTGATGAGACCAAAATAGAGCTCTTTGGCATTAACTCAACTCGCTGTGTTTGGAGGAAGAAAAATGCTGCCTATGACCCCCAAAACACCGTCCCCACCGTCAAGCATGGGGGTGGAAACATTTTGCTTTGGGGGTGTTTTTCTGCTAAGGGCACAGGACAACTTATTCGCATAAACGGGAAAATGGACGGAGCCATGTATCGTGAAATCCTGAGCGACAACCTCCTTCCCTCTGCCAGGAAACTGAAAATGGGTCGTGGATGGGTGTTCCAGCACGACAATGACCCAAAACATACAGCAAAGGCAACAAAGGAGTGGCTCAAGAAGAAGCACATTAAGGTCATGGAGTGGCCTAGTCAGTCTCCGGACCTTAATCCAATCGAAAACCTATGGAGGGAGCTCAAGCTCAGAGTTGCACAGAGACAGCCTCGAAACCTTAGGGATTTAGAGATGATCTGCAAAGAGGAGTGGACCAACATTCCTCCTAAAATGTGCGCAAACTTGGTCATCAATTACAAGAAACGTTTGACCTCTGTGCTTGCAAACAAGGGTTTTTCCACCAAGTATTAAGTCTTTTTTTGTTAGAGGGTTCAAATACTTATTTCACTCAATGAAATGCAAATCAGTTGCTATCTTTTATTTAAAGTTATTTTTTCGATTTTCCTTTTGATGTGCTATCTGCCACTGTTACAATAAACCTACCATTGAAATGATACTGTTCTGAGACTTTTCATTTCTTTGTCATTGGACAAACTTACAAAATCAGTGAGGGGTCAAATAATTATTTCCCCCACTGTACATAAACCTCTCAAATGTATGTATACTAATGCCAGAAGCCTGACTAATAAAACTGGTGAACTGGAATTAGTGATGTGTGAGGAGGACTATGACATAGTGGGAATAACTGAGACATGGCTGGATGATAGCTATGACTGGGCAGTTAATGTACAAGGTTACAGTCTGTTTAGAAAGGATCGTCAAAACCGGAGAGGGGGAGGGGTCTGCCTTTATATAAAGTCCTGTCTAAAGCCCACAGTCCGAGAAGATATAAGTGAGGGACATGAACATGTGGAGTCACTATGGGTAGAGATACATGGAGCTAAAAACAACAATAAATTACTAATAGGAGTTTACTATAAACCACCTAATATACCAGAGTCCACAGAAAATCTACTACTAAACGAGATAAACGAGGCGGCAAATCATAATGAGGTGGTTATTATGGGGGACTTCAACTACCCAGATATAGACTGGGAAACTGAAACTTGTATATCTCATAAGGGAAACAGGTTCATGGCTATAACCAAAGACAATTACCTCTCCCAACTGGTTCAGGACCCGACTAGAGGGACGGCCATACTGGACTTAGTATTAACCAATAGACCTGACAGAACAACAGACGTGCAGATCGGGGGACACCTGGGAAATAGTGACCATAAAGTAATAACCTTCCAATTATCATTCAAAAGAGCGTTTCTACAGGGAGGAACAAAAATACCAAACTTCAAAAAAGCTAAATTTAGCCAACTAAGAGAGGCCATAGGCCAAACTAACTGGGACAAAGTCCTCACAAATACAGACACAAAATGGGATATCTTTAAAAACATCCTAAAAACTCATTGTCAGAGGTACATACCGTATGGTAATAAAAGGTTAAGGAACAAAAAGAAACCAATGTGGATAAATAGAACTGTAAAGAAAGCAATAAATGACAAAAAGAAAGCATATAAAACACTAAAACAGGAGGGTTGCATGGAAGCACTGAAAAACTATAAGGAAAAAAATAGAACATGTAAAAAACAAATAAAAGCGGCCAAACTAGAGACCGAGAGATTAATTGCCAAAGAGAGTAAAACCAACCCTAAAATGTTCTTCAATTATATAAATGTTAAAAAGTATAAAGCTGAAGGTGTTGGCCCTTTAAAGAGTAATGAGGGGGGAGTCGCAGAGAGCGACGAGGAGAAAGCAAAGCTGTTAAATATTTTTTTCTCCAATGTATTCACTGAGGAAAATAAATTGTCAGATGACATGCAGAATGCAAAAATAAATTCCCCATTAAAAGTGTCCTGTCTGACCCAGGAAGAAGTACATCAGCGGCTTAAAAAGATTAAAATAGACAAATCGCCAGGACCGGATGGCATACACCCCCGTATCCTAAAGGAATTAAGTAATGTCCTAGCCAGACCCTTATTTCTGATATTTGCAGACTCTATACTGACAGGGAATGTCCCACAGGATTGGCGCGTGGCATATGTGGTGCCAATATTCAAAAAGGGGCCAAAAACAGAGCCTGGAAACTATAGGCCAGTAAGTTTAACATCTGTTGTGGGTAAACTGTTTGAAGGTTTTCTGAGAGATGCTATATTAGAGCATCTCAACGGAAATAAGCAAATAACGCCATATCAGCATGGCTTCGTGAGGGATCGGTCATGTCAAACTAATTTAATCAGTTTCTATGAGGAGGTAAGTTCTAGACTTGACAGCGGCGAATCAATGGATGTCGTATATCTGGACTTCTCCAAAGCATTTGACACTGTACCGCATAAAAGGTTAGTATATAAAATGAGAATGCTCGGACTGGGAGAAAACATCTGTATGTGGGTAAGTAACTGGCTGAGTGATAGAAAACAGAGGGTGGTTATTAACGGTACACATTCAGATTGGGTCACTGTCACTAGTGGGGTACCTCAGGGGTCAGTATTGGGCCCTATTCTCTTCAATATATTTATTAATGATCTTGTAGAAGGCTTGCATAGTAAAGTATCAATTTTCGCAGATGACACTAAACTGTGTAAAGTAATTTACACTGAAGAGGACAGTATACTACTACAGAGGGATCTGGATAGATTGGAGGCTTGGGCAGATAAGTGGCAGATGAGGTTTAACACTGATAAATGTAAGGTTATGCACATGGGAAGGAAAAATGCAAGTCACCCGTACATACTAAATGGTAAAACACTCGGTAACACTGACATGGAAAAGGATCTAGGAATTTTAATAAACAGCAAACTAAACAGCAAAAACCAGTGTCAGGCAGCTGCTGCCAAGGCCAACAAGATAATGGGTTGCATCAAAAGGGGCATAGATTCTCGTGATATGAACATAGTCCTACCACTTTACAAATCGCTAGTCAGACCACACATGGAGTACTGTGTACAGTTCTGGGCTCCTGTAAACAAGGCAGACATAGCAGAGCTAGAGAGGGTTCAGAGGAGGGCAACTAAAGTAATAACTGGAATGGGGCAACTACAGTACCCTGAAAGATTATCAAAATTAGGGTTATTCACTTTAGAAAAAAGACGACTGAGGGGAGATCTAATTAATATGTATAAATATATCAGGGGTCAGTACAGAGATCTATCCCATCAGCTATTTATCCCCAGGACTGTGACTGTGACGAGGGGACATCCTCTGCGTCTGGAGGAAAGAAGGTTTGTACACAAACATAGAAGAGGATTCTTTACGGTAAGAGCAGTGAGACTATGGAACTCTCTGCCTGAGGAGGTGGTGATGGTGAATACAATAAAGGAATTCAAGAGGGGCCTGGATGTGTTTCTAGAGCGTAATAATATTACAGGCTATAGCTACTAGAGAGGGGTCGTTGATCCAGGGAGTTATTCTGATTGGGGTCGGGAAGAAATTTTTTATTCCCCTAAAGTGGTGAAAATTGGCTTCTACCTCACAGGGTTTTTTGCCTTCCTCTGGATCAACTTGCAGGATAACAGGCCGAACTGGATGGACAAATGTCTTTTTTCGGCCTTATGTACTATGTTACTATGTTACACAGAATTAGACTTGGAATTGCACAGTAGCGTGTGTGTGTGAAGTTATTGAGAATAACCCTATCTGCACCTTGAATCTTATATACCCTTATAGGGATAGATTTAAAGTAGGCCTGATACAGCAGAAACCACTAATTTAGAGAATTGCAAAATTGGGAATTGTATTTCAACCCAGAACAAAAACTGTGCTTTGACGGACACTAAATAACTTGACCAGCTACAGCAATAATGACAGATTTGGATGAATATAAATTTGAGGCCTATTTTTTAGGCGCTGGGTGACAGGTATACGTTTACACACAGAATTAGACTTGGAATTGCACAGTAGCGTGTGTGTGAAGTTATTGAGAATAACCCTATCAGCACCTTGAATCTTATATACCCTTTTAGGGATAGATTTAAAGTAGGCCTGATACAGCAGAAACCACTAATTTAGAGAATTGCAAAATTGGGAATTGTATTTCAACCCAGAACAAAAACTGTGCTTTGACGGACACTAAATAACTTGACCAGCTAAAGCAATAATGACAGATTTGGATGAATATAAATTTGAGGCCTATTTTTTAGGCGCTGGGTGACAGGTATACGTTTACACACAGAATTAGACTTGGAATTGCACAGTAGCGTGTGTGAAGTTATTGAGAATGACCCTATCAGCACCTTGAATCTAATATACCCTTTTAGGGATAGATTTAAATAACCACACTATTGATGGTTAAATGGCTTGGTGGCAGCTTGTCCCTGATGTAGGATATAGCAAAAAAATAACCACACTATTGATGGTTAAATGGACTTGGTGGCAGCTTGCCCCTGATGTAGGATATAGCCAAAAAATATCCACACTATAGATGGTTAAATGGACTTGGTGGCAGCTTGCCCCTGATGTAGGATATAGCTAAAAAATAACCACACTATTGATGGTTAAATGGACTTGGTGGCAGCTTGTGCTGGCGCACCACAAGCCACAAAATGGCCACCGATCACCCCAGAAAAAAGTGACTGAAAAACGCTCTGGGCAGCCTATAAACAGTGAGCAATTGAATAGCAGCAGTTCAATGATCCACAGCTGTAGATCGATCATTGTCTTAAGTGTTTTGGAGGAGTTAATCACTGCCTAATCTCGCCCTAACGTCGCAGCTGCAACCTCTCCCTACACTTGTAACAGCAGAGTGACGTCAGCGCTACGTGACCCAAGCTTATATAGAGGCTGGGTCACATGCTGCACTGGCCAATCACAGCCATGGCAATAGTAGGCATGGCTGTGATGGCCTCTTGGGGCAAGTAGTATGACGCTTGTTGATTGGCTGCTTTGCAGCCTTTCAAAAAGCGCCAATAAAGCGCCGAACACCGAACCCGAACCCGGACTTTTACGAAAATGTTCGGGTTCGGGTCCGTGTCACGGACACCCCAAAATTCGGTACGAACCCAAACTATACAGTTCGGGTTCGCTCATCCCTAATCACAAGCACAAAATATTAGTTTTAAATATTTTATTATGAGGTCATACGAATGTCAGTATCGTAGAAAGTACAATAAGAAATGCACATGCACTGAGATACATGGTAAACTGACATATACATATACATGTAGCCATGTTAATTTCTCAACTTAACAGAAAGGTACAAAAGAGATGACATCAGATCATATTTGTTGTAACCACTGGGTGATAACAGTACTGATAGGACTGTAGTTACGTGTTTAGACTGTAGGACTGTAATTGCGTAATAAGACTGTACTAGACCCGGGATAACAGAAAAACCCTGAGATCCGGCATGACAAGGCTCCATCAGGTAAAGTTGCAAAATTTCTCCCAGACCCCCCAAACCTTTTCAAATAAGGGAGAGTTATTTATCTCCCAATGCGCAATCTGCTCTAAGCGATACACTTGATCGCACCTAGAGAGCCATTGTGGGATACCTGGTACTACATTCGACTTCCAGTTAGAGGCGATTAAGACCCTGGCCACTGCCAAAAGTTGTTGTTGAAGGCGGTAAGCTTGATGGGGACGACACTGTGGGGACTGAAGTCCTAGTAGACAACATTGTGGTAGAAGTGGAAATTCACTACCCTGCAATTTGGTCAAGGTATTACATACTCATATCCAAAAGGGTTTCACTAAGTGACATGTCCACCATATATGTAATAAAAGACCCCTCAGCACCCAAACATCTCCAGCACAGTGTGGAGGTAAAGGGAAACATCCTATGCAACCTCACCGGGGTATAGTACCACCTAGTAATCAGCTTTTTTTTACTCGGTTCTCTCATTCCCATAATCATTTGTTCGAAATTTGTGGGGGAGCTACAACTGAGTATTAGGGATGAGCGAACCCGAACTGTATAGTTCGGGTTCGTACCGAATTTTGGGGTGTTCGTGACATGGACCCGAACATTTACGTAAAAATTCGGGTTCGGGTTTGTTGTTCGGCGATTTCTATGGCGCATTTTAAAAGCCTGCAAAGCAGCCAATCAAAAAACGTCATACTACTTGCCCCAAGAGGCCATCACAGCCATGCCTACTATTGGCATGGCTGTGATTGGCCAGTGCAGCATGTGACCCAGCCTCTATTTGAGCTGGAGTCACATAGTGCCGCACGTCACTCTGCTCTGATCAGTGTAGGGAGAGGATGCAGCTGCTGTTAGGGCAAGATTAGGCAGGGATTAACTCAGCAAAAACACTTAATGAAGTGATCGATCTACAGCTGTGAATAATTCAACTTCTGCTAGTTAATTGCTCACTGTTTTTAGGCTGCCCAGAGCGTTTTTCTGTCACTTTTTTCTGGGGTGATCGGCGGCCATTTTGTGTCTTGTGTTGCGCCAGCAAAAGCTGCCACCAGGTCCATTTAACCATCAATAGTATTTTTATTTTTTTTGCTACATCCTACACCAGGGGCTTGGCTGTGCTTATTGTCACCCCTAGAAACTCAGGATAGAATTTTCTATATTTTATTGAGGGGTGAAATTCACTTGCAAAAATTGCAATCCCCTAAATCTGGTGTTCCAGCTGTGGCTAGCCAAGTGTAATACTGTCTGCTGTCTGGCAAAGGATATATTTTTTTCTGGGGTGAAATTCAATTGCCAAAATAGCAATACCCTAAATCAGTGGTTTCTGCTGTGGCTGGACAAGTTTTATAGTGTCCGTCAAAGCATAGCTTTTGTTCTGGGGTGAAATTCAATTGCCAAATAGCAATACCGTAAATCTGGTGTTCCAGCTGTGGCTGGACAAGTTTCATAGTGTCCGTCAAAGGATACCTTTTGTTCTGGGGTGAAATTCAATTGCCAAAATAGCAATACCCTAAATCAGTGGTTTCTGCTGTTGCAGGCCAAGTGTAAATCTGTCCGTAAAAGGATACCTTTCATCCAGGGCCTAAATACTAGGCCTACAATTGATATTCAGCTAAATCTGTGGTTACTGCGGTGGCTGGACAAGTTTCATAGTGTGCGTAAAAGAATAGCTTTTGTTCTGGGTTGAAATTCAATTGCCAAAAAAACAAAACCCTAAATCAGTGGTTTCTGCTGTTGCAGGCCAAGTGTAAATCTGTCCGTAAAAGGGTATATTACACTCAGCGTGAATCTCCAAGTGTATTTCTTTCCGTAAAAGGGGATATTACACAAAGTGTTAAATTACAATTGCTGAAAGCATAATCCTTTAAATTTGCACGCACTATTGTGCATCTCATAGTGTATTTCTGTCCGTAAAAGGGTATATTACACTCAAGGTGTAAATACAAGTGCTGATAGGGTCATCCTCAATAACTTCACACACTACCGTGCATCTCCAAGTGTATTTCTTTCCGTTAAAGGGTATATTACAATAAGTGTTAAAATACAAGTGCTCAAAGCATAATCCTATATATTTTTTCACACGCTACTGTGAATCTCCAAGTGTAATTCTGTCCGTAAAAGGATACCTTTCATCCAGGGCCAAAATACTTGGCCTACAATTGATATTCCCCTAAATCTGTGGTTACTGCTGTGCCTGTATTAGTGTAATACGGTACATAAATAGATAGCCAGATAGTGTTAGGTGCCTGTAAAAAAAAAAGGCCTGAATTTGAATTCAATACATTGGGCCAAATATTTTTTTTCTTATTGTGGTGAACGGTAACAATGAGGAAAACATCTAGAAAGGGACGCAGACGCGATGGTGTTAGTGGATTTCCTGGTGCTGGGAGAGAACGTGGCCGTTCTGCCACAACCACACGTCCTAGTGAACCAACTACCTCAGGTCCCAGTACCCGCCAGAATTTACAGCGATATTTGGTGGGGCCCAATTCCGTTCTAAGGATGGTAAGGCCTGAGCAGGTACAGGCATTAGTCAATTGGGTGGCCGACAGTGGATCCAGCACGTTCACATTATCTCCCACCCAGTCTTCTGCAGAAAGCGCACAGATAGTGCCTGAAAACCAAGCCCATCAGTCTGTCACATGACCCCCATGCATATCAGGGAAACTGTCTGAGCCTCAAGTTATGCAGCAGTCTCTTATGCTGTTTGAAGACTCTGCTGGCAGGGTTTCCCAAGGGCATCCACCTAGCCCTTCCCCAGCGGTGGAAGACATAGAATGCACTGACGCACAACCACTTATGTTTCCTGATGATGAGGACATGGGAATACCACCTCAGCACGTCTATGATGATGACGAAACACAGGTGCCAACTGCTGCATCTTTCTGCAGTGTGCAGACTGAACAGGAGGCCAGGGAGGAAGACTGGGTGGAAGACGATGCAGGGGACGATAAGGTCATAGACCCCACATGGAATGAAGGTTGTGCCACTGACTTTCAGAGTTCAGAGGAAAAGGCAGTGGTGAGACCGACCCAACAGCGTAGCAAAAGAGGGAGCAGGGGGCAAAAGCAGAACACTCGCCGCCAAGAGAGTTCGCCTGCTACTGGCCACCGCCACCTGGGACCGAGCACCCCAAAGGCAGCTTCAAGGAGTTCCCTAGCGTGGCAGTTCTTCAAACAATGTGCTGACGACAAGACCCAAGTGGTTTGCATCAGAGCCTGAAGCGAGGCATTAACGTTCTGAACCTTATCACAACCTGCATGACCAGGCACCTGCATGCAAAGCATGAACTGCAGTGGAGTAAACACCTTAAAAACAAGGAACTCACTCAGGCTCCCCCTGCTACCTCTTCTGCTGCTGCCTTGGCCTCTTCCTCCGCCTCTGGAGGAACGTTGGCACCTGCCGCCCAGCAAACAGAGGATGTACCACCAACACCACCACCTCCGTCACCAAGCATCTCCACCATGTCACACGGCAGCGTTCAGCTCTCCATCTCACAAACATTTGAGAGAAAGCGTAAATTCCCACCTAGCCACCCTCGATCCCTGGCCCTGAATGCCAGCATTTCTAAACTACTGGCCTATGAAATGCTGTCATTCAGGCTGGTGAACACAGACAGCTTCAAACAGCTCATGTCGCTTGCTGTCCCACAGTATGTTTTTCCCAGCCGCCACTACTTCTCCAAGAGAGCCGTGCCTTCCCTGCACCACCAAGTATCCAATAAAATCAAGTGTGCACTGCGCAACGCCATCTGTGGCAAGGTCCACCTAACCACAGATATATGAACCAGTAAGCACGGCCAGGGACGCTACAGGTCCTTCTCAAAAAATTTGCATATTGTGATAAAATTCATTATTTTCTGTAATGTACTGATAAACATTAGACTTTCATATATTTTAGATTCATTACACACAACTGAAGTAGTTCAAGCCTTTTCTTGTTTTAATATTGATGATTTTGGCATACAGCTCATGAAAACCCAAAATTCCTATCTCCAAAAATTAGCATATCATGAAAAGGTTCTCTAAACGAGCTATTAACCTAATCATCTGAATCAACTAATTAACTCTAAACACCTGCAAAAGATTCCTGAGGCTTTTTAAAAACTCCAAGCCTGGTTCATTACTCAAAACCACAATCATGGGTAAGACTGCCGACCTGACTGCTGTCCAGAAGGCCATCATTGACACCCTGAAGCAAGAGGGTAAGACACAGAAAGAAATTTCTGAACAAATAGGCTGTTCCCAGAGTGCTGTATCAAGCACCTCAGTGGGAAGTCTGTGGGAAGGAAAAAATGTGGCAGAAAACGCTGCACAACGAGAAGAGGTGACCGCACCCTGAGGAAGATTGTGGAGAAGGACCGATTCCAGACCTTGGGGGACCTGCGGAAGCAGTGGACTGAGTCTGGAGGAAGACTGGGGAAAGGGAAATTCCAAAATGCCTGAAGTCGAGTGTCAAGTACCCACAGTCAGTGATGGTCTGGGGTGCCATGTCAGCTGCTGGTGTTGGTCCACTGTGTTTTAGGGACAATGCAGCTAGCTATCAGGAGATTTTGGAGCACTTCATGCTTCCATCTGCTGAAAAGCTTTATGGAGATGAAGATTTCATTTTTCAGCACGACCTAGCACCTGCTCACAGTGCCAAAACCACTGGTAAATGGTTTACTGACCATGGTATTACTGTGCTCAATTGGCCTGCCAACTCTCCCGACCTGAACCCCATAGAGAATCTGTGGGATATTGGGAAGAGAAAGTTGAGAGAGGCAAGACCCAACACTCTGGATGAGCTTAAGGCCGCTATCGAAGCATCCTGGGCCTCCATAACACCTCAGCAGTGCCACAGGCTGATTGCCTCCATGCCACGCCGCATTGAAGCAGTCATTTCTGCAAAAGGATTCCCGACCCAGTATTGAGTGCATAACTGAACTTAATTATTTGAAGGTTGACATTTTTTGTACTAAAAACACTTTTCTTTTATTGGTCGGATGAAATATGCAAATTTTTGGAGATAGGAATTTTGGGTTTTCATGAGCTGTATGCCAAAATCATCAATATTAAAACAAGAAAAGGCTTGAACTATTTCAGTTGTGTGTAATGAATCTAAAATATATGAAAGTCTAATGTTTATCAGTACATTACAGAAAATAATGAACTTTATCACAATATGCAAATTTTTTGAGAAGGACCTGTATATCTCAATAACTGCACACTGGGTAAATGTAGTGGCGGCTGGGCCCCAGGCGGAGAGTTCTTTGGCGCACGTCCTTCCACCACCAAGGATCGCAGGGCAACATTCTTTGCCTCCTGTAGCCTCTTCCTCCTACTCGGCTTCCTCCTCCTCTTCTTCCACCTGCTCATCTAGTCAGCCACACACCTTCACCACCAACTTCAGCACAGCCCGGGGTAAACGTCAGCAGGCCATTCTGAAACTCATATGTTTGGGGGACAGGCCCCACACTGCGCAGGAGTTGTGGTGGGGTATTGAACAACAGACCGACGAGTGGTTGCTGCCGGTGAGCCTCAAGCCCGGCCTGGTGGTGTACGATAATGGGCGAAATCTTGTCGCAGCTCTAGGACTAGCCGGTTTGACGCACATCCCTTGCCTGGCGCATGTGCTGAATTTGGTGGTGCAGAAGTTCATTCACAACTACCCCGACATGTCAGAGCTGCTGCATAAAGTGCGGGCCGTCTGTGCGCGCTTCCGGCGTTCACATCCTGCCGCTGTTCGCCTGTCTGCGCTACAGCGTAACTTCGGCCTTCCCGCTCACCGCCTCATATGCGACGTGCCCACCAGGTGAAACTCCACCTTGCATATGCTGGACAGACTGTGTGAGCAGCAGCAGGCCATAGTGGAGTTTCAGCTGCAGCATGCACGGGTCAGTCGCACTGCGGATCAGACCCACTTCACCACCAATGACTGGGCCTCCATGCGAGACCTGTGTGACCTGTTGCGCTGTTTCGAGTACTCCACCAACATGGCCAGTGGCGATGACGCCGTTATTAGCGTTACAATACCACTTCTATGTCTCCTTGAGAAAACACTTAGGGCGATGATGGAAGAGGAGGTGGCCCAGGAGGAAGAGGAGGAAGAGGGGTCATTTTTAGCACTTTCAGGCCAGTCTCTTCGAAGTGACTCAGAGGGAGGTTTTTTGCAACAGCAGAGGCCAGGTACAAATGTGGCCAGACAGGGCCCACTACTGGAGGACGAGGAGGACGAGGATGAGGAGGAGGTGGAGGTGGATGAGGATGAAGCATGTTCACAGCGGGGTGGCACCCAACGCAGCTCGGGCCCATCACTAGTGCGTGGCTGGGGGGAAACGCAGGACGATGACTATACGCCTCCCACAGAGGACAGCTTGTCCTTACCTCTGGGCAGCCTGGCACACATGAGCGACTACATGCTGCAGTGCCTGCGCAACGACAGCAGAGTTGCCCACATTTTAACGTGTGCGGACTACTGGGTTGCCACCCTGCTGGATCCCCGGTACAAAGACAATGTGCCCACCTTGCTTCCTGCACTGGAGCGTGATAGATGAAGATGCGCGAGTACAAGTGCACGTTGGTGGACGTGCTACTGAGTGCATTCCCAAATGTCACAGGGGAACAAGTGGAAGCCCAAGGCGAAGGCAGAAGAGGAGCAAGAGGTCGCCAACGCAGCTGTGTCACAGCCAGCTCCTCTGAGGGCAGGGTTAGCATGGCAGAGATGTGGAAAAGTTTTGTAACCACGCCACAGCTAACTGCACCACCACCTGATACGGAACGTGTTAGCAGGAGGCAACATTTCACTAACATGGTGGAACAGTACGTGTGCA
Organism: Bufo bufo; assembly: GCF_905171765.1. Lineage (NCBI taxonomy): Eukaryota > Metazoa > Chordata > Amphibia > Anura > Bufonidae > Bufo > Bufo bufo. Next base: position 370,123,878 of record NC_053389.1, read on the forward strand.
CACCCCTCCACGTACTGACTGATGGTTCGGCCCCATTCAACTTCTGGTAATCCAAATTGTCCACATGGCCAGAGCTAGCCTTTTATGCCTTGGAGGTGCTGGCCTGCCCGGCGGCCAGCGTTTTGTCTGAACGTGTATTCAGCACGGCAGGGGGCGTCATTACAGACAAACGCAGCCGCCTGTCCACAGCCAATGTGGACAAGCTGACGTTCATAAAAATAAACCATGCATGGATCTCACAGGACCTGTCCATCCATTGTGCAGATTAGACATTAATAACTACCTCCCCTTAACCATATATTCTTGTATTCCAGGGCACTTCTTCATTCAATCCTCTTTTTTTTATTTTACCATTATATTGCGGTGCTAACCCAAAGTTGAATGAACCTCTCCTCTGTCTGGGTGCCAGGGGCCTAAATAAGTAAAAGTGGCCTTCTCCATCGGTGTGTGACATGAAGCCTGATTCTCTGCTATGCGACCTCTCTCCTCTGTCTGGGTGTCAGGGGCCTAAATAAGTAAAAATGGCCTTCTCCATCGGTGTGTGACATAAAGCCTGATTCTCTGCTATGCGACCTCTCTCCTCTGTCTGGATGCCGGGGCCTAAATATCTGAAAGTGGCCTTCTCCATCGGTGTGTGACATGAAGCCTGATTCTCTGCTATGGGACCTCTCTCCTCTGTCTGGGTGCCGGGGCCTAAATATCTGACAGTGGCCTGTTCCAGTGGTGGGTGACATGAAGCCTGATTCTCTGCTATGGGACCTCTCTCCTCTGTCTGGGTGTCAGGGGCCTAAATAAGTAAAAGTGGCCTTCTTCATCGGTGTGTGACATGAAGCCTGATTCTCTGCTATAGGACCTCTCTCCTCTGTCTGGGTGTCAGGGGCCTAAATAAGTAAAAGTGGCCTTCTCCATCGGTGTGAGACATGAAGCCTGATTCTCTGCTATGCGACCTCTCTCCTCTGTCTGGGTGCCGGGGCCTAAATATCTGAAAGTGGCCTTTTCCATCGGTGTGTGACATGAAGCCTGATTCTCTGCTATGGGACCTCTCTCCTCTGTCTGGGTGCCGGGGCCTAAATATCTGACAGTGGCCTGTTCCAGTGGTGGGTGACATGAAGCCTGATTCTCTGCTATGGGACCTATCTCCTCTGTCTGGGTGTCAGGGGCCTAAATATCTGACAGTGGCCTTCTCCATCAGTGTGTGACATGAAGCCTGATTCTCTGCTATGCGACCTCTCTCCTCTGTCTGGGTGTCGGGGCCTAAATATCTAAAAGTGGCCTTCTCCATCGGTGTGTGACATGAAGCCTTATTCTCTGCTATGCGACCTCTCTCCTCTGTCTGGGTGCCGGGGCCTAAATATCTGAAAGTGGCCTTCTCCATCGGTGTATGACATGAAGCCTGATTCTCTGCTATGGGACCTCTCTCATCTGTCTGGGTGCCGGGGCCTAAATAAGTAAAAGTGGCCTTCTCCATCGGTGTGTGACATGAAGCCTGATTCTCTGCTATGCGACCTCTCTCCTCTGTCTGGGTGCTGGGGCCTAAATATCTGACAGTGGCCTGTTCCAGTGGTGGGTGACATGAAGCCTGATTCTCTGCTATGGGACCTCTCTCCTTTGTCTGGGTGCCGGGGCCTAAATATCTGACAGTGGCCTGTTCCAGTGGTGTGTGACATGAAGCCTGATTCTCTGCTATGCGACCTCTCTCCTCTGTCTGGGTGCCGGGGTCTAAATATCTGAAAGTGGCCTTCTCCATCGGTGTGTGACATGAAGCCTGATTCTCTGCTATGGGACCTCTCTCCTCTGTCTGGGTGCCGGGGCCTAAATATCTGACAGTGGCCTGTTCCAGTGGTGGGTGACATGAAGCCTGATTCTCTGCTATGGGACCTCTCTCCTCTGTCTGGGTGTCAGGGGCCTAAATAAGTAAAAGTGGCCTTCTCCATCGGTGTGTGACATGAAGCCTGATTCTCTGCTATGCGACCTCTCTCCTCTGTCTGGGTGTCGGGGCCTAAATATCTGAAAGTGGCCTTCTCCATCGGTGTATGACATGAAGCCTGATTATCTGCTATGGGACCTCTCTCCTCTGTCTGGGTGCCGGGGCCTAAATATCTGACAGTGGCCTGTTCCAGTGGTGTGTGACATGAAGCCTGATTCTCTGCTATGGGAACTCTTTTTTATTAGAAAAATACAAAACTTTACAGACGAGAAAACAAACAGAACAGCTTCTCAGCTGGCCCAGCCTCACTCATACTCACATTCATACCAATACCCTATAAAAACTATATACAAACTATATACAAATGCTAAAAAACAAACAAAAGGAAAAACTTGACTACTCGTCAATAAAACGAAAATGGAAATAAGACTAATAAAACAATAATAATAATAATAATAATAATACAAAACAAACCAAATTTTTTATTTTTTTTCCCATCACCAAATTATTATTTTTTTATATATATTACCTTTTTACTAATATAACACATAAAGCAAAATAAACCTTTTTACCTCCCTAATCTATCCCTAACCCCCACTACCTACTCTATCACCGTTCACCCATCACCCAATGCTGACCTCCGCCTCACGTCTCTTTCATGTCCGCATAGTCCGAGGCCAGCCCTACCTCCACCACCCACATCTAGCCCCACGCCCCATGTCCTCCCATGTCCTCATAGTCCAGGGCTAGATGCAGGCCTCCCCACTTCAAAACACACATAAAACACATAAAAGCACAAATAAAAGACCCTTTCCCTCACCCACCCAACCTAACTAGCCCCAACTCATCCTATCCTAATAAACAACATAAACAACATAACTATTTAACACACACTGCAAAATATTCTAATATACAGAACTACCCGAAGGCCCAAGCTCGGTCTCTGTAAGCCTTTCTTCAAAGCTCAACATCCCACAAAACAAAAATCTACGGTGAAAGCGTCAGCCCACCACCAGGAAACGTATGACTAGGCTAGGGTACGCTAAAAGCAAAGCCTCTCCAGAGGAGAGAGGCCCTACTGGTACCCAGTCTCTCATACTCCAAAGAACGCACCTTCACCAGGTCACCCAGAATGTTCCTACATACCTCGTCCACTGGGAAGACTTTCTGCTGCGTTGAAACTAAGCACCGTGCATTCCACGTGTAGAACCTAACCACTATACTAACTAAAAAACATGTGCACAGGTCCCTTCTACCAATGTCTCTGAGCACTCCATAGGCCCACTCTGCGTAGGAGAGGCTGGCTAGCCTAGGCCAGCCAATGGAAGCTCCCACCCGTTGGTATACCTCTGTATTAAGGGGACACTGAAGCAGGAAGTGATCCATACTTTCCAGTATGGAGCTACACTCCTCCCGGGGACAACCCCTTTCATCAGAGTTCCTGTACTTCAAGTGGTCCCTCACATACAGCCTCCCGTGAAAGCAGCGCCAAGCCAAGTCCCAAAACTTCAAGGGGATCCTTGCAGAATTTAGCAACTGTAACCCCTTGTCTAGATCCCGGTTTGGGCAATCCCTGAGGGCCAGGGGCTTCTGGAAATGGGACAACAAGACCCTCTCGTCAAGGGACCTCCTTGACAGAGTCCTGATCTCCCTCACCTCCAAACCCCACCGGCGGATCACCTTCAGAATCGGGGTGACGTAAGTCGGAAGATATCCGTGAGGCATACGTAAGTCCTTCACTTGCCCTCCTGTCTCCCATTCCTGGAAGAAAGGC